>NW_020897725.1:12414082-12746752 GCF_003984885.1 Neopelma chrysocephalum | reverse complement strand
CCTTCTCCTTCTCCTTCTCCTTCTCCTTCTCCTTCTCCTTCTCCTTCCTTTCTTCCTTCCATTCCTCCCTCCCTCCTTCCCTTCCTCCTTCCCTCTCTCCCTCCCTCCGCCAACTCCACCCACCTGCCTCTTTCTCTCTACTCTTTCTCATTCTCTTTTGTTTTTCCTATTTTTTCTGTCCTGTTTCCTTTAATTTCTTTTTAAATGGCTTAGAGGCAAAGAGACTTACACTATCAGATCATTCATGTCATTCTTTTCCAAACTCACAGCCCTACTGTTACTATTTAACTACAATAGGTTATTAATGCTATTTTAGTGCTAGTGAAAGTTCCTGAGCTGACACACTGTTCTGACACGTCTCTCACAGTGCGTGGACTCTCTAAGACATATTGTCTCTCATATTTGACAGGTTTGGGATTTTTTCATAGGGAAGATTTTAAAGAATGACATGTAAAAGTGAGGCTTAAGTCCCTCATTATCATCAAACAGATCTCAGTATTATTTGCTTATAGAAAAGGGTGTTGTCCACAGTGAGATCACTTTCAGAAAGCTACATTGTGCTTCCTTGAACATAAAGTTCATATAAAGTAGAGGCATTGTTGGCTTTCTGGGCTGCAAACACACATTGTTGGGTCATGTCCAGCCTCTCATGCACCAGCACCCCCAGGTCCTTCTCCCCAGGGCTGCTCTTGATCTGTTCATCCCCAGCCTGGATTGATACCGGGGGTTGCCCCAACCCAGGTGCAGCACCAGCACTTGGTCTTATTAAACCTCATGAGAATCCCATGAGCCCACTGCTCCAACTTGTCCAGGTCCCTCTGGATGGCATCCCATCCTTCAGGTGTGTTAACTGCACCACTCAGCTTGGTATCATCTGCAAATTTACATACTCAGAGCTTCCTAATCCCACTAATTATGGGCTTTTGATGTGATAATAGTGTAAGGCTATCAAAAATGAAAAATGGTTCATATGTACAGTCAGAGAGTAGTTTTCCTGATCTCTCTCACAAAAAAATAATATTTGATGTTGAAGCCAGTGAGTAAAGTATTACAGAATGGGAATTATTATGCATCCTTATTCAAGGATTATAATTTTATGAGAAAGAGGTCATCTCTAACAGAACTAATTTCCTTCCATGGAGTTACAGTTTGGTTGATATGGTAACTACGTCGATAAAGTACATTTGTTCTTTGATGAAGTACATTTTTTCTTAGGAATTGTTACTACATATTGAATAGCATTTTCATTAAAAAGTAACACTCTACAATGGATTAAGAGCTGACTGATCTCATGTAGCAGGTGTCAGTGGAAAGTCATCATTCCCAGTGAAACTGTAAAGGGATACATAGAACTTCTGGTGTTATTAAAAATTTCCATGAACCACATGGGCATAGATGCAAAATCTTTGCTGATAAAAATTGTGAATAAAGCAAAGGATTGATAGAATTTTATATAAAGTTACAGACAAGGAAGAAGTTTTAAACAATATGTATTTAAAAGCAACTTCAAGCTTGTACAGATTTGAATGACATGGCCAGAGGGGACATAACAAGGAGCAGAGGCTGAAAGTTCAGGTCAATCAGTTGTATCTTCTCTTCTGCAAATCTCTAAATGTTTATAAATTAGCAGATTTTGTGCATAAAATTTTTATAAATTTTTTTAATGAATGTTTATAAATTGCAGTGCAGATTTTGTTACTCTCCCTGCCATTTGCTCATTGCTGCAAATCCTCTGAGCATCACAAGTATTTGCTCAAAGTTTGGCCTGGAAGCAGTGGAAAGAACAGGCATAAACAGTTTCTGACATTAAAATGTTCACCTATGTTGGGGATCTCACAGAAAATCTCCGCAGGAGAGGGAAAACTTTTGTGTTTTCTTCCCTAAGAATGTATCCCTAGGTGTAGCAATGAGACCTGGTGGCTGGTTGGGTATGATAGATATATTTTCAGTCCTTCACTCTGCTCCTCTGGACACACAGCTGTGCTGTTAAATGGGGTAGTAAAGCACCAACTTCATTTGTGCCTACCTGAATTATTTTGTAGCTGGAAAGTGAAGCATTGCAATAATTTTCTTTCCCTTGTGGACTATTTATGCTTGTGCCTTAGATGCAGGTAGGAAGGGAGGAGCCAAAAGGAGCGCAGGACATTTGTAAAATAAAAGCCAACGTTAGGCCACAGTTCTTCAGAGCTGGAAGAAGAGGACAATATTGTTAACTTTGGCCTTTCTCTTTTCTGTGGCAAGAGAGTTCTGCTCCAAGGCCAAGCTCATGAGTTTGCTGTATAGTCCTGTTTCCATAATATGAGCTAAAACCAGGAAGATTTTGCTAGCTCATGCTGCTAGGAAGCCACAGTTCTTTCTAATTGGAACTGGTGGAGGGTGTGTAATGTGTGTGTATGTTTGTGCAGTGCATGCCTGCCCACGTGTTCATACCCAGGGGAATGGCTTGAAGTTGTGTCAGGGGAAGTTTATCTTGGATATTAGGAAAATATTCTTCACCCAAAATGTATTTGGACCCTGGAACAGGCTCCCCAGGACAGTGGTCACAGCACCAAGCCTCACAGAGTTCAAGAAGCATTTGGAAAACACTCTCAGGCACATAGTGGGTTTCTTTGGGTGGTCCTGTGCAGGACCAGGACTTGGACTTGATAGACTTGACGATCTTGAAGGTCTTTTCTAACCTTAGTGGTCCTTGTGGACTCCTTCCATAGAACTCTAGATGTTCTATGATTCTATGCTATTAAAGATTGGAACGATAAGTCATATATCTATAATTCAGACTTTGCCTCCTTGTAGCATAAAGATGTACACTGCTGTGTCTGAGATATTTTATTCTTCCATGTGTATCTCTCAGGAGTCCTGGCCAGAGAGGTGAATGACATTTTTGTGATTTTATTCATGTCTTCCATTTGTTTACTCTTTATTTGGTGTTTTTTTTCAAAAAGTTTTTGTTTCTTATATTACTTATTTTATTCCATAGCCATATTTACTCCAGACCAAGACTGGGGCTCAGAAATGATTTTTACTGCACTGACTCAGTGCCTGTAACCAAAACAGCATTAGTTGTTAGAAAAGCCAAACTTTGAAGGATCAGTATAACATTTGCCTGGGGCATATGACACTTATAATCAAAGCTTAGTTTTGAACAGGTGTGGTAGGAAAAAAAAATAAATTTTATCTGAATTTTATCTGTAGAAACAATGGATAACACACGCTTGCATGAGTAAACAGTGCCTGATCTCCCCCGCTGCTGCAGCAAAGGGGCGGCTGGATGTGTCTGACTGCTTTTACTGCTGCATTGGCTGTTGGAGCTTCTGGCAATGGCTTTTAGGGTCCCCTTTCTCGCCACTGAAATGTGAGTGCTTCATAAACTGGACCAAAAATTCATTAGAACAATAAAGCAGAAAAAATATTTCATTGCTAGCTTAATCAAAGTTTGTGGAATATTGGATTTTTTTACAAGGAGACAGAAAGCAGGGGGAGAGATATAGGGCCTGCTGTCAATGCCCTCAGAAAAGTCTATTTTTTTCTCAGAATTTCAGATGTATTTTTACAAAAGATTTCAAGGCAGGCCTTCTGTAGAAAATCTTCAGAGAGCCCTATTAGATTGTGCCCCAATGATGAGGGTGTTGCCTGGACTTGGGTCACCTTCATCTGCTGGTTCCCCATCCCTTAGGGAGAGGTTGGCTCTTGCAAGCACAACAATTAATAACACCCAAGGAATAACATACTAAGCTCCAGGTGGAGAGGATACAAAATACCATCTGTACCAAGAGGAGTATTGCAACCGCAGAGGATGTGTGTGTTACCATGGGTGCTACTGGGCAAATGAAGAGGGGGGACTTGGCTACGTTCACCTGATTGGCCTTTAAATCAGAGAAAGGACAACCTTTTGTTTAAAGAGTAAGAAGTCAGGGGTGCAATTTTATCATAGAATCATAGAATGGTTTGGGTTGGAAGGAAGGTACCTTAAAGATCATCTCATTCCAACTCCCTGCTATGGGCAGGGACACCTTCCATCAGACCAGTGTGCTGGTCCTGTGCCAGGGCCTCACCACCCTCACAGTAAAAAATTTCTTCCTAATATCTAACCTAAATCTCTACTGTTGTAGTCTAAAATCATTCCCCCCTTTCCTATCACTGTCTACCCATGTGAAAGGTCCCTGTCCCTCCTTTTGTAAGCTCCCCCTTACGTACTGAAAAGTGCTATAAGGTCTCCCTGGAGCCTTTCCTTCTCCAGGCTGAACCTCAGCTCTCAGCCTGTCTTCACAGGAGAGATGTTCCAGCCCTCAGATCATCTTTGTGGCCTCCTCTGGACCCACTCAAATAAGTCCAATATATATCGTTATATATAAATAATATAATATTTGTATACTTTTATATATATTGATACATTGTTGTTGTTGTTATTCCAATATATATGGTCTTATGGTATAGACAAGATTTTATATTCTCTTTAAACTGATTCCTTGAACTACCTGTCCCCATTGTTTACAATTACCTATTGATCTGGGAAAACAAAGCATAAATAAAAGTGATTTCAAAGGTGTGACAGGAAAGAGGTGGATAGACAGTTCTTTGTGGAAAAGCATTTGACTGTGATTGTGTTGACACTAATTGGGAGCATGAGAAATGGCTGACAAAAGCTGGGTATTTTCATGACTCTTTGAGACGTGTGTATGGGGTGAATATTTTTCAACATTTTAGTCATATTTAACTCCTTCTTCTTGAGCAACCTCAAGGAGCAGACATGTCGTCCTGGAGGAGTGTTAATATGGGAATCACACATAACACAGTAAGATATAGAACAGTGTGCCTCACATTTTGTCCCTGGCACACTCTGAGCTCTGGATTCCCTTTCTGTCACACATTTCAGGTTTGAGGTTTTTCTGTGTAGGAGCTGTCCTTTCTGAAAAATTTGGGCAGCACCCCAATGTCAGCTGGGCTTTCATAACTTCCCTTCCAACCAAGCTGAGAGTAGAGTCACATTCTATATTTTCTTAAGTTTTTGTGACTTTCATGCAGGTTTACAGACAGAAGAAAGATAAAAAACCAAAGTGTTATCCTAGGTGAGGGAAAGGCTCAGGTCATCTATTCTGCTTGTCTTCTTGTCTAGTCAGTCAGAAAAAAGTGGCTCAAACTCAGACACAGTATATTGGGTCTTTTGTTCATCATGCAGGTAGGGAATAGAAGAGAGGAAGGGTATTTAGGATGTGCAGAGACGGAGGCAGAATTATTGCTGAGGGACCACGTGCAAGTGTTGAACAAAACCCTAAGGATTAGTCTTTCCTAGTTCTATGGCTTCCAAAATTATGTCTTTCCTTGTGATAATTTTTTCCTGGTCCTTTTGATTTTCAGATGTCCTGTGTCCAAATGTCCATGTGGAAGGAGATCGATTCAAACACACCAGTGGGGGGACTGATGAGATTCCAGGTAAACAGACAATCTCCTCTCTGTATCTCTGGGAACTGAAATAGTATAACTGTATGTTACTAGTGTGATGCTCTGATTCATTAATCCTTTCCTAGTTAGAGTTTATTCCAATATATTCATTTATTTATATTTATTCCAACACATATTCAGTGGCAGATAAGTATATTAGAAACAGTTGGACTGCAAAAGAGTTATCTGTTGACAGTCAACAAGAAATTAATAGAAAGCTTTCTTTTGATATGACTAAAATTAAAAAAAAATATATGAAGCTTGTTTTAGTAGCTAGAGGAGTGCTATAAGTCTTGGAAATCACTTTTTTTTTAACAGTCTACATTTAGTGAGTTTTAATGTCCATTTATTTGATCTGTGATTGTTGTGGGAAAGCCAAGCACAATGGATGAACCACTGAAGAAATGCTTATGCGTAGATAGATAGATAGATAGATAGATTGATTGAGACCCCTGGTGGCCTAGTGGTTAGCGTGCAGGACTTTCACTGCTGCGACCACGGGTTCAAATCCCGGTCTCTGGCCTGATGGAGGTCGTTAGCCCTGTGTGGCCATCCATCTATGAGAAGGACACTCTAAACAAACCTACGTCCTGAGGACCTCACTGCCATTGTCCAAGCTTGCTTGGCCCCGGCAGATGAACCTTAGGATTAAAGGGTGGGCTCAGTTCAGCGCAGGCTGTGTCTCACCTAAAAAATCCATTGCGCAGGCTGGAAAGGTAAAAGACCTTTCCCCAAATCTTCGTTCACGAAGATGGGCCATTATTATATTATTATTATAGATAGATTGATATAGATATATAGATATAAAAGGATATTTTTTGAAGCATTCATGAGCACTGCTGAAATATCAAGAGGAAAGCCAATCTGGTGATTTCTCTGCTTTTTTTTGGGAGCTCTGATATATCTTTTCAGCCAGTTGAAGGGCTTAATCTGTCAGATATATGCATGGATTGTTCCTCTTTTCCAACCCCCCAAGACTGAGCTGTTGGCAGAGAAAACATGCCCATCAAGGATGTATTGGGAATATCTGTGACTGACCCAAGAACTTAAGTCACTGCAGTGGCTCTTCTGCAACTTGATTAGAAGTGGTCAATGTTTGACAGCTTTGCTACTTGCAGTTTTTTCACTGGGGGATTTTTTCTGCCTGCACAGAGTATCAGCTCCAATTGTGCTGTCTGTAGGCAACTTATTTTGGCTGCAGCCTGATTACATCAAAGCCTGTGATAATGTTGGGTGGTAACATCTTTTCTGGTCGTGAAGCCCAAGCTCATAATCCCCAAACACCTATTTTGAACTGTCTATTGATAGGTCTTGAATTAACCTGTCCTGACAGTCCTCCTGTCCCTGGGCTGGGCAAACTTCAGAGCTGTTCAGCAATAGCCCTACTGATTCTGAATGAACCTATTTGCAGTAGAGGCTGCTGCTCAAAATCAGTAGAAGGATTGTGTCCCTTCTCAGATGATCATCTTCTATGCGATTGTTTTCAGAAGAATGGAGTTAGAAATGGCTGCCTGTATGTAGTCCATGTTTATCTGAATTTTGATTCAAGTTCTAATTGATAGACTTCATCTGACTTCAAAAATATATCTCCTGTTGAGCAATATAAAGGTCAAAAATCCCAATTCAGGTCTGTCACAAAGGTTTTGAGTAGAGTGAGGTGTAGATGCTTATATGCAGTAATATTTATATGTCTGTGTGTGTATATATGTACATACACACAGAGAGTTAGGCTCTTTCATAATGTTTTTGAGTTATTTTTCCTTTTATCTTCAAATCCCACTTACCTCCTATAAAACAAGTCAATATTCAGCATTTTAACTTAAAGATGACTTTTCAGTCTTAGATCTGTATGTTAGTTCAGGTTGGAACGGTCCCATGGAAATCACCTTGTCCAACTTCCTACTCAAAGCAGGGTCTACCCTGAAGATAGATCCACTTTGAAATCAGATCAGGTGGTCCAGGACCTTGTGTAGTTCAGTTTTGAGTATCTTCAAAGAGGGATAATCCACAGGTCCTCTGGACAATAGTTCCAATTCTGTCAATATCACACTGATTAATTTTTTTTCTATAATAGGGAATTCCCTAAGTAGAATTTCATTTATTGTAACATATCTAGTTAGGCTAATAGCTTAGGACTGTCATTTATTTGACCTAAGGAACCTCTGTTTACTGTAAAGTGTAAATGTTCACCATAACATACAGTGGTTTAACAACAGGATAGTTACACTATTTGATTAAAAGTGATTATTCCAACAATACATAGTATTTATAGGAGGCTCCTGATTGATTCTACATGGTGAGAAAATTATTTTTTTCTGTTCCTGTGCCTGGTGGTTAGGAAAATGTATGCCTCTTCCCTGGAAAAAGTGGAATGGATATTCTGGGTCTGCTAAGGGTTATTGTGCTGCTGGAGATGGGTCATATAGGACCAAAATGCTGTTCCACTCCTTATGTGCTCCTTAATTAGTCTGTAGCATTTTCTGAAGACTCTGCACTGAAGGGTGCAGAGTTGGGTTCCTGGGTCCAATTCCAACAGAAAATCATTGCCTCCTTTTAGCTACACCAGAAAATACACAGCACTGAGGGGGATGGTCTCCCTCTGCTACCCAGGTCCTCATATGCACAAGGATTTGGAAGTAACGCCTGTGCCTTGTGCTCCAGTTGGAACCAGAAGTGATCTTTGCCCAGCAGGCTTCTATTTTTACAGTAGAAGCAAAAATAGAAGTTAAAACATAAAATGAGCTATAAAAGGAGAAACTTTGTGACATGGAGGGGAACAGTGGCGTGACTGAGGTTGAAGATGTATGGTAGTTCATTAAGACAGATGTATGGTAGTTCATTAAGTCAGAGGCTGAGAGTGGGGATGAGGGTAGTGAGGGTGGCTCCATGCATAATCAAATAATTGCAACAAAAAACCACATCTGATCTGGAGGAGAGCCAACACTCTAAACTGATATTTTCCTTTTAAACGACAGATGATTATTTTTCTTTAGACAAATAGGACTAGGTAAATCTCACCTATCTGAGCTCCAGCAAGCATTTGTTGAGTACTGTATTGAAAGTCACCGCTAAAGCAAAAAAGGGTAGAGATTAACAAGTGTAAAGTGAGACAGAAACTGGCTGGCAGGGAGACAATTATGAAGTTTCTAGGAAAGGGAGTAACAAGTCAGAGGGAAAGTAGTGGTGAACTTCATCAGAGTCCAGTTTTAAGTCTAATCTCTCCTGTGAGTTTCCACTCTACAGATCGGGATCAAATATCCTTGAAGGAGGAACAGGTTGGCCCCAAAACCAGGTAGTTTTCCCAATTGACTTGGGACTATTAGTCTAAAAGGCCTTTTATGGCAGGTATGGATCAATAACAGGACTATAAACTCATACTGTGGAAACTGATGGTGTCTCAGTAGATGTTTGTACACCACAGTGCTGTACAGCTGGGGAGAAGACAAAGGTCATTATTGGCAGGGCAAAGTAGGGAAGAATTCATGAGACTGGACAGGCCTTTGGTTACAGCTTATCTAGAAAAGGGTGCTCCGACATCTCCTTAGCTCAGGAAAGATGGATTAGGCCTTGAGGAGCTATTAGTGTGTTCAGGAGACAGAGACAGGCGAATAAAAATCTGGGTTTGGCTAATCTTTCAGTGTGCAGGTGGGAAGGGGAGATACTAACTCTTCCGTAAATAGATAGGGAACAGCAGGAGGGAGATAGGGGAATCACTCAAGCTAAAGGACAAAGGCAATAATAAGAAATAGCTATCAGCTATTTAAGAGACACATTCAAGGAATTAGAAGAAGATTTCAAACTGTCAGAGATATGAAGTACTTGGACTAGAGGTGAAGTTGTACTAATAGAGACAAATAAACAGCAGTGGATAGTCATGAGTCCTCTCATAGTCGAGGTTTGTACTCTATGACCCTCTGGTATCAAGGCTTTTAAAGAAAAAGTCACTAGCTGAGGCATTCTGGAAGGGCTGCTACAGTGAAATCAGATTGCATGAGGCAAGAATATATAGGCAGCTTTACTACTGATACAAATTTTGGCAGTGAAGTGAAACAGCATCTGCTTAACAGTACGTAACATGAATTCAGAATATAATATTGCTGGATGAATTATCACACAGGGAATTTTGAAAGAAAGCAAGAAATCTTGGTTAGAATATCAGTATAAACACTATTTCTTTTCCATAAAATCTGATATTTTAAAGCAATGCTTAATGATGGTTTAAGAAAAGTTCTTAGAGCATTCTTGTGGGTGCTACATTTGGTTTTGTTATTGGGGTTTTTTGGAGTTTTTTTTAAGAGAAATGAAGACAAAAGAGGATTTAACTCATCTGCCCTAAAGTATTCAATATAAAACCCCACTTATAATACTTAATACCTCTTATTATGCTGAATTGTCATTTTCATTCCATCGGCATTTAACAGAGGATCATGACCAGGCAGGAAAACACAATGATAACCTTTTGCACCCTGAAGATGTGCCACTTGTGTATTTTTATGAACAGTAATATGGCATCAAAACAACACATGAAAGTTATTCAGAATGAATTATACTTCTTGAGGTTTTAGAACTTCCCATTTGAATGATTTGTATTTTAAACTAGACCTGCAGGATATGGGATTTGGTTGCAGAAATCGGGATGATCCCTAGAATTAAGAATGAGCTGAGCTCTAGTCCTGAGCATTACTTACCAGAGGAGATAATACTCCTCAACAGATACTGACTGCTGCTTTCAAGGGGAATCTGCCACAGAAGTAAAGAAAGTCTGCAGTGATTTCCACAGAGTTCAAAAAAATAAACCCTGGAGAGGGATAATTCCAATCACTACATAGCATTATCCATCCCACACTGGATAGTGTTAATGGGGTAAGGGAGGAACATGAAAGCCCTGACTTTAACTTCTAAGTAGTCACACAGGCTGTGTGTGAACAACAGCAGAAATTGCTTTATGGGTTGTACCACAAATTGACCTCAGCCTCCACCTCTCTTCCCCATGTCCGAAACCTCCATGTGCAAATGAGCAAAATGCGAACACGTTTATGACCTCTGTGTTTTTCTATAACTCTATAAAGGGTGTTGGGGCATTTTACAATGAAGGCACTGGTTGTAAAACTAGTACCCTCCAATTATAGACTGCGGTGGCTGTGTTTAACTGTCAGTGTGTCTCCAGTATCCTGTGGTTTTCAGCACAGGCTTCACATTCCAGAGATGCTGGAGACTCACTAGCTAATTACAATATCCCTGGGACTATTTATATTTGCCCACTAAAACATGTGGTAGTATGAGAAAACTGGAGTGTTCAGGCTGCTGAACCCGCAGAATGAGCACATTAGACCACTGTCCTCCCGGGGAAAAAAAAGGTGTATTTGTGGTGCCTGTATGACAGGCCCTTTGCCCTGTCTTTGCACTTGGCAGTCGTCTTGGGAAGCCCCAGAGAGGCCAGTGGATAGTCCATGAATAGCTGCAGAGATTTGTAACAGATCCCTGTCTTTGGACAGTGGATGCACAGACACATTGGTCACCATCAAAGGCTGGACATGTGCAGTGATGGTGGAGCTGGTTATTCATGCAGACACCAGCCACTCTTTTCTCCATCCTTGGAGTCAGACACACACAGGCAGGACTGGAAGCAGCTGTGACATTTATGGGAGGTGAGGCTGAAGGATGAAGTTTGGCTATGCCATGACACAGTAACTTTCTCTCATGTTTTTCAGTGACCCATCACTGGGCAATAATAATGGGATAGGACTCATGGGTTCTTATTTCCTCCTCCTCCCACACTTGCTTTAGGAAGTCCCCCGATAATTTGAAACTGGGCTGAGCTGAATTTGAAACTGAGTTCCTGAGATACATCTGGCTGTAGCTGCTGTATCTCATAAGAAGCAAATAGGGAAAGCAGTAGCTGACCTCTACCTGTAGTCACAACAGTTATTTGAGTCTCCTGTGAGCTGGAGAAAATGGCTGGACTTGTGCTGTGAGGTGGATTTGTCCTCTGGGCTGGAAGACGCAATACCTGCAGTGCAGGTGACCTTATCAAGTTCCTTTTGGCTTGTTTTTTGGATCCAATGTACAAGTCTTATGAAAAGCAGCTGAGGGAACTGGAGTTGTTTAACCTGGAGAAAACGAGGCTCAGGAGGGACCTTATTGATATACCTGAGAGGAGATTGTAGTGAGGTGGGTGTCAGTCTCTCATTCCAGGTGACAAGTGACAGGGCTAGAGGAAATGGACCTCAAATTATGCAAGGGGAAGTTTAGTTTGGATATCGGGGAAAATGTCTTCACTGAAAGGATGGCCAGGCATTGGAACAGGCTGCCCAGGGAACTGGTGGAATCACCATCCCTGGAAGGATTTTAAAGACATGTAGATTTGGCACCTGGGGAACAGGGTATAGTGGTGAACCTGGCAGTGTTGGATTAATGTTTGGACTTGATGATGTTAGAGATCTTTTTCAGCCTTAAATATTCTGTGATTCTATGATTCTACTGTACAATAGTTAGTCTCAACACTATAACTTAGATCACTCCACTTAAGAGGTCTTTGAAGTT
Organism: Neopelma chrysocephalum; assembly: GCF_003984885.1. Taxonomy (NCBI): domain Eukaryota; kingdom Metazoa; phylum Chordata; class Aves; order Passeriformes; family Pipridae; genus Neopelma; species Neopelma chrysocephalum. The sequence goes on along the minus strand of NW_020897725.1, from coordinate 12,734,770 downwards.
TTTCAGAGATTGACAAATGGTTCACTCATGTTCAAGGGCATGTTAATACCCAGTAACTCCAAGAAAACCAGTTCAAGCAGGCAAATAATTACCAATAAGTCATCTGTGACTTTTAAGCATAGCCACTACAGTCCTGTGGGCTGGCTCTAACACGTGAATTAGATGTGCACTGGGGCATGCCCAGTGTCCAGATTCCCCAGTTATCCAGCATGGAGGCCCTGGTTTCTTTTGGGCTTGTGTGCCAAGGAATTTCCTTTCTATAGAAAGTAAAGAACTGGGGAATGAAATTGTACAGTCACCCCAAGAGAGAGTGGGGAGTCACCAAAGTGTGCATCTGGATTAGGAGCCTGGAAATACTAGAGCATCCTGCAAAGTGTGCATAGCCATGCTGTCACCAACAGAGCTGGGGTGAATTCTTTGAATTAAAAAAACATGTTTTAAGTGAATCTTTTTCTTAGTATGGTCAGAAAGGTAGCTATTATCTGAGATCATGGATCTCAGTGGACTTCTGGCACTGTGAATGACCTAGGCATCAGGTCTGTGCTAGAGCAGGCGATCTGGCTGAGCTGCTCAAAGACATCAGGAAATATGGAAAATGAATGCTGAAATTGCTTAAAAATGTGCTACTGCAGGAAGTAAACTGGTAACAGCTGAACAGTCCCTGTGAAAGGCTTTCCCTGCTCTGAGTGTCAGCAGTGACAAATTCTGACTTCTGCATTCACACAAAAAGTTTAACAAGGGTTAACCCTGCACAGGAATGTGCACATGAATTATTCAGATCTACCTGCATATTAAACAAAATAAAAATAAATCTATCCCTAAAGGCCTTTTCTTTTTTTTTTTTTTTTTTTTTAACTTACACTATTTACTTTCTCCCAGAAGTTAAACAAGCCAGGTCTTTTTCTTATTCCAGTGTATTTAAAGTTGATGAAAAGAAAATAATCTAAATTTGGACTGTTCATAACCCAAGAGTCAACCAGTCCTTTGGCTATAAAAAGACTAATAGATTGTCTATCCATGAGATACTTTCAGGTATTTCTTAGTCCAAATATTTTAGCTTAATTCTACTTTAGAAACCATTCCATGGATTTTTCATCAGTGTAAGCTTTTGATGATGGTACACGTGATGAGAAGAAGGAATATATAGAATCTTAATAAACTGCTAGCAATGCTTAAATTAGTCTGTCTGATATGAATGCTCTCTGATGAGAGCTGTGGCCAGGTTTTGGGATGCTGGTAGGTCTAATCTGTTTTATACTGATTGACTGACATAACCAACCACTAAAGTTTCTTAAAGAGCAGTCCCTACATGCTTTCCTATTAGACCTTGTTCATCACACCTAAACTTAATGGGAATATTTTTATTTTCATGAATAACTTATTGGTGCAGTTTTCCCATAGCCCAGACAGCATGACAAGGAGAATCTAGCAGGTCTTAGTAAGAAGTTTTTCCTCAAATATCTTTTCTTACACTAAAAATAATACTAGTTTCTTGTACGAGCAAGAAATAAGAATTGTTGCTAGTTATACTGACTTCATCAGTCCTGCCACTCTGGGCTCCTAAACACTTACCTGCTGTCATTTGTCTCAGCTATATGTGTACAATCCTCTTGGGTGTTACCAAAGAGGTGTGGAGTCCTCCCCTTCCCAAGGCTAATTCAAGGGATGAGTTTGCAGATGTGCCCTTTTATGGTTTTCTGGAGGAACACAGAGCACCTTGACGCCTGAGGAACTCAAAAGAGGCCTTTAAAATAAAGGAACTAGTTAAAACCAGAACCTAATACAAACAGTCCTGGTAAATTTGGCTGGTGTAAGCCTATCTGGCATACAAGGACATCAAAGGAATAATGAACTCCTGTTTAATCTTGTAAACCACTGGAGCAGGAAAGGAGCTGAAAGAAAGCTCATGGCACCAAGCCAAGTGTCCATCACTGAGAAAATGGAGATGACTTCAACACAAAAAAAACCCTTCAGTAATGAGGGGAAGAGTTCAGTGTCAAAACCAGCTTTCAGTGTCGTTCAATATGCCACTTGCAACTGCTCAAAAACTGAGAGGCAAAAGAATAAAAGAGAACAAGGGGACTGATACAGATAAACAGAACAATGCATCACATAAAGTGGTGTGTTATTAACGTGAGATCAGGTGTTGAAAGGTGATGCCTCAGACACATGAATTTATTTCCTGTTTTTACAGGAGTCTGGGGGATAGATTACAACAGCCTTTACACCAGGTGTGACGGCTAGAAATGTGTATTTACTTACTTGCTTCCATTTTTTTCTTCTCTCTCATACTGTATCTTTGGCCAAATTTTCTTACTGGTTTATGTCCATTTTATCTTTCCTGAAAGGCCATCTTTTCTTTCCTGTGCAAGGGTACCAAGTGCTGTATTTGTCCCCTCTGTTTTCAGCTGAAGCTTTAGACTGATGTTTCTGAAACAGTGGCCCCATATTTCACTCCAGTGGCTGCCTGCTCACCTACCTCACTGCCTCTGGAAGCTTGCTCCTTTTTGAAGTATAACTCCATTATATATCTCAAATAAGGTTTCTGCTCCTCATAATCCCAAATGTTGACTGGTGCTTGAGCTGAGATCAACCTCTTTTTGTGGTCTGTGTGAGACTCTTGTGGTTTGCTTCTTTGCTGGGGCCAAGGAAAAGTATAAATTGTGTCTTCCAGTGTCGTGAGCAGAGAAAGCAAACCAGGCCAACAGCCTGAATGGTGGCATCATGGACTGGGGGTAAATCTGATTTATAATTTTTATAAAATTGAGACTGTCTAAAATAAGGTGCTCTAAGCCACCTTATTGAGTGCGACCTAGAAGATAATAATAAATGCTGAAAGATACCTCCTTCATGTTGATGTAAGGCCTGTCCCATGTGCTTCAGCAAGGCCTCATTATTAGCTTAAGCTCTTAGCTGCTCTCCTTACTGAAATCTGGGGATCTGGTGAGAAGAAAGGTCAGCATGAAGTGCTACTTAAATCCCAGCTGTAACATCAGTGGAAACAAAGGGTAACTGGTTAATGGCAAGAACCTCTTTAAAACACTCTTGAGGCCTTTAATCTATAGGCTTTGGAAAGTTTTATAGTTCCAAAATTCCCTTGCAAGCTTCTTGTAAAATTTAGGAAACTAATTTTTTTTAATGACTTGTACAACCTGTTTAGCCTCCACTTCACTGCTTCATGCAGGGCTTGTGGGCAGCCAATAAATCTCTGGTTTGTTCCTCCAAAGGTTCATTCCTTAATGCTTTGGGTATAAGTCAGATAACCACTGATTGCTGCTGATGATGAATCAAACTGCTGGGAGTGCTGAATATGGGGTGAATTATCCATGCAAAAATAAACTGCTCCTTCTTTCTGTCTTTGCTGGAGAGTTGGAATACAGTGGAATAAACAGTGCAAGAAGACAGAACTCTTATCTTTTATAAGTCTTCGGAAATTATTTCTTCTGACAGCCAGAGAGAGTGGGAAAAAAATTATTCCAGCCAGCTATTTTCTTTCAAATTCTTTTTTTACAAACATTTGCAATGAGACAGGTCTAAACAGTACCTGAGCTGTAAGACTCATCTACCTGGACTTGTGCAAAGCATTTGACATTACACTGCATTATGTGCTTGTGTCTAAATTGGAGCAACATGGATTTAACAGGTGGATTTGGATAAGGAATTGGCTGGATGGTTGCGCTCAAATTGTTGTGGTCAATGGCTCAATGTCCAAGTGGAAACCAGTGGCGAGTGGTGTCCCTCGGGGGTTGATATTGGAACTGATGCTGTTTGACATATTTTTTTGTGACTCAGACAGTGGGATTGAGTGCAGCCTCAGCACTTTTGCCGACCACACCAAGCTGTGTGATGCAGCTGACATAGTGGAGAGAAGGGATGGCATCCAGAAGGACCTTGACAGACTTGAGAAGTGGGCCTCTGTGAACGTCAGGAAGGCCAACAAGGCCAAGTACAAGGTGCTGCATGGAGTCAGAGCAACCTCAAGACCAAATACAGACTGGGTAGAGAATGTATTGAGAGCAACCCTGAGAAGAAGGACTTGGGGTTGCAGGTGGATGAGAAGCTCAACATGTCTCGGCAATGTGCACTTGCAGCCTAGAAAGCCAACCACATCCTGGGCTGCATCCAAAGCAGTGTGGGCAGCAGGTCAAAGGAGGTGATTCTGCTCCTCTTCTCTGCCTCTGTGAGACCACACTTGGAGCACTGTATCCAGCTCTGGGTTCCCCAACATAAAAAGGACATGGAGCTTTTGAAGAAAGTCCAGCGGAAGCCACAAAGATGATCAGAGGGCTGGAGCACCTCTGCTATGGAGACAGGTTGAGAGATTGGGGAGGTTCATCCTGGAGAAGAGAAGGCTCCAGGGACATCTTCTTCCAACCTTCCAGTACTTAAAGAAAGCTGATAAGAAAGCCGAGAGAGACATTTTAAAAGACATTTTATGTAGTGATTGAACAAGGCAGAATGGCTTCAAGGAGAAAGAAAGTTTAGATTATATATAAGGAACAAATTATTCACAGTGGTGAGGCACTAGAAAAGGTTTTCCAGATAATTTCTGAATGCTCCATCCCTGGGAAGTGTTCAAAGCCAGGCTGAATGGGACCCTGAGCAACCTTGTCTAGTGGAAGGTGTCCCTGCCCATGGCAGGGGGTTGGAAGGGACCTTCCAACCATTCTATGACCCTATGACTCTATGATACTATGATTTTATGGTTCTATGACTCTAGCCTTCCCCATTGCCCTGATTGCCATGAGCAAACAAATGACACCTGTGGGCCCCACAGGGATGCTGGAACAATATGAAAATCTGGTGTCTGGTTGCTTTGTCATTGACCCCAGTGTTGTCATCACAAGCAGCTCACCAGCCCACGAAGCTGATCATCAATGAAGAGGAAAAGGCCTTTCTGTCTGCCTCCTGCCAGCATGCCAAAAAGACTAGGACACTGAATGGTGATAGCATCAGTGTGCACCTCACCCCCTCCAAAATACTACTTCCTGTTCCCAAGTGCAACTATGGTTGGGGCAGTGATTTACTGGTATGGATGTGGGTAATCTTGTTACTGTGGAAGAGCCTTGGAGATGAACACTTCAGTGAGCTCTCAAAAATATTCCTAAAATCTGATACTCTCTCAGCTCTTGACATGATTTCCTTTCCTGTGGAGGAAGAAATGTCAGGAACTGCAAAAATACTGTAGCAGATGATGGCTACTATAACAATAACAGCAACACATGATGACTAAAGTAGTAGGTCTCTCCTTTAGGATTTGGACAATTTTGCTTCTATTCCAGCCCCAAATTGAAACACATCTTGCCTGTCCAGAAATAGCTGTTTTCAGCCTAGAGCACTGTGGAAGATAAGGATGCCAAATGTTTAGATACAAATGTTTAGAAGAAAAATAACCCTCATCTACGCTCTGGTTTCACATAACTAATTTTCAGGCATATCTCATTAAATACACCATGAAGCTTAGAATATGGCATGATAACGTATTTTTTTCTCTTGTTTTTAGAGTATATTTTAGCACAGAAAGTAACTAAGATAGGTAAGAAAAACTAGGGCTCTCTGTAGTGGTGATAACCTTCTAGACCATATTGGAAGAATTAAAAGGGACATTGAGGATCTAGTGAACGTATGGGCTCTTCTTTGTGGACCCAGGCAATCCATGGAAGCTTAACTTTCAAGACTGCAGAAATATTAGGCAAGAAAATTGACAAGATCGTGTATTTGCTGAAAGACTCCCAAGTGATACAGTTTCCATAGGAATTTATACACTTCTCTGGTCTACAATAAAGTTTATTGCCATTGGCTATCCTCTAGTAAAAGTAACATGTGCTATTTTATCACAGTCTATAGAGACTGCTGTTTTCAGAAATCTCAGAGAACCAGTAGATGATCACAACCTCCCTGATCTTGGCTGTTGGTGATCCCTCATCAATGCATTGACAAGACTGATAATTCAGCTGAGAGTTTGAGCAAGACCAAAGTAAGGAACATTTCCTGAAGAAGCTGCTCTGTTTGATATTAGTGCTTTTGTCTGGCAGTCTTCCATAATAAATATATTCTGGACACCGCACTTGAGGCTGTGATGTCCAGTGCCTTTTCTGATTTCTTTCTCACCTACTTTCCACATTCCTTTCCAGGTTGTTGTCTCACCAAAAACTTTCACAATTAGAAGTAGCTCAGTGGTTCCCCCTGTGAGTGTTATCTTGGGATCCTTGGGGATGCAAAGCAGGAGACATTTCTCAGAAAACTTCTTCGGGCATAATAAGAAGTCACTGGCTCTGTCTTACTTTGAGAAGTCTTTCCAAATGTGCTCACTGCTGTGTTTTCTGGCTATTAAAACTTACCTTTGTTGCTCTGTTTTCCTGGGTTTGAGTGCTGTCTTAATTTTGCGAGTTTTTGCCCCTGAACACAGGACAGTCAGGAAAATCTCAACATCCACAACAGCTGCCACCACACTGCCACCACCACTGCCCATATCAGATCCTTAATGGAGCCAGGGAGAAATCCATCTCATGCCCAGGGCAACCAAGCATGGCCCCTTTAGTCTGGTCTTCAGATAGTTATCTTGCAACAAAGGTTGTAGGACCACAGAATGAGTACAGAGCTGTTTGATCATCCTTTGGCCGTGCTTTAGGGTGTTGCATGCAGCGCAGACATCTGTCCTGCTAAAGAGAATCTGGCTGCATATTACAGTTTGATGATGTATAAATTGTCCAGTGCCAAGTTTTGCCATCTTCTCCCTGTATCAGGAAGATCTGGGTGTGTTTTCTGATTCTGGAAAACAGGCTGCTTCCTGTAAGGGGGTTATTACTTACGGGTAGCGAGACATTCGGCTGATTTGATCAGCAGAGCAGCGCATAAGAAATTACTTTTCTAGCCAAGTATGCTGTTACAAATCTGAGCTTCTCTTTCAGCTCACTATTTTAGTTTTAATATGGACTAGGGTCTGCTGCTTTTCAGGAGATGTAATCACGGTAGAGGGTTTCAGTGGCCCCATATTGTTTCAGAAGTTCTAATGAAGTAAGAGGCTTATGATCAAAGACAGTCTTATTAAATGCCATGTTTATGTCATTACTAATTAAACAGTTTATAAGCCAGTTGGGAAACCACACCTGTCCTGGTACATAAACCTTTTAAATCAAAGCAACTGAGAACATGAAAGTCCCACCCTTTCACCCTGTGCTTGAGCAAGGTATAACAGTAACCTTTGCCCATGAAAATTTAGGCAGGTGTGTTCTTTCCCATTTACTTGTAGAGAGGACTGGGAAGTTATGTATGGGATCTCTTTCCATATGTCACTGACAATGTGGTGCTTCCTTAGTGGTAGAAAAACCAAATAACAGCCCCTGTTTTTGCTGTAAGTCCAGCACAAAAATGCTATATGACACATTAAACTGTTTGAGGAAAGTCCTCAGTAAGCATCTTTCAATGCACTGTTAGTGGAAAAACACTGCCAGGGAAACATCCTGTTCAAGTGCTGGAGAAATGATCACAGCATTGTGTATTTTTTACATTATTATTGTGGTTCAAGGTTTAAACTCTGAAAGCTTCATACTGTCTCCCTCACAATCCCAGTTCCAGTCCTAAAGTCAAGGCAACATACTCCATCCAAATTGCTTCCAGGCACATGAAATAAACAAAATGCTGGTAGTAATAGTAGTATTAACAGTAGTAATACTACTAGTAGTGGTAACAGTAATAATGTACTTTCTTGTCCTTCAGTTGAAATAGTCTTAAGAGATTACTTTAAGTCACAAGTTCATTTGGAGGTTTTCCTAGGTATTTTCTTCCCAGTTCCACCTGGGCAATCTGGCTTGACTACTTTCTCAGCTCAAATAACAATAACAATATTTTGTTTGTTTCTTCTCTTGAAGAGATTTTGAAAATCATAGCTGATCAATCAAGCTGATAGCTGAATTTAAAAATCTGCAACCTTTATTCAATCTCGATGGCAAATGAGGCAATGTAAATATAAGTTATGTGTGATTAGTTAACAATTTGTCCTCTTCTGCTTCACTCACTGCACAAAATGGAGAGCATTCCCTATAAGCAGAATACATATCACACAACTTCAGTACTCTGAGAATTCCTGTCAATATGAGCTCCCTTTCTGCTGAATGGAAGGAGTTAGGCCCTGCCTAGTAGGGGTTCAGTCTGTCCTTAGATCACACACAGTTGTGATGAGTTGTCTTCTTAAAGACCCCTATATTTCTATGCTGACTCAAAAGGGAACAGAGGAAACTTGCATACACCAGATGTCTCCTTTTCAGACAGCTAAAATTAGGTGAGATGCATCTCATCCGTGACAGAGTTCTCAATTTATTAGTACATGGCCTGATGACAAGTTTTCTGTAATGCTACCGAAATCTTTCGACAACCAAAGTGTCCATTACCTCCAAGGGCTTTAGTTTGCAATGGAGTATCCAGCAGTGGAGGTTATCTCACCAGCTGTAGACCTTTCCAGTGGAGGTTATCTCACCAGCTGTAGACCTTTACTAGATGAGGTTTAGTGTGCAACTGGAGCAACCTAAGCTTTCTTTATGTCAAGGAAGAGAAACATAAGTTTTTGACATCTGTTTTAGTATGAAATTAGTCTTTCCATAGAAACACCTGTGCCAAACTGAATAAGATTCTGTGTTATCATCTTGTCTAGAGAACTGACATGTACCCAGATGGACCCCATGTGAAGTGGTCTGTGACCAAAGAATCACAGAATGATTTGGGTTGAAGGGGACCCCAAAGATCATCTAGTTCCAATCCCTCTGCCATGGGCAGGGATACCTTTCACTAGATCAGGTTGCCCAAAGCCCCATTCTCCCTCTGAGGATAGTGGAGGCATTATCTAAATTTGACACAGAACAAATTGATAGTGTGATTAAATCAAATCCTTTCACTGGTTTTGGGTGTGGACTCTGAGACATCTGAAGTCATTTCTCATGGATCTACATGACATTTTTCAAAGAACAACCCTCATATGTAATTCAATGAAAAAATACATAAAGGAATTTGCAATTTGCCTATCCATAGCCTGAATGAGGAAAATCCTTTTATGATTTACTTGTGTGCTTTATCAATCCTGAATGTAAATGAGATTAAGTTGTGAGCGTGACTTACTTTCATTACAGCAAGTTCTGTTTGCAAAATAATTAGCTTATGCTTTATAATGTTATTTAGGCTTTTGAAACTGCATTTTGATAGGAAATCTCAGGAAAAAAAAAGAAGAGATGGATTGAATCTGACTCTTAACTCATTTCCATTGAAAAAACCTATTAATGTGCACGCCTTCGGATTTGCTCATGATGTGAACATTTGCTTGAAAATGGGAGCAACTTCGGGTCTGAGCTAATGATGGGAAGACTCAGCAAGATGTTCTTGTCTCACTGTATCTTGCATTTGTGTATTTTTAGCAATAGGGATTCTCAAGCTCCGTGAGATGAGCAATACTTCACAGCTTGAGGCTTCTGGTGACCTGACATAATGATGTCACTTGGGCAGCATTTCAGGCTTCACCACAGCTTATCTCCTGTGAATGGTTAACAATTTCCTGTCCCAGTCACTGTGGTCTCTTCCTGCCAGCAACACTCAACTGCCTTCCTCACATTCCTGCAGTTGGGGCAGATGAGGGATATGTACTACACGGTGGAATAAACTGTGGAATGGCTTATAGGGACAGGTCATACTGTGTTTTGTGATAGCCAGGAGGGAGCTTTCATGTTCTGGTAGGGTCTATTTAGCATGATTTATAGCTGCAGTTGTGGCTGGTTGCAGTTTGTCAGAAAGGTGTATCACTGGAGTTGCTGCAGAGGTGATTATGAGGTGGAGCCACGAGGCCCTGGAGCATCCTAACTACTTTATTTGCCTTCCTGAATGTCCAGTAATAGCTGAAAATAGAGTGGACAGGAGAGAAAAGCTGTTGACAGCCAGGAAAGTTACTGTAATACTAAAGGCCTCAACTTGGCACCAGGCAACCATTTCTCTCTTTGCAAACAATTAAGATTATATTTCCACAGAGAAAGCTATTTCTTCATAAAAAAGTTGAGAAAATGAAGAAAGCTTTATATTTTATTTGCTGTCTGCTATCTTGATTAGCCTAGAGACTGATCTATGCAGGTTTTTGCACCTATTTATTCATAATAATGTGAAGAATTATATAATTAGGTGGGTGCCTTTTCGTGTTGCAGCTGTTTTCAGCTTCTGCAGTGCCTTTTAGCGTGAAAGGCTCCTGAAGGCAACTAAGAAATCCAAGACTTATCAGGCCTAAGTTCATCACACAAAAATATTTATCTACCCTAGAAAAGTTTCAAGAGCTCACCAACTGAACAAAGTTAAAAGAACTGCCATAGTTTAAAACCAATTTATCAAAATAAGTTACTCTTATGTCACCAGGTTTGTGTGCTGGAATTACAAAGACAGGAGTTAATGTGTGTTATCTTGCATGTGTGAGGGGAAGGCGAGTTTGGAATAGCCCAAATAAAAGAAAGTCATGTATTCTCTGTTTGGTTTCTCACAACCTGCCTTTTACAGTGCCTTTGCCTGTAACTCCACAGTGGTTTTGGTGCTGAGAGTGGCTGTTCATTTGGATTTGACCCCTGTGGAACCAGTTTGGAGCTAAAAGTAGGATGTTCACATCCACACAGTACTGCACCTTCAGGAACTGGATGCATTCCTGACCATGGCACCATTGCATTCCCACTGTCCCCGGCAGGGTGTAGCAGCTGGGACTTCATGTCCCAAAACCATGGGTTAGTTGTGGCTGGGACCATATTGATGCTGGAGCTGAGTAGACTCACTAGTGTGGTTTATGATTGAGATAATAATAGCTTGTTAGAACAAAGTCAGAAGCTTCAGACAAGTATCTTCTGTCAAAATTAATAGCTTATAATAATGACAGGTTGATTGGACTAAGTTATGTTAAAATGATATGAAAAATGTATGTAGTCAAGTTTCTTGGACGAGTGGTTTTCGATAAAGACACAGACCTATTAGAATGGATCCAGAAGAGACCCATGGAAATGATGAGAATGCTGGAACACCTCTGCTATGAAGAAATTCTGAGTTGGGGATGCTTAGCCTGGAGAAGCGAAGGCTTGTGGGGGACCTGATCATGGCCTTTCCCTATATGAGAGGGTCTTGTAAGAAAGAGAGAGAGACCTTTTATCAAGGTCTGTAGTGACACAACAAGGGGCTACAGTTTTAAACTGAAAGAAGGTAGATTTAGATTGGAGAGAAAGAATTAAATTTTACAATGAGGGTGCAGAAGCACTGGTACAGATTGCCTAGAGAAGCTGTGGATGCCCCATCCTTTGAAGTGTCCAAAGACAGGTTGGATGGGGCTTTAAGCAACCTAGTCTAGTGGAAGGTGTCCTGTTCATGGCAGGGGGATTGGCATTAGATGATCTTTAATGGCCCCTTCCCACCCCAAACATTTTGTGCTTCTATGATTCTACAATTAAGTGTTTCATTCTGCACCTGTGTGTTTTTCTAAATGAGGGTTAATGAATTATACAGCATTTTCAGGATGTTGTGGCAATGCAAACATTAACTACTGATTTCTGGAGAACTCTGATTTCTGGAGAACTCTGTCCAAGACCTGTTACAGCCTGAGTTTACGCTTGGTTTTGAGTTTTGAACTAAGCAGATTAGACTATGTCAGAATTTTGTTATGGTTTTTCCCAACAAGAACAGGCCTAGTTTCTAAAGTGCTGTTTGTGGTCTGAGATAACAACCTAAATACAGTTGAAGGCATGTCCCACTGCTTGATCAATGTCTTCTATTTATACATCTGTTACGGACAGGATTTGACCTGATGGATTCGTTCAGTGTGAAGCAGATTTTTGGAATGAAAGAAAATGGAATTCAAAGTGCTTATGTACGACTTGGAAGCTTTCCTGTTGTTCAGAAAACTGAGTGAGTAGCCATTTTTTTTTACTTTATTTTCATTTTAACCTCTGCTTTGCATTATTTGGTTCCTCTAGCTTACCCTTGTAGGAGTTATCTGATACCTACACATATATTGCTGCTTTGGAGCCTCTGCAGCAACTATAGGCTCCATCCTGGTAGAGTATGAGCTAGGTTTGGTGTATCTCAATGATTCTGAGGAGCAATATCAAGAAATTCACTAAAAAACTTACTGCTTAATAAATAGCTTCTAAAAGGAATTTTTGGTAGTGCTCCCATTGGGATAGAAATTTGCTAAACACAAGAGGCCAGTTCCTGGTAGATGTTGTTACCAGTTAGCTAATATGGGTTTTGGCCTTGTAAAAGAATGAGCAATTTTTAATCCTGTGTCAATGTGGATTCAGTCCTCGGAGCCTCTTATGACCCAAGGCTGCCAGTTTTGTCATAGTCTATCACAACAGTTTCTCTTCAGGTTGTAACTTGAGCCCTGCTAACATTAGTCTTGAAAAGAGTGAGTGCATAATTTCACTGAGTAGCCATGAGCCATAGATAGTATTGTCATCATTAACGTTTTTGCAGTAAATTTATCTGTGCTGGTTTGAACTTTAGCTTAAAAAATCAGTAGTAATTCTTTGCCTTCTTATGGAGGAGGGCAGTTATTTTTTATTCTGTTTTTAGCTTTTTTTACTCATCTCACTGCATATTTCAATATAAGGCCCGGGACTTATATTTTCTTGATTTCATAATATTTTTTTTCATCCTGGAGTCAACCTGGATTGATTTGCTCTTTTCCCCTCCTCCTCTTTCTCCATATAAACACACAGTTAAAAAAAAAAAAGTAAAAATATGATATACTGAAAGGAAAACTGTTTACTCCAAAGTCCATAAATGATATCAAGTCTAAGGGTAAGTAGACTCATGATCTGTGATCTGATTCTACTCAACTAGTCTGTGTATAGGTAGAAATAAACCTATTTCACTTGTCTCGCAGCAATCTCTTGGTTCTGGGTGATACTGTGACAAGTAGGACTAGTGCAATCCCTGGAGTATAAGTAGGGACTATCAAGTATGAGTTGATAATCTTCATATCAGGCAACTCAGTCACCACCACTGTGATGTGATGTCTAATCCTAGTTTCCATAATTCAGCAGATAGAAATGGAGTGAATGAAAGTTTGAAGAGCTGTGAAGCAAGTCTAATAGTGAGAAATTCAAGAAGTGCAGTGCAGACAAGTAAAATTAAGAAGCAGTTAACAACTGAAGTGATTGTTCTCTGTAAGAACCTCTGGGAAATCAAAGTTTAGTAAAGGGTCTTTGGCTAAGGAGAGTGGTAGACTGAAAGTCCGTGGGTACTTGTTAATGGCATCAAAAAGCAGCAGGAAAGAAAGACCCACTTTTCATGATGAATGTAATTAACTACTGAAAAAAGTTATCACAGATTACAGAGAGTCATCCATTTGAATTTCTTTTTCAAATTAAGGGTTGAAGCACTTTGTTGTTGTTTCTATTGTTGTTTTCCCAGAAAGACTGAGGGAGTGAAGCCAGACCAATCAGCTATGACGGCTTTCCGTCTGCTCAGATTACACCCATTTATTTGTTGTTGCTGTTGTCTTTAAAACAAGTAGAATATTTTATTGCCCAGGACAATAAGAAGTAAAACATCCTTAATTAGTAGATTGAAATGACTAAGCTCCCTTTTGAATGATTCCGAAACACGGAATTAAAGAAAGACTTTTATGTTTTTGGCCTTTTGTGTTGTAACTTCCACACTCCTCTTGTTTGGGAATGAACCCAAATGGATATAACACCATGGAAGGTGTTTGCATATTTAGTTCCTTTTAGCCTTTGTATGCCAGGACTCTGAGATGCTGCATATAGGGTCATTGCTTACAGAAAATAAAATCTTGTAAAGCTGCACAAAACCGATAACTGGAATAATAAACCAAACAAAAACATCTGTCCTATTTCGCAGATAACCTCGAGCAATGTTTAGCAACCAGTAACAACATCTCATAATTAGATACAAAATCATTAACTGAGTAATATATGTAATTCACTTTATTATCTGCTTAAAGGATTTGTATCTTTTTATATAAGCAACAGTATTCTACAAAGTGCCAACTTAGCTGTCTGGGAAATGTGCCTACTCATCTTCCAATCTGTAACCTAAAACTATGAACTTCTTCCTCTTTGTGGTGAGGCATCATCTGTGAGCAGGCAAATACAACAGACAGGAGCTTGGATGCAGTCAATGACCTGATCACTGAGGAACTCACAGGTCTCTGTAGCTGGCTGAGGGCTGGTCCTGAAATCTGGCTGGTACTTCTCCCCACTCCTCATGTAGCTGGGACTGTCCTACTGTTTGTTCACAGCTCCTCAGAGGATCTTCTGGCCAAAATTGTGCCCCAGATGTATGGTTTTGAGTGCTCAGGCTTGTTTCTCATTACTGTTGTCTTGTCTAATGCCAAGATTTTGTCTCACTGTCTTGTTCTGTGTCTCTGAGTCCTGACTCCAGGGCCTTCCTCCTGGACATGTCCATCACTCAGTTTTCTCTTGCCTGCTCTGCTCCAGCCTGACTTGATCATGATCTTGGCTATCTTGGCTACCACCTCACATAACTACCTGATTCTTGGCCAAGCTTCTAGTCATGATCTGTTTGTTCTTTATATTGGTGCATTGTTGCCTTCCCTGGTTTCTGAGTCTTGGGCATGTACACTTTGATGTGTTTTTCTGGAGCCTCTGTTTCCTGACATCAGCTTTGACTTCAGTCACCTGCCTTAGGTTTCTCCATGAGCCTGTGCCCTGGTCTCATCATCTGTCTCCTTCCCAGAGAAGAAATTGTCCAAAAAGCTACAGGAGCCTCCTACACAGAACAAGAAACCTGCTGGAAGCTTCCTTGTTCCTTACTTCTTCCCAAACATATATTTCCTATGAGGAACAGCAGAGACAACTCAGATTGTTCAGCCTAGAGGAGAGAAAGCTCAGGGAGGGAGAACCTTATCCATGTGTTTAGATACCTGATAGAGAAGAAGCAAAGAAGATGGAGCCAGGATCTCCTTAGTCACATTCATTGGCAGAACAAGAAAGAATGGGAATAAATTAAATCCATGAATTCTAAACACAAGAAAAACCTTCTTTAGCATAGATGATCTCAAGAGGTCCTTCATTATCTCCTATTTCCAACAAGGTAAAGGAGATTAGGCATGACTGAGGTGGAATAACTGAAGGCTTTTTTGGTCTTTTAGAGAGTAAAAGACTGAAGGGAGAGTTGAGAAACATATAACACATTGCAGCAAAGAGAGGAGAAAAAGTTGTTCACATGGCTCCTGTGGAAAAAAAGTTGTTTTGGGAAAATTAAACTATAGCAAGTGAGATTTAGGATAGGTTTGGGGTTTTTTTGGTCTTTTGTTTTTGGTTTTTTGCTTTTTTTCAGCATATAGGACAGTGAAAGACAGGAAGAAATTACCTAGAGAGGTTGTATCTATTCCTTCACTGAGGTTTCTGAGGTAGAAGCCAGAAAGATGTCTGCCAAGGATGTATGGGTGAGGTTGATTGTGTTGTGAAAATCCTGCTCGTTATTAAAATTTTTTCTTTGTAGAAGTTGTGATTCAACTGACCTTGTAGTTGAGTTAATTGACTCTTAGACTAACCTGCAGCATTGGGGTATTTTTTTGTCTTGGAGTTTTATGAGGGCCTCTTCTGCAATCTATCCTGTTGTCAGAATTATAGACCAAGGAGCTGGCAAAGTGCTCCCTGTAGGTAGCAGGCATCCAGCAAAGCTCTGTAGTAAGGATCATCAGTTCAAATCAGCCTTGTGTGAAAGAAGAAAATAAAATATTTCTGGGGACAGCAATGCCTGCCCTTGGATCCCTAACTAAAGCTGAACTTCTAGATGGAGATCATTTTTTAGTGAGGAAATAAGTGAACACTCCTAAACAAAGTTTTTATTATATATGTAGCAATGCATCTCTGTAATAGAAGTAGGGACCAACAGCTTCAGAAAAAGCTTTTATTACATCTTCAGAGCAATGAGAGTGTCTTCAGATTTGCTTGTGGCATGAAATCTTTTTCTGTTTGGAACTTGCAGCCAGTTCCTCGGCCGCTTTAAAAATCAGTTGAGGGTGGCAGGTAATAGGTCATTATAGTTTTCTGTCGGTTTAAATCTACCTGATGGGCTGTTTGTCAGCCCTGTGTGATGAGGTGTGGCCAGACTCACAGGGATATTTAGGTACCTAACTCCCAGTTATTTCTGTGGGCACTAAGCATTTAGCATCTGAAAACCCTTTCTGAAATTAAGCTTGCATAATGGTGTTCCTGTTCCCAGCTCAGAGATGTCCAGAATCATAAAATCATTAAGGTTGGAAAAGACCTGTAAGATCATTGAATACAACTGTTATCCTACACTGCCATTTTCACTGCTAAACCATGTCCCCAAGTGCCATATCCACACTTTTTTTTGAGCATTTTCAGGGATGGTGAATCCACCACTTCCCTGGGCAGCCCGTTCCAATGCCTGACCATCTTTTTGGTAAATAATTTTTTCTTAATATCTAGTCTATGATGATCCTCTTTCCAGATCCTACTTCGATTCACCTCCAGATGCTCCTTCTGGCCCTTCCTGTAGATGGGTATCACATTTGCTAACCTCCTGTCAACTTGGACCTCCTTGGTAAAATAACCAATATCAGGAAATAAGACAGCCTTGTCTGCTCTTCTAAGGGAAGGATTTTATAAAGGAGCTATTGGGACTCTGGTTCAGTTTTCTTTGGGAAGAAGTTGGAAGAGTTCAGAGAGTGCTTTTTTCCCCAGCAGGAAAAACCAGCTTATAATGGTGCACATCCTGCATGGGCACTTTATACAGCAAAAACCAGAGCAATGGATGAAGCCACAGTGTTCTGAATTTATAACTTGACTAAAAAGATAGGGAATGCAAAGCACAGATTAAAATATGATCTAGTATTTTGGCATTAGGAAAGACCGACTCTCAACCTTTGCTGTAATTGCAAAACAGACTATTCTGGAAATTTTGAGGACTTTTTGCTTTTAACATAATTAAGGCCTCTAGTTTTATGTGCCTTTGAGTGTGCCAGTTTCTGCATAGTGATGGATTATGTCACCTATTCGTTAAGAGAATCTGTCTTCATAGTTTGCTCTTCATTAATTGCTGCTGTTGTGTTTTGTTTTCTAATGAGTGCTTATGCCTGACTGCTCAGATGTGCCAAAGCAAAGACATGATATTTAGGAAGGGTTTATTTAGGAATGATCAGAGAAGCAGGCTGGCTTGGGCATGAAGAACCATGTTAACTGGGACTCTTCAGGTGAGAAAAGAGATGGCTTAGAGGCATTATAAACAAAGTCTGAAAAATCATGAATGCTATAAAAAATAAAACAAGAAGAGGTTCATTGTGTTGTCCCTGATAAGATCTGAGTTAGGTCCTGAATAAACAGGAGGAGGCTCCTTATACAGTGGGTAGCAGAGTGTGATTCCTTGCCAAAGGATGTTGTGAATGTCATAAGTTTACCTGAGTTCAAGGGGAAGATGCAGAAGTCCATATAAAATAAATCCACAGAAAGTTATTAATATAGAAATTGCATTTGTCTCTGAGTTTGACTCCCAGATCCCTAAGACTGGGGGTCGGAGAGAGATATGTTTGTTCTATTAATTCCTGTTCTTAGGCATCCAGTAATGGTTAGTGACAAAAAAAAAAAAGATGATTTAGTAATACTAACTGTATTAGTAATCCCTTCTGCCCAGCCCTGCATCCCCATGTTATGATATGTTTTTATGCTGGAGTAAAGTCAAAAAGTGTTTGATTTGGTTATGGTGTCTTACTAAGTAAATTTCTGGCTAATGTGTTTGCAATGTTTGATTTGAGAAGGTTCTCCTGTTCTCACAGGCCATCAGCCAAGGAACATCTTCTTGGAAAGACATCAGGCGTAGTGCCTGTTTTGGGGCAAATATTACAATGTTTATTACTATAACTCTGTACTTTTATAGAGGTTTTCAGGTGTTCCTGCCCATTCTCAGAAGTCACAGGTCTCCAGCACACTTGGAGAAGAACAAAATTATTTACAGATTGTGTGAACAGAAGCATCAAGTGAAAAACAACCTTTTTAACATGATGGATACTTGACTGCAGATTTTCACTATTTCTTATCCAATTTGAGAGCTTCTCCATTGGAATTAAAAAGGGCTCCACAAGGACAGAATCGCCTGGAGGGCACAAGCTCATGTTTGTCTCTCTGCAGGCCTCCAAATAAAGCAGATTTTGTAGGAACTATAATGATACTTTAGGGAACTGTTACTGGGACATGGAGGAGTTTTAGAAGTTTTGCTCTTCACTGCTGAACCTGATACAATGTTCTCTTTCCCCTCCCCATGCCAGGGATGTATTTCCACAAGGTCTGCCTGATGAATATGCCTTTGTAACTACCTTCAAATTCCGAAAGGCTTCCAGGAAAGAAGACTGGTATATTTGGCAGATTATTGACAAGTACGGCATACCACAGGTAAGAGGCCCTTTTGCAGCCAGCAGGAACAGCCTTCTTTCTCTATTTTTGTTGCCATGAACCAGTTTTCTTGCTTTAACCTCCCACTCCTTTTTCCTTGCAGACTGGTAAAAATCCCTTTACCTGTTTTTCAGTGCATTTTGCTGAAAATCTTTTACCTTTAATTCAACCCTGGAGGAAGGTTTGCATAGACCATGGTTTTTATTAGTATGAAAATAAATGTGTCAGTTTGAAAGAGGGGCAAAAAATACCATCCTTGCTCTTGAAACTACTGTTGAGTTTTTAGTAGTTTTGTTCAGGTAGTTTTGTTTAGGGACATTATTTTCCCTGTTTGGAAAGCTATTGTCACACAGAGCACTGAGTTATGTCAGGTTTTTGCACAGGGTTCTTCTAGGTGTCATGCAAAGTTTTATGAGTTCCTGCTTTTGGTGTGGATGTAACACTTATTATAACTCCATAACCCTAAGTCCTGGCTGCTGCATGATATGATATAATATTTTTTCTTGAAGTACTCTCATGTTCTCAGAAGAAAAGTGCTGTAAGAGTGTACTAAAGGGCTGTCTGCCCTTACACAGCATGTTCTTAACAGCTTGATAGAGTTTAGGTGTTTGAGTGTGCTTGAGGAGGGAGTGGTTTGGATGGGCTGTATGTTTTTCTGATCAGCAACAAATATGGTGCAGCACCAAATATGATGCTGATGGCATTACTCATGACTCTAAACTGGAGTGTCAGCATGGGCTCACATAGCTAAGTAATTCAGTATTATTGCTTTGGGACTGATATTCAAAAGGATTTTGGGAACTCTCAGTGAAAGATAGATACAGTTGGAAGCGTTAGCTAACTGGGTTTGAGGCAATGGTAAAAGGGTGAGATGACAATTATTATTCATTTGTTAAATGAAATGTGTTTTACTGTGTTACCTGCATTGTTATTTGCTGCAGGGTGAGAATGCATGTATCACGCAGTATTTCCTGGAAGAACTTGAAAACTTGAACTGTTTAGGTGTGAAGAAAAAAAAACACTCAATATTTCCAGTAATAATGTCAAAGTGCCCTTAAATGTGGTACCAGAAGTGCCTTAGAGCCTCGTGAGCCCTGTTTCATGTAAAGTCAGTCCTGCTTTGGCCAGTCCATTGCACACCTGCACAGCTTACAGATGTAGACACTTCTGAGCCAACGCTGATCTGAGCTGGCATTCCCAGCCAGCACAGATCTCAGCTGCATGGAGAAGTTGGGTCAGATCTGGGGTCAGAAGTGGGCTACTTACATCACACACAGCTCAGTGCCAGTGTGGTCCAAACTCCTTCCAGCTCTGCAGCTTGCAAACTCACCGTTTGCTCCCCTGGCTCTGCCTGCTCCATTGCCTGCTGCTTGCTGGTTACTGCCTGACTTTGGTAAAACAAGAAACCACTTTGTAAATCTACTAAAAGTATCATGTCTTCAAAAGCCAATTTTTGCCTGCTCTGTAGCTTGGAAGACAAGGGATGGGGTGTAGCTGTAGTTTTCTGTTCAAAACATCTGAAATAACGTGTGGGCAGTGCTACAGATCAGCAGAGTGGTTTCATACCAGGCAATGAAGCATTTGTCTGTGTCTCAAGGGACAGCTGAGGACATGTGATGGGAGTAAAGAGCACAGAGACTGCTAGGAAGTAGTGGAGCAGTGCACAGGATAGAGGGATCCAAACTAGGTTCAGATTTGTCTCTCTACCTTTGGGGAGATGCCCCTGATGTGTTACCACCCAACCACGCCCAAGCATTGCCTGGCTTTAGGTGGTCATGGATCTGCACTAAAACCTGTGCAGCCACATCTTATTTACTAGCACAGGTGTGGGCTCCCTGTCCATATCTCTCACAAAACTCTGTCCAAGTTCTTTGCTTGGGCTTCTCACCACAGGCTGTACCATCCCTGGATTTGTGGTGTCGGTGGTGATGGAAAGCAGTCAGGAGGAAGGAGAAGACTTTGTTCTTCCTTAGAAAAATTCCTTCTGTTTCCGTGCAGGTCTCGATCCGCCTGGATGGAGAGAACAAAGCTCTGGAGTACAACGCTGTGGGGCTCACCAAGGACGCCGTCAGGGTGGTCTTCAGAAACACACGAGTCAGTGACCTGTTCGACCGCAACTGGCACAAAATTGCCCTCAGCATCCAGTCGAAGGCTGTCTCGCTTTACATAGACTGCAAACTGGTGCAGGTGCTGCCTATTGAAGACAGGGAAAACATTGACATTCAAGGAAAGACTGTGATTGGCAAACGCTTGTATGACAGTGTCCCCATTGATGTGAGTACTGCTCTTCCCGATTAGCGCTGGGGTAATGTTCAGGATTGGGTTTGCAGCACATGAATGGGGTTTTGGGGATTATGTTGTAATTGACCCTTTTCCTGATGCAGCATTGCTGAAATGTTACCAGTATTACATAGGTAAGACAGGTTGGCATCTTATCATGCTTGCTGTCTTTTTATGTGAGACTGACAGTGTCTCCATAATAGGGATTAAAAATGAGAAATTTCATCTTTCTTCTGCAAGTGAAATAGCTTAGGTGCAGTATTGGAGAATTTCCTGAACTCTCAAGGAATTTCCTGATTACACGGAACATGCTGCAGTTAAAAGCAGAGACAAAATAACACACAAATATCATTGAACTGGGTGCTGAACTCTATGTAAAGGCCTTTTGTTGTCTGATCTTGGCATTATGAATGTTTCCACCCATGATAGGAAGAGATGGGAGGGGAAAGGAAGCTTGTTAACTCCGGAGAGTCATGGTACGTTCTCAGTTCCTCGGATATTAAATGACTCTTCGTACAATTGAAGTTGAGACCTGCAGGTTGGACCTGATTGTCCAGCAGCAGTGTTAACCTGGTATAATTTATGTGTGATCATTTGGTGTTTGAGACTTGTATAATCTTTCTATCTGTGCAAAATGGATGCCACATGCATATTAAATGTGCATATTAAACATAATTTCTCATGCAGGGGTAAACGGTCAGAAGATGCCAGGCACAGCAGGAGAAAAACAAACCTTGTGTCTAGACAAAATTCTAGGAGGGACAGAGGTGTCCAGGATATGTCTTCTCAGACAGAAATTTGGCCAGAACATGGGGATTAGCATGAATACCTCCACCAGAATTTTAATAGGTATATTCAGGGTCTCATTAGTTCAGCTCTCTTGGACCATGCTGAGATATTGGTCCATTATTGACAGGTAGAGCTCAAGACTGACTACAGGATCCATGGAATCACTCTGAAGTTAGCACCATCTGGATTTTGTTTGTATTTGCCTGCTCTGTTTGTATCCAAGCAAAAGGACATGCGGTCTTTAATAATTCAGTGTGTCTGAGACTGTTGCCTCGCTTTGTTTTCCAGTTTGATCTTCAGCGGATGGTTATTTACTGTGATTCCCGGCATGCTGAGCTGGAGACGTGCTGCGACATTCCCTCTGGACCGGTAAGCTCCTTTTTGTCATTTATTCATTTTCACATGAACACTCTTCACTGAAATCTCTTAACATAAATCAGGAAATGTATGGCAGTATGGGATTATAATTTTTTTAATGAGGGTGAATGAAACCTAACTGTGTAATTGGTAATGTAGCAGAACCAGAGGAGGACCACTGCAGACGGATGAGTATGAGGAATTTGAAGTTTCCAAGTTCCTCTTTCCTTGTCAAACTGTCAGGGGAAACAAAACCCTGAAGTGATGATGGAACAACAGAAATGCAGCATGAAATATTCAGCGTGTTTCCCACTGGTTTTATTTGGGAACAGATAAAAACAGCACCAGTTGCTGCCTATTTTCCTGTGCCCAACTCTTACTAGAAACTTCCACCCTCCTTTCAACTCTTCTCCCCTCAATCTTGGTTTAAGAGATTCATTGTTCGTTTTGCCACATTTTTCCCTGTTGCTTGGATGAATGGCTTTTGTGGGATTTCATTCCTCCTGAGGACTCATTTGGCTGTGTGTTATACAGTAGTGCCTGTGGAGTTTCTCTAAAGAGCATGGAAGGGGAAACTTTCCAGCATCAAAGGCTTTGTCATGACCTTGGGTGTTTGGGTGCAGTGCCAGGTCACGGTCCTGACGGAAGCACCTCCCCTGGAAGTGAAGCCCACTGTTGGCAGTGAGCAAGTTGGCCACCTCAAGACATTCAACTGCTCCTGTCTTGCTGGACAGAAGGTGAGTGTTGAGACAAGAATGTTTCATTTGGGACGTCTGTAGAAGTAATGGAACTTTTCCCATGTGTTTTCTCCTTACATAATTCAGTGATTTTGACCCTGCTGCTAGTCCTGGTAACAGCATTGAAAACAAAGTGGTTATTTTTATTCAGCCAAGTTAGGTGCATCCTTCTTCAAAAAAAAAAAAAAATAAACCAAACCAGATTCTGGAGGTAAATGTAGCCACATTGAAAAAAATCTCATAGCTTTTGGTGTGCTTGCTTGTGCTGGCTGTGACTAGGACCTCTGAGAAGCCAGTTCCATTGTCACTGCTCCTGAGGGCATGTCAGCTTTGTTCTCTTCTCCGCTTAAACCTAAAAACATTTTTGTTGTCCTCAGTAGTTGCAGGATCATGCCCCTTGCTTGGTTATATAATGAGAAGATCGATGTGATTAATCATGTTTCTTTTTGTCTTAGGGGGAGAGGGGTCTAATTGGCCCTGAAGGTCCTAAAGGTCAAAAGGTCAGTAATATGTGTTAGTCCATATGTTTAATAAAATCAACAACAATGAAACAGTTTCAGAGTAAGCTGAGGAGTTAAAGATTTTGAGAATTGAGAGTCAGTTTAGCATATGACTAAGTTCAGACAGTTTTGGATGAGCCTGAGGCAGAACAGGAGGCTCTGACTATCTTGTATCTTTGTTCTACACTTGCATTTAGATGTTTCTGTTGCTGCTTTATGTCATTCTTAGAGTAAATGTCTTGCACAATGCTTTCCTGTAGCTTTTAAACTGGTTTATTGCAAGTTACTGTTATTCTCTACTAGGTCATGCACAGCTTCCGTGGTAAGTCACCTGGAAAATGACGAGCTGCTTCTGTGCTGTGCCTTGCTCAGCAGTACTATATATCCATAAGTTGGGTAGCAGCCTTCCAGTCACACTCTACAAAATTTCCTGAAACTAACAGCAAAAGATTAGTCACAATCTGTTATCCTTATGAAGATTGTCTGAGTCATGATGTTAAATATAGGCCATTTCCCTCAGCACTCTTCTTCCTAGATAACAGGGTAGGAGAGTGGTTGTGATGTCTGCTTCAAGTTTCACAGTGCAGCCTTTATATTACCCTGCATGTTCTGCAAGTTTCTTTGATATACATGTGCATTCAGCATAAACACATTTTTCTTCTGTGCTTGGTTACAAATAGAGCTGTGAGGCAATAGACTCTAAGGGAGCACAGGTACTGGAAGAAAACAGAGATTCATACACTGATGAAGAGGTGAAAGCTGGTGGTGGTGGTTCCCAGCTTTCCATCTGTGTGATGGAAAAGATTTTTGGGAACAAGTTGTATTCAAAACTGTTTGCATCTGAATCACTTCTACAAATTCAGTCACTGAGTTTATACTTGTTGGGTGAATAATTGAATTGCAGCTCACCGGAGTCACTCCGTTATTATGAAACACTGTGAGAGGGGAAAGGGGAAATCTCTGGGTCTTGGAAGGTCAGACATCCTCAAAAATGTATTGTCTTTTAGCAAAACTGGGCCTGCTGTCTGCAGGGACGAGTTCTGGAGATAAGGAGATGCGTTTTGGAGTATGTTTTCTGCTGCAATGAAAGAACATGGACTCATTAGTACTCAGATGTGCCTGACTGAATGTGCAGAAAACAGTTCCTTGTGCTTCCACGAATATAAATAGCAGCTTTCTATTTTAATCTGTGACAGCTTAAATAATGATGGGCTGTTTTGAAGAATGGCAGAGCCATGACTGTCGTGAGGAGGTTGCAGAAGGACAATAACAATAATAATAAAAGGGCCCTGCAGCAACATCTCGTTGTCTTTCACCACTTTGACAAGGTCTATACACCGGTCAGGGTGTCTGCCCTGTGTAACGTGGCACGTTGCTGGTGTGCAGGAGGCACTAGTGGAATACAAAAGGGTGTTTATATAAGCACAGCATCAGCAGATTTTCTGTTACAGACCCCAAAAGGGCTGGCCCACTCCTGTAGGTGTGTGGCTGGAGAGATCTAGAGATGTGTGTGACTTTCCCCTGACTGTAGTAATTTGAGACTTGTACATAGACAAGGCAGGACTGTGTCACAGTCTCAAGGACCTGGGGATGATGCCATTTAAATCCAGGATCTGACAACAATTTGGTACAAATGTGATATTTCTGACAAATTACTTGGCTTCTGTATCTGCTAAATAAGGCAATTAATAGATTTTGCACCTGACTTGCAAAGACATTGTGATTAAATAACATATACTTCCCTTGACAGGAGTTCTTACATCACTTTTACCAAGGACCAGCTTGTCATAGTCCTTACTCTGTGTTCAAGAACGAATTTTGCTCTCCTCGTCTCTCTCTGCAGCATTACTGAGCTACCCAGGCTAAAATCCTGGCCATGGGGAGGAAATTCAATGCTATTTGCAACTCCCCAACATTACCACCTGGTATTTATGAAAGAAAGGCTAAGGGCCCACAAAAATATGAGTGGCTTCTGCATTACGGAGTTGTACATGTCCATAATATGTTTTAGGATCATTCAACTTGGCTCCTCATTTCTATGGTGCAAGGGGTGTGTTTTAAAGCTTTGTTTTTGGGTAATGAAAGGGGTGTAAAGCTTTCCTAAGGTAACAAATATAAAAGATTTCCATTTTTATTTGAATCCAAGAACAGAGGCTTTAAGAAACACTAAAAAAAATTAAAATAATAAGATCTCTACTATACTCTTAGGCTTGATTAAATAGGCAGTGAGCATAGCATAAGAGAAGACCGAAGACCAAACATTGATTAAAGAGAGAGATTGGAGTAAACAAATAAATAAGAAAAGAAATTATCAGGAAAAAATGGAGACAGAACAACATCAGACCTCTGAGACAAAATTCCTAATTTTCTCTATAGACATCATCACTACTGAGCATCTCTTATTTGGGATGAGTTGCAATGCTGAAATCTACCTCCAAATAACTGGGGCCCAAGGGATATTTAGGTAGGTTCTAAGTATTTCAGCATTATCCAAAAACATTTTACAGGCTGATATTAAGAAATGTCCTGTGAGAGACTATATATGGCCATATAAGTAATCCAGCAAAGCAGCTGGTTCAGCTGTATCAGGAAAATGGCCCACAGCTTGTGGTAGTCACCTGAGAAATTAGTCCCAGGAGATACCAATAGGGAGAGGGATCAGTGCTAAAAAACCCCTTTACTCCAGTACAGTGATCTCTGGAGAGGCTTACAAAGTCAAGAGGATCATAAGGCTCCTTCTCTAAGCTGTGAGAGTTTTGGGGTTTGGTTTGTTTTGTTTTCCCCAGATCAGCAGTAGCTGGTGCGGTTTCTACTCTTGTGATGGTTTCAGTCTAGGCCTTCCTAGAGACCAGCTTGTAATCAGGAAGGAACTAGGAAGGTGAACACAGAAGTATTCCATGCTATTCCTTTACGTAACATGGGGTATAAATAAGGCGTAGATAAGAGAGCTCGCTCTCTTCCTTTCTGGCGAGGTTTGAGAACAGTAGATCCATATATGGTCCTGCTTATCTGAAGTTGAGGCCTGTATCGACTGCTGTTGTCTGCCACGTGTGAGGGGAGAGTGCTGGGCCGCGTCCAGCCATCCTGCTTCTCTTAAGGGAAGTGGTGAGATTTTGCCAGTTCTTTAGTTTGCTGGTTACCGGGTTTTTAGATCGCGTAGACCTTGTTTTGTTTTTGTCCCTTTTCGTCCTATTTTGTCCTTTTTTTCCCCTTCTTCCTTCCCCTCTTCCCTTCAGGAAGCTATTTAGGGTTTCTGGGGTTATAGGTATATATATAATATTCTCACTGTATATATCTGTTTTATATGTAAAATATATATTTTGCTATAGCTTTGGTTGCTTGGGTTCTTTTTTTTCTTCCCTCTCTGGGAAGCAGACCCTGTTGTCAAGTTTCGGAGACTTGGCAGGAAGCCAGTTTGAAACTTGCACAACTCTGTATCCAAAAAAAAAGAAATAATAGTCATGTGTTTCTCTCCGTTTTCTTTAAGAAAAGGTCATTTTGACAGTCTTTTAAGTAAAATGAATGTGGCTGCCATCTATTTGAGTTAAAAATGGAGAGACTTGTGTTCAGGCTCTGCTATCCTGAGCTCCCTTAGCATATTGCTTCTTTTAGAGGAGGAGGTTTGGGCAGGCTTTTCTTACAATGTCATCTGTCCAGAGGAAATATTCAAAGTTTATAACCAGTGTGGGAAGATAATGAGTTTCCAATACTCTCTGAGTCTTCAAAGGCAGGGCAAAACGGGAGAGCTCACAGTTATTTTAAAAAGTGGGAAAAGTCCCTGGGAGTTGATCACCTCTGCCTCAATCACCCATGCTGCCAAACTCAGGGGAGACAGAGATGACATGCCTTGGAAGGAGATAAGGTAAAGGATGGTGTAGGGGAAGAGTTAGGCATTGGCCAATATGCCTGAAGCTGGGTGCTGTTGGTAAATTTTAGAGGCTAATGACAGCCCAGTCTAATTTATTTTCCTTCCACACTCCCTCTGCATGCTGTGTTGTTTGCAGGCAACCAGGATGGCTGGTTGGAGCACTGGGCTGATGGTCAACAGGCTTCTTCTCTCTTCCAGAGCTCCTATTGATCTGATTTTAGAAAAAAATCTGTTCTCTGTGAGACGTGTTTTTGTCCACATAGAAATGACAATGCTTACCTGTACTTGAAAAGCTTGTGAAGTCCAGTGTATTAGACATCCTCTGACAGGATGTATTTTTCCTCCAGATTGGGAAGGTTTTGTACTTTTGTGACTTAAAAGAGATGGTTGCATAAAAACTTTTATAAATCTTACCACAGCCTCCCTAATTGACTGTGCAATTGCTATTGCATATATGCCACTTGCTCTGTGAGTTTTCTTTCTTTTGGCAAAAAAAACAGAACAGAAAGGTTAAAGAAAGAAATTTTCCTGAGCTTTCAAAAGTTTTAAAAAACTTTTCTCTGTTTTCTTCACCTGGGGAAAAGTATGATCCTGACAAATGTTTCCAGTGTCTCATGTCTAGTTTGGAGACTGCAGAGCAGTAGATGAAAATGATTTGCAGGTGTTTCTCTGCACTTGCTGGTTTTGGCACCACTTTTAGTTCTGTATACGAAGAACATTTATGAAATCATATATCCTTTTTGATTCTTTATCCCTTTCACCCCTATCCTTCTGAGGAGACAAATGGAGAAAAAGTTTTGCTTAATTTTTGATTGACCATTTTTCCCTTTTTCCTCCACGTGTATTTTCTTCCGCAGTTATAATTTTTCCACCCATCACAATTTGTATATTTTCAAATGTCTCTTTTCTATGTCCTCTTCCCTCTCTTCCATTGGAAAAAGCAGGGAGAGCAACTCTGTGTGCACTGCACACTTGTAGGAGGGAAGAGAGGAGTTATCTGATACTGAAAATTTAGTATGACTGAAAACAAGGGGTTTGAATTTAAAAAAAAAAAAAACAACTAAAATGTCAACAATATTTGTAGGTTTATCTTTTCCATATTTTAGGTGTGTACCCTCTAGATCTTATGCAAACCACCTTTCCAAGTTCCTCCTGGCTTAATAGAAAATAAGCAATTTTGAAGAGAAAGATCTCTGCTTTGCCAGTGCATTCTGAAGGATTCTACCGGTATTTTCACATGAAAAATAGAATAGAAAATCCATCTGAAAATTTGTACATTGAAGTCACCATAAATGCAATGAGATACACCCAGTCCTTAGGGCAGGAGCTGAAATCTTGGCTATAGAGACTGGGGGGACCAAAAGTTTCCATATTCTCAGTCAAACCCTTGTTGCATCACTTTCCTTCTATGTTAAAGAAATGAATGAATTAACTCTGTGACAGTAACACACTTTTTTTTTCAAGGGAGAAAGAGGCACCCCGGGGTTTCCTGGACTCAGAGGAGAAAAAGGAGAGTCGGTAAGTAAGAAATATCCAATGGTTTTACTTAAGAAGATGAAAATACAAGTATTTTTTTTCTCCTTTGTGTTGAGAACTTGCTCACAATGTCTTGTGCCCTGGTCAAATATGTTTCCCCTGCTGGACCTGAATCCCAGGGGGAAGCTGATCTTTCTGGCACCCACTGTCATCTCTTAGAGGTGGGGAAATGGATGGGTTCATCCCTGAATACACCTGATAACTGACTTAGTATTGGCCTTCTAATTAAACGTGTAACTTGGATGTACTTGATTATAGCACAGGTGCATGTCTGATGGGGAGAGTGTGAAGCAACTGAACACAAAGAAGATGCAAATCTCGCTCTACTCTTTTACATTCAGATGACCAAGATACGGCTTTCCCCAGTTGCAATTAATGCAAATGCCAGACTGAGTTTTTAGGCAAGAAAATCTTTATCCCTATGTAAATTTCATTCCAATAAGGGTTGTTGGCATCTTTGATTTTGGAAATGTAATATCAGACTCTTCCATGAATAAAAAATAAGGTGTTTTCCTGACTGCAGTAGGAGAATTGGGGATAGGTTTTCTGGTTTAATTTGTCACTGAATTATTATCAAGGAATTACGCCCAAAGAAAATTACTTTCACTGTAGTAGCTGTCATGGGATTGTGTGCCTATACATAGATATAGAGAGATAGATTTTGGATGCATAACAAGGAAAACATGAAATATATGTTTATATTGTTGTTTGATATCCTTGATTTCAAATGTACCTTTTCCCCTCTTCTTTCATTTCCAGGGCAAAGCCTATGGCATAGGAGAAAAAGGAGAAAAGGTAAGATCTAATCTTTCATTGGTGTAATCAAATGAGTTTCTTGCTGTTGCCTTCCGTAGCTCAGAGGTTGTTTTGGAGTGCATAGGATGCAAAAGATGTGATATAGTTGGATCTTCATAGGGAACTTTTATGCTGTGTTATGACTGCTTCTGCAGACAAGCTCTTAAGTGTTCAGTGCTTTTTTCCCTTTGTGTTCTTTGAGTTTCCTTTGTGCATTGGCCGTGGAAAATGTTATCAAATTGAAATCATAATGTTTGCTTTGTGTAAGCAGCAGTGAGTTCATGGAGGATAATGCACTAAATAAATTGGCTGGAAGGATTAAAAACAAAGGGAAAGTATAATTTTGAGTTTATTGAATTTTCAGCAGGATTAAATTTGGGTCATAAGGAGTCTGTCATAGCCTTTCTTTCAATTGGATTTTTTCATTAATAAACTGAAGAGCAAATATTAGGCAGGACATGGTGATAAGACTTGGAGGTTAAAACTGAGGATACGGAATTACCACTGAAACTTGCTGGGCTCTCTGTCTTGGAAAACTCTTTCAATGGTGATCAACAATGGGAAACACGTAGCATGACTGGATTAATTTCATTTACAAAAAAAAAAAAGAAAAAGATGATGGTTTCCAGGCAATTCTGGCTACAAACTTCCCACAAAAAATTAGTCTACATGCCTAGACCACAGAGGAGAATTATCTCTTTCTGTCTGTAGTTCTATATCACATCTGATTGAGGATGTTTTCTTTAGCACCAAAATGAAATTTCAAGTCGCGGGGAGCCTTGGAGAAGGATTGACAGGAGGGTCTAGGAGACAGATGGATTTATTAAGGAAGAAGTCATGGTTTGTATTGAAAGTGGGATTAAGAATCTGTTGAGCTGTTTTCCATCAAATCTCTGGCTACTCGATTGCTCAGGGAACTTAAAATAATATAGGCTTGTGATCTGAAAGGAAGAATGTTGCACCAGTGAGAACATGGTGTTTATGACCGTTGCATCTTCTCATTTGTTCTTCCTATGATTATGATGTATTGATTGTATACAGTGCTCATGCATCACATGAAATTACAATTGAAATGAGGGTTGCTCGTGGCAGGAAATATTATTGAGCCAGGATAGAGACATGGGGGCTATAAAGAACACATTTCTGCATTCATCTTCCTGCAGTCCTCCCACTGGCAGCCACTGTTTAGCCTCTGAGACTCAGTATTCAGCCTTTGGAAAGTAGCTTGTGTTTGGCAGGTGGTGAGAGTCAGCAGTCTGATGGGAAACATGATGTTTACTATGTGAGTTGGGCTGTAGTTGAAGCAAGTTTTTGTTTTCTTATGATTTGAACTCTGCAGAAAAGTGTTGGAAAATTTAATTCCATCTGTATTATTACCATGCATAGGAAAATAGGTCTGCAGGTCTGGACTGGAGAGGGAAAATAGAGGAACCTCACAGTATGCACAGAACTTCTTTGGCTGGAGCAGCCAAACAGCACTGACTGCCCAAACAAATGTGTAGGCTTAGAGAGTCCTGACTTTATGGCCAGCTTGTTGTGTTTGTTTGGAAGTCCTGCCAGCTGAGGCAGCTTGTTCTCATCTGTGGAGGAAGTTACTTGGTACCCAGTGTGTTTGTACCTAGCGTGACCAGTGGCTGAGTGTCAGTGCTGTTGCTGGTAGAGAGCAAAGATACATCAGCTGTATTTTGCTGGTTTGATTAAAAAGGGAGTCTGGGGGTATAGAATCACAAAATCATAGAATATCTTAAGTTGGAAGGAACCAATACAGATCATCTAGTTCAACTCCCTGCTCCTTGTAGGAGTACCTAATACTAATCCATATGACCAAGAGCACAATTCAGATGCTTCTTGAGCTCTGACAGGCTTGGTGCTGTGACCACTTTTCCTGCAGAACCTGCTCCAGTGCCCAACCACCTTCTCCATGAAGAACCTTTTCCTAATGTCCCATGTGAACTTGTGCTGTTGTGGGGATGGGCTTCATCCCATTCCCTTGTGGCCTGTCACTGGTCACCAGAGACAGGAGATCAGCACCTCTTCCTTGAGGAAGGTGCAGAGTGTGATGAGATCTCCTCTCAGCCTTCTCTTCTCCTGGCTGAACAAACCAGGTGACCTCAGCCACTCCTCCTAAGCCTTGGCCTTGAGGGCTTTCACCATCTCGGTCACCCTCCTCTGGACACTCTCCAAGAGCTTTATATCCTTCTCATATTGTGGTTCCCAAAACTGCACACAGCACTCAAGGTGAGGCCACACAGCGTGGAGTAGAGCAGGACAATCACCTCCCTGGATGGTGCATCAGGCAGGAACACAGTTGGCCCTTTTGGCTGCCAGGACACACTGTTGACTCCTTTTCAACTTGCCATTAATCCAAAACCATGGATCTTTTTCTGTGAAGCTGCTCTCCAGCCATTCATCCCCCAATTTGTACATGTAACCAGAATTATTCCATCCCAGGTGGAGAATGCAGCTCTTGCTTTTGCTGAATTTTACACAATTGGTGATTGCTCAGCTTTCTAGTCTGTCCAGATCCTCTGCAGGGCCTCTCTGTCTTTGAGGGAGGCCACATCTTCTTGTTTAGTGTCATCAGTAGACTTAATTAATGCATGTTTGATTCCTATATCCATATAATTTAAAAAACATTGAAGAGCCCTGGGGAACATCACTGGTGACTGGTCACCAGCCTGACGTAACCGCATTTCCTATAACCCTTTGATCCCAATTCATTAGGGAATTACTCACCCATCACACGATTTATTTATCCAGCTACTTGCTGGACATCTTGTCCAGGAGGATACTGTGAGAGACAATGTCAAAAGCTTTGTTAAAATGCCAAACCAACCACATCTACTGTCCTCTCTTCATCAAGAGCTTGACCTTGTCATGAAAGGAAATTAAGCAGGTTAAGGAGGACTTGCCCCTGTGGACCCATGCTGGCTGTGACCAATGACTGCATTGCCTCCCAAGTGTTCTTCAGTAACTCCCGGAATACACTTGTCCATAACTTTACCAGGCATTGAAGTGAGTCTGACAGCTCTGTAATTACCAGGAAGTTCCTTCTCTCTATTCTTGAAAACTGGGATAGCATTTACCAGTTTCCAGTCGACTGAGGCACCTCCAGACTTCCAAGACCTTGCTGCTGCACCAGGGCACTGGTGTTTGTCAGCTCTGGTGTGCATATGAGGGATCACTGTTGCATGCAGGGACATAGAGCCATGTCTCTGTCTTGGTGTCAGAAGTGACTGTGGGAGGGAAGTGGCCAGAACCACAGGGAGTAGGGATGTAATGCCAGCTGCCATCTATGCTCCTGGAAAACAGTAGAAGAACCTCTGAAATGAAGCCCTGTTTCATTTACCTAATGTTCTACAGTGTCTACATGAACATGAATTCTTGTTTTTCACTCTGGCTGTTACAGCCTTCATGTTTCCTTGATTTTGAAGGGTATGAGCCAGTGCTGGGAAGTTGGATCAGAGATACTGGGCTTCTAATAATTGCTGTCTGCGTGATCATTGCTGTGCATGTACTGTGGACTCCTTTAAAAGGACAAGGCTCACATTCTAAATGTTGGTAGAACAAAGTTGTCTCACCTTGGAAAAGGCTGAGATGACAAGACTAAAATCATCCCCTTATTATAGTCTTGCTCTCCAGCTGTGCCAGTGCCAAACACCTGTCAGACCATGTTGTAGCCAAGTACTCTGTGTAGGGCATTTATATGAAGTCTGAGGCATTTGTTAGAGGGAAAATCCTGTGCTTTTACAGGAGGAGAGTAGAGGCACTGACCTTGTTTCTTCAGGACATTACCTTGGTTATATCACTAAGTTAAAGCCAAAATGATGCTTATATATAACATGTTGAACACATCATTAGTGGTAAACCAAGAGAAAATAGCAGCTGTGACTAAAAACCTAATTCATGTCGACATGAGGACTTGTGTGACTTTTAAAACCAGGAAATTCACTGTAATGGTTCAAGCAGCAGCCTGGCATGTTCTGCCGTGCCTAAATAACTCCGACTCATGAAGGATGCTTTTTGTGTACAGAAACATGCATGTGCAGCCAAGTTATTGTGCATGGATTTATAAAAAAAGAAAATACCATGATGCGTCTACGGGTGTGTTTGTAAACTGCTCTCAAGTGGATTTCCTGGATAGGTGGGATTCAGCCATCACCTTTTGTATTGTGTCTTAAATTTCCACTGTTAACTGACATCTTTGAGCCCTTGTAGCGTTTAATCCCCTTGGTATTAAACATATTCTGTTATATTTTTGCCTGTAAATCTCTGTCCCTTTACTGTGTGTTCATTAATTTGTTTTGCAAATGCTTCTCCTTTTGAGCTGATTATTATACATGGGCAAATATCCAATTCTGTAACATTATCACCATGAAAACAATGTTTTAGCTTTATTCTGGAGGTTATTCAAATGGATATTTGCTAAACCAGGTGGCCTGCTCCTGCAAGGGTTATAACTCGATTCCTCAAACCTCTGTTGACCCAAGAGGAATAGGGACAGGAGAGGAGTGAGGGCAGAAGGAGCAGCTGTAGAGCATTTCTGGGGATGATTCAAGCAAGACAGGGTTTCAGTGACTCGATCAAAGCCAGGGACATCGTGTCTGACAAGGGTGGTTCTGTAGAGCATGAGGTCTGCATTCCTGGGGCACAGCCATCCACATCACAAGCCAGCCTGCCCTTCTAATGCCTCCATGCAGAGTTTAACTTCGAGGTTTACAAAAACTTGTCTTGCAAAGTACAAAGTGTTATGCAATGGTGCTGAGCCACCCTTCTAGCATCCTGAAGGCCAATGGCAGGGAGAAGGCTCTGGAGGAAGGAAGGTGCTTGGAAAAGTGGTGACTTTGGGGAGGATATGATGGAAATCTGTCAAACTCTGAGTGGTATGGAGATATCAGTGGGAAATTATTTTTCACTGTTTCTTCTGTTGTAAAACCTAAGGGGCAGCAAGTCAAACTAGCTGATGGCAAGTTTAATATGAACAAAATTAAGTTGTTTTTCATCCAACAGTATCCTCTTTGCAGTCTGCTCTGGAGGTTAAAATTTCACGTGTTTAAAACAGTGCATATGAGTTAATTAAAGAGAGACATCTCTAAAGCTCTAGTCAGTACAAAGACATAATCTCTGCTTCAGGATGTCAGTGAATCTCTGCAAACTGTGATTGGTGACAGCAGGACAGTAGGTTTGAGAAGTCTCCCATAAGGCCACTGAGGCAGATGAGGCAGGAGCTGGACAGACCTTTTGTCTTTATTGCTGGTAGCTGTTCTTAGACTTTAGTATGCCTCTTGAATATTTCTAATGCCCTCATTGCCCAAAAGGGACAGAAGTTCCCATAGTCTACTCAGGGCTTGGACCCACAGTATCCATAGCTGTTGAAGAAGAGTAGAAAACACAAGAAAGTTGTCATGAAACAACTGGATTGAGTGATCACTACAGTGATTTTTCCACAGGAAACCAATCTGTCAAAGGAAAAAACTCTAACCAGGAGTACCCAGCTTCTGCAGAGGTGGTGGATGAAGGTTTTGTTATGGTTTGCACTGGGGCTTTCCTTGCTAATGTGTTTCCAAAAGTATCCAGGCTTTCTCTTTGTGCTTTAGCTGTTTCACTTCATGCTAATAATCACACAGGCTGCAATGAATATGAGAAACAACTTCAGTAGATTAAGTCTATATTCTAGCAACTTTTTTTCATGGTAATGACTCTCTGATAAAAATGCAGAAGGATTATTATAGGAATTCTAAGGAGAATAAAACCTCTGAAGTGGCTTGGCTTATTAGAGATGCAGTGACTGCAAGACCAAGCATAGGAAAGAAAAGAGGGCAGATAGTTAATGCTCTGGGCTAGGCTGTAGGACATCCAGACTTGAAGCTTGGCTCTAATGGATTTGCTGACCTCGGGCAAAGCAGCTAGTCTTTGTTCCTCTAAAATGAACTTCTTTCCCCCAGGCTTGTATATCTTGCCCGCTAGATCCTTAAAACAAAGGCTTTGCTTCCCCTTCTCTTTTCTTCTCTTCCAAATTGGAGTTATTGTCATTTTTAGGGCTTCTGGAAAAGCTATGGAAATGTACCCTGCTAGATACAGTCTGTCCACACAGATCCCTGTGCTCTCTGTCTTTACCCCAAGGCAGCTGAATATTAGGAAGGCCTGACCCGAAAGCCATGTTGCTTTTTCACCCCAGTGCTGTGCTGTCAGCAGGGCTTACCAAATTAGCATGAGCACTGTGCTCATTGGACTGGGGCTGGCCAGCATCCAGCAACTTGGGACACAAGGAAATGAGTGCTGTTCTGCCTGAAAAAAAAGTGCTGCAGGCATAGCTGGAGTCTGATGCTGCATGCTGGTCTGATGGTGGAGAGCTTTTGTTTGGGTATTTTTAAGGGGTGAATTTTGGGACCAGAAGGGCTGTGTGTGTGATCTGATTGCATGTAAGGCTCAGGCTGGCAGTGATATTTTAGACCCAAGGACCAGCTCTGCCCTAAAGGAGATAGAGCTGGGAGCAACACCATCCCTGGCAAAACTGGGACCTCACCAGCCAGGGCTTATCCCATTACATCCCAGCACAGGAGCAGGACAGGTCAACCATGGCAGCCAGGTTCAGCTGAGAGTCCAGATCACCAACCTGATCCACAGCTGACGTAGCAAGCCTAAGCCCAAGCCAGAAAAATGGTTCTGCAAGCCAGAGTCAGGAATAGCATTGCCAGGGGGCATTGCCAGGCTGCTGCAGTGTAGTTCAAGCAAGTGCCAAAGGTGAGAGCTTAAAAATAGCTTCAGTACAGAGGGGGAACAAACAGCTGAACTCACAGTAGGATGTTTTCACTGAGCACTTCAACGATGTGGAGCCTGAGTTTGCACAAACCAAGAAATAGCCCTTATTCCTGCAACTTCTGAATAAAACTAATTATCACCCCAAGAGATGATGTAAGTGTCCTTTTCACTGCTGAAACCATGAGCTCAGTGCAGGGAAGGCGCTCAAGTGAGGTTACACACCTTGTTTGGGCTGCCATGTTGTTCAGATATTGTCACCAAGTTCCCAGAGCTCAGACTCAAATGCCACCCAGTTTGCCCAGGACTGGTGAGCTGGAGGGTGACCCCGAGAGTCCAAGGCAGAAGCAGGCAGCAGGAGCCTTGGCACATCAGGATTTGTGTAAATGGGCAGGGCTCCTTCAGTGAGCACATCTTGATCACAACAAAATGGGAAAACATCTCCAAGTTTAGAGATATTATTGGGTTGAAATTTAAAGACAAAAAAACTCCCCAAGTACCCCATAAGTGATGTTCCTTGGAGACAGTGGCTATGGGAACATTGCCTTCTCAGGGTTAGGTTCTTAGTGCTCAATTCTTTTTATTTTATTGCAGAATAAAAAAATTATGTGAGCATAGCTAAAACTGACCTGACAAGAAAAAGCAAAAGTGCAATATCTGGGGGGGAGAGGGGGATTTTTTTTCTTCTTCTTTTTTTTATTGTACTGGGAATCATCTCTCTCGGGAACAATTCTTACCTACTGACTTCATCTGTTTAAGATCGCTCAGCACTTAACCTCTCAGTCCAGCACTTAAATGTCTGTGTAATAACACCTCATGTACTTCACAGGGCTGTCATGCAGTTCACTGGAGTCATTCATATCTGTGATTTCTTTTTGTAATCTTTTTATTAAAAGGTGAAGTGTAGTAATGTTACTATCTGCCTTACTACTCTGAGTATGTTCTGAATCCTCTTGTGTATACAGACAGATTTGGTCTGCATGCTGTGTATTTTTGTGTCCCCTCAAGTATAGTTAAAGCACATTCTGCACAGCTAAATAACTATGGTTTGATGGAGTTCTTTTTCTTAACAATAATTAGAGGGTTTTAGATAAATTCTGTGGTTTTCTGTGACCCAAAATAACAGCTGCAGATTGTAATAAACAGCTCGAAGTCAGCTCACATACTAATTGTGCATCATGACAGCTTAATTCTCAGCAGTGTAAGAATACTAGTATCTTTTTTTTTTCCTTACATAAACTTAGCAAACATGTATTTCTTTTTAGCTTTGGCCCCTGGCTACCAGGTACATTGCTGGTATGCAATGACATCTACTGGCAGCCAGAATTTTGTAGTCTACAGCACTTGTTTCTTTAGAGAGTTTCTCTGCCAAGATCCACTGGCAGTGGGGAAAGGAAGCATACAAGACAGATTTGCCAACTTTTGTTTCTTCTGATAACAGATTTGGGGGGAAAAAATCAGTTTGTCTTGATTCTGTCACTGATAAATCTTGTTGGAATACGGGATGCTCCTGAGAGCAATATTGAAGGGGATAAGTATGGATTATCTGCCTGTTAGGTGGAAAATAAAACAGCTTTCCCAGCAGTCTGGAGCACACTCTCTGAAGCAGAGCTCGTAGCCTAATGAATTGCAGAGAGCTGAAGCATTGCACAAAGTAAGTTGCTATCACTGGTCTATCAAAGGCATCTTGAACATTCCTTGCCCCTCTCCAAGCTTGTTAATCTATCCAGTTAAGCAGACATTTTCCCCTTTCACTGATCAAAGGTGTTGCTGGGCTGTTCTCGGCTTGGTGATGGCTGAGAAGGTGCAGGTGCCTCATTCGTGGGCTCTCTGAAGGTGCAGGTGAGGGCAGGTGAGACATTGCAGCACTGGATTTTATGCTGTTCTTAACTTGCCCAAGTACAACTCTGGACATGTTTGATTTCCCCTTTTGGGTCTCTGGTCATTTTCCTTAAGCACTACCTAAAGAATATGTTTCTCCCAAAGTCCACAGGCCTTTTATCTCTGTCATTGACAGAAAGATGGTGATTTGGGTCTCAGACCCTGCTGAGTAATGAATGCACACGTAGTACTAAGTGACAGATAAGGAAAATGTAGGGGGTTTTTCATGGCAAATGTTTGTTTCTCTGATGAAATGATGTGTGGACCCTGAGCGGTTGTTATTTCGAGAATATCTGATGCATTTGGTGGTGTGAGGAGGTTTGAGTCTCTGGAGACAGTTTTTATTTCTGTTCCTCTGTCGCTGGCTCCAGAGGATTTCTTGGCCATAGCTTTTCCCTTTCTTGTACCTCAGTGTCCAGGTAAAATGGGAAGAAGGATCATGACCTTTGTCATGACCTCTGAGATGAAAAAGATCTAGGGAGCAGCACTACTTTATGAACAAACATCAAAACATCATAGGATGGTTCGGGTTGGAAGGGGCCATAAAGATCATATAGTTCCAACCCATATGTCTGGCTGGATCGAAGAGATTTATAACTTTGGCAAAGACATGACTGAGCAGCCTCAGGTGTGTTTGGCAGTGAACAGCAGTGTATCACTGCAAGTTATAAGTAGGTGGTGATAAGACTTAAGGCAGGGTGTTCTCTTCAGTTTGGGTATGACATTTAAGGAGGGGTGTGGAGAGATGTTGCTCGTTGAAAACAGCAATGAGAAGAATGATCAGTGATTTTGAAAATTTACCCAGCAGGGAGAGATCTAATGGAAGGGGCTCTGCAAGGAGGGGACGAATCACAGACTAGATGATGCAGTTAATCTTGAGCAAAAGCTTTGTATGTGTTTCATTGAGGTGCCAGAAGAAATGCTGAGGGGTGAATATGGAATATCAGTAGCAGCAGATGGTTAAGAGCAGATTGACACTGGAGTTTGAAGTGGTCTGACACAGAACTCCCCTGCCCTAATGTGCTCTTCTCAGAGCTACTGACATTTTTGAGGGGCCTGTGGAGATGTGAAGCATAAGAAACTTCCCAGTAGCAGAGCAAATGGAATGTATAGATTATTCTTGCAAGAAAAAATATCAGTCAGAATGTGTCAAATCATCCACAAGACCAGAACCATTTTCTGTGTGCGATTTATAGATATAAGGACTTAAATTCATCAATTCCATGATTCATGGCTGGGTTATTTTTTGTTTCAATGAACGCTTCCCCTCTGGCACTTGGCAAGCTGTTTGTCTGGTCCTGAGCAGTGTCAGATGCTGGCAAGGAACATCAGCTTTTGCTTCAGGACAAGGAAGTTTTCAGAGCAGAGTTATATTTTTCACATTTCAAAGTCTCTAACAGATGTATCTCTAATTGAAGAACATCTTGTCCCAACCATGCAAAAAAATAAAAAATGGAGTTTCAGGAGCTACTAGTTCTGCTTCTGCAAATCCAACTCATTGTAGTCCAGTTTGTGTCTCAGATTATTCATCTGTGTAGGGGGATTATGGTACCAACTGTTTCCAGTTATCTTATGCCTCCTATTCACCATGTTCAATCTTAAATAGGTCTGCAAACTCTTTGATTGTTTCTTAATGTGAACATTTCATTGATTGATTGAGCAACTCTAGCTGTTGAACAGAAATATTTCAAACGCAACAGCTCCCCTGGTACTGTTCTATGCTCTCTGCTGCAGAGGGAGATGTTTTCTTCAGCCACGTTCTCCACTTTGGTCAGTCTGGGTTATAGATGAACCAGCAGTTACAGGAGTTGTCAAAGGTGTTTGACCACCCCAGTCTTTCAGCAATTACTTATGTAGGGAGTAAAGGAGTGTTGTGGCAGGGAGGCAGCCAATCTGAAGCTAATGGATAGGATCTTGAGCCCCAATGACAGCTTTGAAGCCTTTAGGGTGTTTCCAGATTATTCTGAACTCTACAGTGGCCTTGATTAGGGGGGAGCTGTTTGTCACATCAGTTACTTCTGATGCATCTTTTCTCCTGCAGAATCAAGTTTATAGGTTAATATAATGTTATCTATCTACCTTTTGGGGACAACTGACTTTTATACCATAGGTTAAATAAAATCTTTCATATGTTTGCAGTACAAAAAATGCTAATAACTCTCATTTAACCAGCTGTCTTCATACTGGGCTGGGTCTCCTAATAGTCTTGCCCAATCTGTGACTTCTACTGACTTCTGTGTATCATGTCCACGTGACCTTCCTATTTATTAAATCAGAATATGAAACGGAGACCCAGAAGAGAAGATTTTCTTCATTTCTTAGTATGAACGGAAGTCCAAGCTGAGATGAATGTCTTATTTCTTGTGGAAGCAGAAGATTACGGCAGCTCTGGTGTCAAATTTGCCAAGATATTAATAGGGTTTTAGCATCATTAAGCTAATAGAATCCTGCATCTGTGCACTGGAGAATGGCAGTCACTTGTGCTGCCTGTCTGGTCAGCAGCTTTTGGAAAGGGAGCTGGGTGACATATATCCACTGCAGCTCTGCCTCTCAGTTGATCTGCAGATCATCCCTGGCTTTTAATGAAACCTTAAACTCAAAATTTATAATATTTTTCAGTAAAATATTTATTTTGTCTGGCTGCTGGAGGCAAAGTTGTGAAATCTTTCACTTCACCCTCCTCAAGTTGGTAGCTCCTTAGTGTAGAAACCTAGAAAAGAAGGATATCACATCCTTCCAGACCATAAGATCTCTTGAAAGTTTTCTGAGACATTTGAACCTGAAGACCACACTCAACTTGTGACTCCTCTTCTGTTCTCCCACTTCACTTTACTCATCAAACACTCATAGCAGTTTAGTGAGTAACTATGGATCAGCAACAGGACCGTTACCCATTGTCTTCTCTTTTATTCTTCATGAACATCAAGCTGCCAAGTTAAAGGCAGGGCAAAGAACCAGGAGAAAGAATAAACTTATGGTTAAGGCACTGACCTAGGGAACAGGGAATCTGGAGTGAGTTTCTATCTGTGTCTCAGACTCTGGGACCTTCTGAATACCTTCTGCTCAGTTGTGCCTCTGACTCATCACCCTCATGTGGTGACAGTGATATTTCAGTTGCTATACCTTCCTTCTCATTTCACAGGGATGCTGTGAAGTTAATTAACAATGGAGAGAGGAGTGTGCAGTGGCACCACTGTACAGTTCAATTTTGCTTCTGTTTCCATTTCATCATGCCCAATTGTTCTGTTTTTCTTCAGCTTTTGCTGTTTTGTCTCCTACCTTGGTATAGATCCCCCAGTTTGTGGAGCTGTCAATGTGCTGACTGTGTGATTCATGGGGTTGTGCCTAGCAGATTTTTTTGTAAGTCTCCCAATGACACCTTTATTGACATTTTGTGACAGGGTTAGAAATTTTAATTTCATACTGGGATTAGAAAAGTGGCACTTTTGTGTGAGATGTAAACCTGTTTGGAAGATAAAATAAATAAAATGTATGGAGTTGACCTTAGAATGATCTATCTCCTGTTGTCTCCTCTGTACG
Source organism: Neopelma chrysocephalum (assembly GCF_003984885.1). NCBI lineage: Eukaryota > Metazoa > Chordata > Aves > Passeriformes > Pipridae > Neopelma > Neopelma chrysocephalum. The sequence goes on along the minus strand of NW_020897725.1, from coordinate 12,693,324 downwards.
ATGAAGGAAAAGTCCAGTGATTTACTTGCATTTGACAAATCAGGATCTAACCACATGTTTTGGACTGATTTTTCCCCATTATTTTCTTGTTTAGTTTACTGTCATTTCTATTAACATAGGCCACAACCCAGAATTCCAAATAAAATATGTGATTATAGGCCACAGCTGTTCTCAAGCTGGGAGAAATATTTGTAAACTTGGCAGCTGCTTGAGGAGTTGCAAGTGGAGGAAAGAAAAGCAGTTAAACTTGAGTAAATTGCTTAAAAGCATAATTGAAGAATTCTTCCTTTGTGTGCTTCTGATGTCTCTCTAGGACCAGGTAATACTGAATTGTCCTATCTCTGTATCTTTCCATATACCTGCAGCTTCCTTCCTTCTCCATTTAAGATCTCTTCAGAAAAATTCTGCCATGAGGCTGGATACAGCAGAGTCCCTATATTGGTTATTCCCCTTCTGAGGAAGTGCATTATCTAGTGATTAAGGTTATTTTCTTTGTAATTTCAAAGTTATCTCCACTCAGACATATCAAGATCTACCTGGGATGTTGTGCAGGTTTGGGCTGGAGTAGAGTTAATTTTCTTCACAGTGGCTGATATGGGAATATGTTTTGGATTTGTGCTGAACACAGGGGTGATTATAACATAGAGATGTTTTTGTTATTGCTGAGCAGGGCTCACACAGAGCCCGGGCCTTTGCTGCTTTTCGTGCTGCCATGCTGGCAAGGAAATTGGGGGTGCATGGAATGTTGGGAGGAGGCACAGCCAGGACAGGTGACTCAAACAGACCAAAGGGATATTCCAGACCATATGGCATCATGCTTAGTATATAATGTGGGGGGAAGAATGAGGAAGAGGAGGGACATTTAGAGTGATGGTGTTTGTCTTCCCAAGTAGCAGTTAGATGTGATGAGGTCTTGCTCTCCTGGAGATGGTTAAACACCTGCCCGCCCATGGGAAGCAGTGCATGAATTCCTTGTTTTGATTTGTTTGTGTATACAGCTTATGCTTTCCTCATTAAACTGTCTGTATCTCAACCCACAAGTTTTCCAGCTTTTACCCTTCTGATTCTCTCCCAATCCTGCTGGTGGGGGAGTGAGTGAGCAGCTCTGTGGGGCTTGGTTGATGGCTGGAGTTAAACCACGACACATGTAGATATAATTTGGTCACAGACCATATACACAGTGTTCAGGAAAATCTATGGGGTAGCAGAGATCACTGTAACCCAAGTGAGGTGAATCTTTTCACAATACACAACAAATTAGGCTACATGTGTGTATGGTGAGTATGGAGAGATCACTAACCTGGAGCTGGCATGATATGGTAAATCCATGTGATGCTGGTGTGTCAGGAAGACATCCTTGCTCAAATATAGAAACAGAATAACTCTTCTGATATATACAAACTAATAAAGGGTATGTCTATCCTTACCCAGATCACATATTTATTTTTAATGGCTGAAGCTAAGGGGAGTATCATTATTCTTTATCACCCCAGTATTCTCTCTGCAGCAGCCGAGAGTTGCCTGTGGTCTGAAATTCCTCATGATATGGTATATCCTTTTGTCCATTCGGTCTGGAGAAACCATATGCCTATGTGAGCCCTGCTCTGAGAGCCCCCTAGAAGAACAGGAGTAGTGTTTACCCCTTGCTTTTTATCCATTGTGTGGCTTTGAATGCTTGCATTTAAAAGTAAATACAAGGAAATTCAATATTCTATAGTTTTTACTGAATTCTGCTTAAACTTGTTGTTTTAGTATGGCTCTAAAAACCTTCTTAATTTTCTTGCAGAATTGTTATCTGTTCTTTGAGGAATGAAAAATGGAGTTTTCAGAGTGGCTTGTTTAGTGCTCCATTCTCAGAGCTTGCAATGCTCCATTTTTAAGAACTTCCTAGGCGAGGCTGCCATATTTGCTAATGCAAAATATCTCACAGATGTCACTACCTACACATTCAAGTTTTCTCCACTAAACTATTGACTGAGAAAGGAAAAAGTCACCCCAACTAAAGTGTAAAACTACTCCAGAAAACATAGGCTAAACTGTAAGGAAGATGCTTTAGAAGCTATAGTCTGTTCCCCTATTTGTCAGTAGCCTCTTCTGCTTTTGTTGTTTCTTTTTATTTCCCTGGTCTTTGTTGCCTTCCTATTCTGTCCTGATGTTTCTCCAGCAGAGGACAGCCTTTGAATTTCAGATTATCATAAAATAAATGGGTGACAGTAGGACTGCATGGCATAAACAGCTAAGTGTGGTTTACATGTCACCACAAGATTCCCATTGTGTTGAAGCTGGGAGTGCAGCCACTCTGTGGGAATACAGGATTATTTTAATCCCTCGGTGGCACAACTGGGTTTGTCCTTGGTGTAAGGAATGTGATGGACTTTTGTTACCCAGGCTCAATGCCAGCTGCCAGAGCCTACCTGTTTTCTCAGTGTTGTGCCCGGATCCTTCATCCCAGACCACTTGCCAACTGTGTCTGCTTGGCAGCTATTTCACTGCCCTGTGACCTCTGTTATTTCTTTCTTATATTTACACATTGCTTGCAATTTTAAATGGAGCTTTGAAGTGTAATGCTTCTTCTTTAATATTTATTCATACCGTGTCCAACAGAGTGACCCAAGCAGGGAACAAATGAGGTGTTGCTGTAATTCAAGTAAATAAACATAGAATTACTAATGAAAAACAAATTGGCATTTGTAGAAATATGTAGCTACTTGTGTGCTACCTAACCTCTGTATGCTCACAGTCCATATCAGTACAGGACTTCAGTGCTACCTGCTCTGCTTCCATCTGAGTGACTGCACTTCATAGCCACAGTGCAAGGAAAGTCCTCTGGTTGCTTTGGATCTGATGGCAGTTGCCAAATCCAGGCTCTTTTGTCACCTGTGAGCTAATGAACGTGATGATTCCCCTGCTAACTTTGATGGAACTGTTTGATTAAAGGCCACTGGCTGTAGAGCTCAGAGGGTGAAACTCAGCACAAGTGGCTGACTTTCCAGTGGGTCAGGAGGGACAGCAGACTCATGAGCCGGGATGGGGAAAGTTCTTGGGAAAATGTGCTTCCTTGCTCTTGAAACTGATTGCTGAAGCTGTAACTTCCCCAGCAAGAACTCCTCTTGAACAATATTTCAGGCCCCTATAATTTCTTGTTTGGCCAATTCTGTCATTCTCTAACTGCAACTTTCCCTGGAAAGTAATTTCCAGGATAGATGTGCTGACAGAATTCCCCAGTCCCTAAGTGCTGGGGAGAGAGGTGAGCTCTTTTTCTGAATCAACTGACCTGATTGGAGGGGTTAAAGGTGGGAACAGACCCTTTTGGGTGCACCAGCACTTCCCTAGGCCTTAGCAGCATGCTGAGCAGAATAATTGGGATTTTACCTGATTTAAAAAATGTGGTGGGCAAGCAAAAAGGTGGTTGTTCTGCAATGCAGTTCATGAAGTTGGTCAGTTCAAAAAAACCCAACCAAATAGAAGAGTTGCTTAATGAAATGAATTGCTGTGACAACATGACTTCATTTCAGCTAGCTGCATCATCCTTAGCGGGGCTTTGGCAGCTGGCTGGGAGTTGAGTGTGAGCTGTTGGTTGCTTTCCCATCCCTGCCTGTCACAGCTCCTTTGGCACTGAGCAGCACAGTACCACTGATGACTCTCTGCTTCCTGCTCTCTATCACTGCTCACTTCTGTAGTTTACTTTGTGAACATGAGCTTTTTGGCATAGGCTGCATGATCTCTTCTTGTGCTTTTATTATGGTTCAAGCATCTGCAGAATCTACCTGCTCTTGTCCTGGCAGGTTTTCCTGCTGACTGAGTGATACCAAGCAGCTAGCCAGGGAACTAGGGTTATTTATCTGGAAAAAAGGAGGCTGAGAGAGGCCTTCTCACTCTCTACAACTCCCGGAAAGGAGGTTGTAGCCAGGTGAGGGTCCTTCTCTTCTCCCAGGTAACAAGCAATGGGATGAGAGGAAATGGCCTCAAGCTGTACCAGGGGAGGTTTAGATTAGATATTAGGAAAAGTTTCTTCACTGAAAGGGTGGTCACAGGTTGGAGCAGACTTCCCAGAGAAGTTATGGAATCACTGTCCTTGGAAGTGTTCAAGACACCATGCAGATGTGGAGCTTAGGGCCATGTCCAGTGGTGGACTTGGCATTGCTGCGTTAATGGTTGGACTTGATGGTCTTAGAGATCTTTTACAACCTTGAAGATTCAATGGGGAATCAGTGGAAGGGGCAGCAGTAGCTGTAGCCTTTTCAGTGGTGGTTCCCCAGGGGACATTAAACCTGTCTCTAGAGCCTAGGTTGCTTCGGTGCAATTTCTCCTCAGGGAGGAACTGCAAAAGCTGGTGGATACTCACCTGCCCAGCATGAACATTTCTGTGAGCACTGTGCCTCAAACTTATTGGCTGATGCTGGGATTAATTTGTTCAGCTCTGCTAAGGAGTTGGTACTTCATGGAGGAAAAAATAAATAAAAGGCAAAAGAAGAAGCTAATTAACTATATTCCTTTGTTTTGCATAGAAAAAGCACAAATCATTCTCCTACCTGTGTGACATACTCTTCTATGGAATAGCAGTTCCTCCAAGTTATATTGACCTGTTAGAGCAAATGATTTCCTTAAAAATCACGTTTGCTATTTGATGGGTTTTCTGTCTCATTAGGGAGCCATTCAAATATAGCAGATCTGATTTTTATCAACTACTGCACTGCAAATTAGGCAGAGTGCTTCATGAAGGTTCAGTTAGGAAGAAATGTGATTAAAAACGTATCTAATTACTTTCATTTGCATATACAGTACAGATACATTTCAGATGCTATCTTTTATTAGCCTTTAAATTCCAAATACACCTATAAATAAATAAATAAGACTGGATTTTGTCACTGTCTATTGTTGACTGGAACCTTACCCTAGGAATATGTCCCTCTAAGTCTACTGGGCTAGTCATACCAAAAAAAAAGTTACAAATAATACTGCATGTGGCAGAATTTGGCTTGAATTTATCTTGATATGTATGCAGTCCTTATGCTTGGTTTTGGGTTTTTTTTCATACAGGAAAATTAGAAATCTATGCATCAACTTCTTAGTCACTTTCATGTTCTTTCAAAAGTATTTCTCTGACTATCGAATTTTTACAAAAGCAAATGGGGAAAAAGCTCTTATTCTTTTGTCCCAATGGAAGCAGATAAATGGAGAAAAAAGAAAATCCTACATTTGACTTTTTCCAAAAATTTCCACACCTTTGGAAACTAAAAAAAAAATAATAAAAAAATCCATGGCATTGGAAATTTGGCAAATTAGTATATTGGCCACGCTGGACTTCAAATTTTTGTGCTTTGAAATGTGAAAAGTTTCCCTGGGAAATGTTACTATGCTTCAAATACTTCAATTTAACCAGGATAGGTCTCTAATCTTTTTCTTGGAAAACTACTCTTTCTGGATGGTAATAACAAAAAGGAGGGGTGGGAGGGATCGGTCGGAGGAATGCACAGGAACGGAAAACCAAAAGTGAACCTGTTCAAATACAGGCAAGTTACAGGTGACTGAGCACAACATTGTTACAGCGAGGATGAGAAGATGGATTCAGTTCTCAGGAGATGACAACTGTGCTGTCTAAAATACTCAAATATACCACAAAATTATATGGCATTTCATAGGAGCTATTTTTTCCATTGATGTTATAGGGTGAAGAAGGGCTCCCTGGCTTTCCTGGGCTGAAAGGGGATAAAGGAGAAAAAGTAAGTCCGAGTTTTTATCAATTACACTCTGAAAAGTTTAAGAGTTTATAAAGCTATCGTGGAAGTGTAATGAAAACTGACCCTCCTCTAAGTCTTTTGTTTTGTGTCTGTATTGTGTCTTTTGTTTTGTGTTATCAAGGTGCTAAGAAAAGGAGACTGGGCTGTTGTATTATTTTTCATCAAAGTGCAGCTTAAGTCTTTAAACCTATTGATGATGCCCAGATACATTTGACAAATGTGTGGAGAACTCAAGGGCATCAGCTTTGACTAAACTTTGTAAAAATCCAAAATATAAGAGTGAAGCAGAATAGGAACACAGTGCTAATACCTCAACATAGAGAAACACCAGTGTTTCTTCAGTGTGAGACATGGAAGGCCAAAGATTATTGTGTCTTTTCTTGCATTGAACGTAAATAACTTTTGGACTGTGGTGGCCTTTAGCTGCCTACTGTGTCATCATCTTAAAAAAAAATAAATCCTGTACTGAGCTTGCTCTGGTGACTAGTATTTACTTTGGACATATTTGTCAGAAATGCCTTAATCATAATTTGCAGGAGGAATTTTAGGAATTTAAACCTTTTCCACTAAAAATAAAATAGCAAATGTTCAGGATTGCAAGTGAAGATGTCCCTCCAAGTAACACACAACAACAACCAGCTCTGTACAATCACAGCCCACAGTGGCACCCTTGCAGTTCCCGTGACCGTTTCTATTTGAGCCTTTTTTTATGACACACTTAAAAAGAAACTGCTGGGATGCCTAGAAGAGCAAACACTGAGCCAGTTTCTCACTGCGTATGTTGACTCGCCTGTTGTTTGTCTATTGTCTTTCCATTTTCTTTTTGTTCTTTAAATTGCCAACTGCAGGCAGCAAATTTGCCTTTTCTCCACATTTGCTGCAGTCCCCATTTGTTGTAGAGCCCCTAATTTCAGCATATTTAGTTCCATTCATCCTAGTGCACAGAAAGATTTTAAATGGCTAAAATTTTAAACTTAAGTGGTTCCTGGCTTTCTGTTTCTTTGTTTTCTACACCTTTGCACATTCACATTTCTGAGACTCACTTCCCAGGGTCATTCCTGAGGACTGCTTGAGTTGTTCAAGGCTTCCTTTCTGTTTGCTTTTAGGTTTACTACTTATGTATATTACAGATGCACCTAGAAGCTTCTGAACTTTAGCATGGATGCCATACAAGCAAAGTGTAAAAAAAAAAAAAATTAAAAAATGCAATTTTTTGAGACAATAGAATGGTGAAGAGAGAGGCTGAGGGAAGATGATATGATAATATTAAGATGACTCAATGGTTATGTGTCTAGTTAGCTCCAGAGCTTTTGTATTAATTTATTTTTAAATGAGTTAAGTAACCAAGAGTGCCTAGTTCCTCATTAGCAACTCATCAATCGTCCCTAGTGTGTTACTGTCAGCAGCAGCTCCTCCAGAAACTGTAAATAATAAATGTTTGTGTTGAAATGATTCTCCTTATTCCTTATTCTTGCCTTGATACACTGCTTGTGTCACTGCACTTGCAATGGGTGTTAATGCTGTGCTGATGATAACTCTGTTGCTGTTACAGGGCTCCATGGGCTCACCTGGCCCCCCTGGGAGGGATGGAGCAAAAGGAGAAGCCGTAAGCCATTTTTGTTCCTCTCATGTAATCTTGCCTTTCAGTGCAAGGTAGGCAGTGGAAATCAATCCCTATTGAGTGGAACATGTCTGGAGGATTTGTGTGGCCGTTTTAGGAGCAGCAGAAGCAAATGTCAGGAGGTTAATAGCCCCACCATTCTCCCTCACGTTTGCAGCCCAGGCAGGTGTCACATGGATTAACCGTCCTGACAGGCTCCAGGGGCAGCTCTGTTACCATTCATTAAGGAGGGAAAGGGAGCTGTCTGGGCAGCCTGTGGTTTGGGACCTGTTGGTTAATAGCTGCAGCTGCAGAGCCTGGCCCTTTGGTTTATGCCTGGCAAGGAGTCCTCAGATAGTGGAGATGACAGGGGTGCAGGGGACCATCTTGTGCTCCCACTGCAGACAAGGCTTAGAGAAATTAGTGTCTTGGTCACAGAAGCAAGGACCTGGACTCTTGTGCATCTCTAAAAACTAAGAGGAGGGGAAGAGTGCCAGGTTAACTCAAGGATGGATGCAGCATACCAAATATTGCCTGTAAGAGGACTCCAGTTGAAACGTAAAACCACAAACACATTTTCCAGTATCTTAGACAAGTTTGTTTTAGAGCTTTATGTCCTTTCCCCTGCTGGATCACCATCCCTTAGAGCAATCTTCATCCTGATGATGGACCTTCATCATCTCATTCGCTGTCCCTTTCTGGCAGTCACTTGGTGGCAACAAAAGGACCTTGGGGAAGGACTTTTTGGTCAGGCACACACAAAGGTCCATACAGCAGAAAAACTCTTTTGTGTTCCATACAGCCCGTTTCTTTTTAGTGCTACACTTGCTCTACTTTGGAAAAACTGGTAATTTTCCAATATTGCTTCCAGAACTGATACAACTTCATCACATCATGCCTGTCATGGTCTGGGACTGGACAGTGACGTACTTGCAGAATTGCTTATGGGATGTGTTTATACACTGCAAGGTCACTATTCAAGAACAAATGCATTATGTTGTCTCCAAGGAATCCATGTTTGTAGACTATAGTCAGTGCAAGCTGTTCACAACTTAGGGAACTAATTTCTTACTACTTGGTTGTATTTAGAGAGCAGATGAAGAGATGCTTCAGTTTTTGAATTTGTCTCTTTCTACTTCTATGTTTGTAAAGAAAGTACACCATAAAGTTTCAGATCTCTGGAGAATGGTACTCAGGACTGTAGATATTGGATAGACCTCCTGTTTCTAACTCCATGTAATGACTGTTTTTAGCCATCCTAGCCTTTATATATGAAATATTAGTATTTACCAGTGATATTGCTGTTATTTGCAGGGTGAACCTGGAAGGCCAGGAGCATTTGGACTGCCTGGGCCAGCAGGTCCAAAGGTAAGCTTTCCATTTCTTCTTCACATGGGCAGGCATTTTTTTTCACTGACTTTTTTAGAATTACTTCTTGTTTGATATTGTCAGTGGTGAATGAAGAAACTCAAAATGGTCATTTTCATCAGGGGTCTGCTACAGTATCAGCAATTAAGCAGAGTCTGTAAAACAGAATAACGTTTTGTTTAATAAACAGCATAGCTGGAGAAGGTGAAAAGAACTTGTTTTGGGGCACATAAGCCTTGTTTCATGTCTTCACTAGCCTTCCCAGCTCTCACAAAGATTCAGATGAGAATTATTATCCCTACCTTACAACCGAAAAAATATCATGTAGAGATCCTGGATGTTTCTGCACATTTTGGGAGATTCAGTTTTGCACCAGTGAACAGCGGCTAAGTGATACAGAACTTGAGCCAATTCTCATGTCACTGGGTTTGCTTCAAGCAAGGTGCTTTTGAATAGAGATCTGATGAGACTTCTGAGCATCAGAAATGTGCCTTAATTTTGAAGCTCTTCTCGTGAGCAATTTTTTAACCTCTTTTCAAAATTTCTTCTCTCCTTGCCTTGTTCCCTGGTTACTGAGGGGATAGATACCTCTCAGGTGGTTTCAGTCTTGATGTTATAACACAAAAAAAAGCGTACTGTGACAAGTGTGTTTTTAGGGGTATCACACACAGCAAGTTTAGCTCATCCTGTGAAAGGTGCTGCAAGGACAACAGTTTGATTCCCTGAAAGAGTGGCTCCTGGAAGAGCCATATCTAGTCACCTAAACCTCCCACTGTTGCCTTTGTCCTCAAATAGGAGTTAAGTACCTGAACACTTTTCTGGATGCAGTCTTGATTGTCACTCAGCTCTGTCTGCGAGGACTTGATGAAGCAGTTCATATATAGGTCCTCTGGGTTCCTCAGCTACAGAGAGACCCTTTCTCCAAAATGTCTCTGTCTTTGCATAGAGGGAAATGTTCATCCCTTCCTGAAGTCCCATCAGGAGGGTATTGGAACTAATGATGTGTTTGTGGATTAGCAAGAATACTTGGCAGCCATCCCACAGTTCTCTCCTGGAACCATATTGGCTTCAGCAGGGGATAAATGACAGCTGCAAAGCTGAGCCGAGTGGAGGCACACAATATTTTGTCTTTCAGTGGGATCTGGGACTGGATGAAATGAACTGAATTCATCACTCACAAATGCCTTTCAGCTGCATCTCTCCTATCACATAAACAAACACACACCTTCTCTCTGTCCTGCATGTTTCATGTAGTGGAATTACAAACCAGCAGACTACATGATGCTCTTTGTGGTATGAAGTTCCTCACACCTGCTTTGCAAAGCTTTTGCAAACCAAGCTAAACTGAAGCATCTACATCTGCCTCAGGGTGGACTTGATCCTGCTCCACATTTACCACCAGGATCATCAGGCACATGTAGTTCAGCCAAGCAAAGAGGCAATGCTGAATAGAAGAAATTCAGATCTATGGGCTGGGCAGGACAGGTGCTGGTGGGGCTGGACCTAAAGACATCTGACTGGCCAGTGCCAAGTGCTCCCAGGGAAGAGGTGAGCTAGGCTAACCCCAGCCTCTCACGGTGGCTAAATATAAAATGACTGTGCTTTCACAGTGACTTTCATTTACCTCAATGGATGCACTGGCTGTATGCAGTGTCCTTCAGCTGGATTCTGGCCTGAGTTATTTTAAGAAAGAACCATGACTTTGCTGACAGGGCTTTAAAATCTAAAACAGGAATCCACACTCCTTTACTCCTTGGTGTAAAGTCTGAGCATTTCACTGGTATGGAACAAGGTGTATAAGGATCAGAGAGGTCACATCTCCCATTAGTGATGTAATGATTGCTTTTTTTGCCAGATCACTTATTTTTACCATCAGTGTCAATACAGCAGCTCTGGGCTCTACCCCAGGCTCCATGGAGAGCTACCTTGCAGTTTCTCTGGTCGGTTGGGTTGTGGTCCTTCCCAGCTCAATCCATCTTCATTTGCATTGAACCAGGCCAGTGCAGTGTGAGCTCAGCAAGGATACCTGCACCACGGGAAATTCAGCCCCTTGTTTATGTCCTTGACTGAGGAGTCTTTTGCTTCAGTGGGAATTGCCAGCACTTTCTTTTAAGAAGTTGTCTTGTAGTTTTTACAGACCTCATTAATTGTGTGAAGCTTCCAGTAGCACAGGTAAGGGTCCTGCAGACTCCTGGTAATAGGATTTCAGTCCACAGAGGTACCAAAATGGATCTGAGCCCATTACGGCACATGTATAACTCACAGGAGTGAAATGGCCTCTGTCATCTCTGCTTTTACTGCTTTTGCTGCTCAATGATGTCTCCAGGGAAGATTGTTCCTAGAGTGGTGTCTTCAGCATAAAACTCTGGTTTTTGGTGTATTTTTTTTTTCCTTGTTCATCAAACTTGGAGGGTAAACTTCATTGATCTTCAAGTGTGATCTTGCTGGCTACAAGCTGGTGGATGCAAAGTGCTCTCAAAGTCAGCTTTGTGCTGAAGTGTTGGAACTTCTGGTTATAGAAGATGTCATGGTGGTCTGAGATGGCAAGAAATACCCATTGGTTGGAAAACTCCCAGGTAAATATGTGGCAGGTTAATTTATATGGAGTAAATGGGTCCAGAGAAAAAAAACAACAGCTCTGGTCCTTCAGGTATGATGTTATAGCAGTGAAACAGAACTTGGATTTTTGAGATCAGACCCTTTAGCCTGTAATATCTTTCAGCAAATATTCAATCTTTTCCTGCTTTTCTTTTTTTTGTATCTTTTTAATAAAAGGATAAAGAGGTTTCTTGTGGTTGTCACTGCTATGGCATGGACACAGCTATAGCATTCCTATCTGAACTGACAGTTATCTGTACTTGATAGAAAAAGCAGACACAGAGAGAGGAAAAAGAATCAAGCCTTTGAAATATAAAGTGCTAGGTAAGAGTTTCATTTTGACAAATTTCCTTCTTGCTTATTTCAGCTGTTGAAGGTCTCACGCTTCTCTGGTTTACCAGACATGATCTCAGCACAGGCCTTGAGTGGGTGCAGCACATCTTCTCAACCAGACAAACCCATTTTCTCTATCTATAACTTCTGCTGAATATTATAACCACGTTTTATATAGCAGTACTTAGTTGGACTTTAACAATTTGGACAACTTGGAACAGGCCTCTGTTTCTCTTGGGGTTTTGCCTAGACTTTGGTAGTGTATTTTTCTGCATGCTGAAGGGAGAGGTTTAGGTGCATTCCTGCTGCTCTCCCTCTGCTATCAGAGGACTTGCAATGCTTCCTGACCTGGCAGAGGTTCTCATGTGCCTGATGTTGTAGAGATCCCCGAGCCACCTTTGCTTGTGCTTGAACCCCACTGTTGTTAATCTGGGCATTTACATTGGGGGGGAAAAAAAAGCCTCAATTCTGCTAATAATCAATTGCAAACACACCTTGAATTTAATTTTATTTTTTTAATATGAAACATCTATTAATGTGAAATGTAGAAATTACTTTAAAATTATTTAAAAATAAAATCTCTTATTTGAAGCCTCATCCCCATTACAGCCACACAAAACAGGAGTTAGACAGTAGTGGTGGGAAAGGGGAAGTGATATAAGTAAGAAAATAATCAGTCAAACAGGTCATATAAGATGCCAAATCAGTTCTCTAGGTCAGGCTCCAAGGGCTAAGCCTTGGAGCTGAGGATCCAGATCATTTTCAGACACTGTAAGGCACATAAAAGCACACAGTGAGTTCTCTCCATTTCAGTGTACACTCTCCAGGGAGGGTCACTGTGCAATGAGCTGAAGGACTGCTGAAATGTACCTGATCCTCTTGCATTTCTCCCACTTAGGCAAAAACAAACATTGAAGAATGTAGGTTTGATCTGTTTCTTTTCATTTACTCCTCAAAACATATAACATTTTGAAGTCTGTAGTTCATTTATTCTGAGATATGGCCTTAACTGCAGCTTTTGCAGCAATGTACACCCGTGTTTTGTTCCACCAACATTGTTTAGGAGACAAAACAGTTGTTGCACACAACTGACATTGCAAACCTTCTGACATAACCTATAGAAGGAATTTGCATGTGACGGTTTGCCTTTATAGGGCAAAACTGAAAGCAGAAGGATAAAACTTGCTAGTGTCTAAGTGCCAGAGACAGAGGAAAATATTGGGGTGTCACTTTGGATGGGTATTTGGAAAGTCAAATACTGCTCCTGTATCAGCACTGAGAGAATCAAGAAGCCTCAACAGCCCAATGTGAGCCTGAAAGAACAACTTACATTTCTGAATAACTAGTTTTATTCTTGTTCTCTTATGTGAAAGGGTTTCTGATGGTTTACTGTATCTCAATTCCTTGCCAGGGATCCGAGGGAAAACAGGGTCCTCCTGGAATTAAAGGCTACGTAGGTGCACCGGTAAGTCATGGCTCTTTTTAAATTTTTAATGGTCCTGAAACTTCTTTACTTTTTCAGTGATTCTGCCCAGCTATATTTTTTTAATTGTTATTATTAAGCAGTATATGGTATGTCTGGCCCCTTACCAGCACTATGTCCAATGGTGACATTTTCTTGACTTCACTGAGTTTCTTCAGACTTTTTTAAAAGAGAACAGACCTGTAGCCAGTAGAGAGATGTCAGCAGAATTGACTTTATTATTGAGATAACAGCTGGTGATTTTGTGATTCTCTCAGCATAATGTAATTACTTTGGTCTGTGATGATGCACCATTTATATGGTGCTTGAAAACTTCATCAGAACACCAAGAAAAATTACCACCTCTCAGCTAGTTTCCAATCACATTTTCAAAACTCTCAGGGAGTAGTCTTTGGGCTCAGTGGACAAACCTGCCTCCAGTGAACAAACAGCCAGACCAAAACATATTAGATTCTATCCAGCAAGCGTCTCTGTCCCTGGGGTCCTCAGCACAGGAAAGATTCATGGACCTCTTAGAGTAGGTCCAGAGGAGAGTCATGGAAATGGTCAGAGGACTGGAGCACCTCTCCTATGAGGAAAGGCTGAGAGAGTTGAGGTTGTTCATTCTGGAGAAGAGAAGGCTCTGAGGAGGCCTTATTGTAGCCTTTCAATATTTAAAGGAGGCCTATAAGAAAGGTGGGGACAAACTTTTTAGCAGGACCTGTTGTGGTAAGACAAGGGATAATGGTTTTAAACTAAAAGGGGGTAGATTTAGATTAGATAAAAGGCAGAGAGTTTTTACAATAAGAGTGGTGAGACTCTGGACCAGGTTGCCCAGAGAAGTGGTAGATGGCCCATCCATGAAGATATTCAAGGCCAGCTTGGACTGGGTGCTGAGCAACATGATCTAGTTGAAAATATCCCGGCTCATTTGGTTGATTATGTAAACCCTCTTAAGTCCTCCAAATATACCCAGATATGCAGCTCCCATTAGCTGGGAGGTAAGCTCCATTGCAGTGTAAAGTAAACTGAAGTTTAAATACAAATATGCTGTAATAGCATTTTAAGCTTTGGCAGTTTCAGACAAGTCACTATTGACTGAAGCATATCTGTCTCTCTATAGCTATTAGCTGGTTGCTCAGTTTCCACAATAAAAGTAAAATACAAGGTGCTTGCTGTGCCAAGGGAAGGTGAAATATGGTTCTTGCCCACTGAATTGATGGCCTGTGTTAGTGCCACATCAAACTGAGCTCCGGCAATGTTTCTGGTGTAGCTGGGAGGAGGTGAATTATGCAGTCCAGAGGAACACTGGCATTAGATTCACAGTGCAAAAATGTGCTGGGCCTCCGGGTCAGAGTACATCTAACACTTGCCAGTTCTCAGAGCTACCTGCTGTCTGCCTAGCTACTGCATCCAGACCCACCAGGAATGGGAATTCTTGCTCGCTTGTGCGATAGGTTTTCCCATCAGTATCGTCCTCTACCAGAGTCCTCATTGTTTACAAGGAACATGAAAAATGCAGAGCATTGGTTGTTTTCCAGGCCATCTGCAGCTGTGGTGTGTTCCCTGTCCCTCCACACTGCTGTTGGCAGGAGGGTCGTGTGTCTGCAGGCAATATAGTATTACAGATGTTCTTGGGCCCACAAGTAGTCCCTGCTCTGTGAGTCTGCTTGGACTATGCCTGCGGCCAACTTTGAGGACTGGCAACTGAAAATGTCCTTGAGGTTCATTTGAATAGATTGTGCAGATGTGCACAGTGACTTGGTGACTAATTAGAGGAGGTAACTATGCCTCTACTTGGATTGAACTTTATAATCTCTGTTTCTTTTTATTTTTAGGGTCTACAAGGAGAAAGAGGAGAAAAGGGAACACGAGGAGACAAGGTATTCCTGCTGCATGCCAGGAAAAGCCAAGCTGTTCTTTTCCTCTGACCATTAGGTGAGGTGAGCTGCAAGACCAGCAGCTCTGGAAGTGGATGGATGATGGAGTTGCCTAACTATGCTGCACTTCCCAGTGAATTCTCATGTCCCTTGGGCATTCAGGAGGGCTTTATGGATCTCTGCTGTCTACTAAGCACACATTTAGGGACTTCTTGTCTGTGGGTAGCCAGGGATGGAGAAGAGAGAAGAGTAGAGGGAAGGTATGCCAGTGGGGAGATCTAGAGGGGCGCCTACATTGTGTGCACCACCTGAGGGTTGTGAATGACCACTGACTGCTGCTGACAATGCCTACATCCGTCTTGCTACAGTTACTCAGATTATCCAACTTCCTATGTTTCTGTCTTCTCCCATCACTATTCAATCAGGAGCATTAAGTACCAGGTAGTTTCTATGTTAAAAGTTTCATCCAAATGGAGCTGCTTCCCAGTTCTATGTTCTTTCCCGACTTGGAATAGATGTTTTACAGAGCACAGGACACACTGTAATTCAAGCTATGTTTATGGCTTAAGGAAGAGACCAAGTGCCTATTATACCTGGAATAAGCCTTTAAAAAGAGAGATGGGCAGGTGTAAAGTCTTAATTATAGCAGTTTGATCACTGTGATCAGACACATCAGATATGCACCTACTTCTGCTGTGGACCTGCCTGACAGTGCTCAAGGCTCCCCAGAAGTGTCCTGTCTTGCTTATGGCTCAAGCTGATCCTGAGATATCTCAGTGATGGTCTGGCAGCTTTGCCTGTGTTCAAACTCTCTTTAGTGATACCTCTATAAAGAGGGAGTCATTGGCTTGCTAGCACAGTCTTGTTCCCATTTCCCTCTCTTGTTTCCATGTTCTGGAGAGGAAACCCGTCGATTTACACCAAACTTTTGCCTACCAGTAAAAATTATCAATAGACCCCTAGTGTGAGATATTGTGTTTCTCTTTACCAGTGTCCTTTCTGCTGTTTATGATAAAGTAGCCACAATTATATTTTATATTACCTATCCTTGTTGATGCAGCCAGAGCAAAAGGCTGGATCATACTTTATCTTCCTCATGCTTTTCCCTCAGCCCTTTGCAGAACTGGCTCAGTGTGCTGAGTCCACCCAGTACCTCTGCTGCTTTTCCAGAGGCAAGATTGTCTAATCTGCTGGAATATTTTGCTCTCGGAAGAAAATCCATCTTTCTGACATCACCTTGATGGGAGAGGAAGCTGGAGCTGTGTGTGGGCAAGCAGCTGACTAAGCTAGAGGAAGATTAAAATGGGGAAGAAAGGAATTAGGTTTTGTTTCATTAGAAGGATATGCACAATTAAGGTCCGTTTTTTGGTTTGGGGTTTTTTTTATTTTTTTTTTTTCCTGAAGCAGCCAAATCTCTGCTACAACAATTGTACTTTGATTTTTTCCATGTTTTAATGATGGTCTCAGAGCACTCACTGCCATTACTTTAACTTCTACCAGTAAGTACTACTGTGAAAGCAGTGGGCGTAAATTTGACTGGCCAAATATTTCCTTGTCTGCTGTTCAGTCTGTAACTTGAATACTGACACCTACACAACCTGTGTTTCTTTGTGCCTGAGGAGAAAAGAGTTTATAATATCAGATGAAAGCACGAGTCTGTGCACTTAGTATTGTTCTATCACATCTGCACCCTGAGCATCAAAAAAGCATACATATTCCATAATACATCTTGCTGCTTTATCCATATATCTTGGGACCTCAGATGTAAATATTAAGGTTTTACAGTGAGGTTCCCAAATCCAATGGTATTGGTTACACTTGAACTTTAGGAAAACCACTGCACCATAGAAGGGATCTTCCATGTTTTTTGAACCCAGTGGGCTCGTTGTAGACCCCAGCACAGACTATGCAGAGATAAGCATGATGCATTTCTCTGCCAACATAAGTCTGGTATGTCGGGGATACTTGGCATGTTAATTTAGGTATGTGCAGCAGCCCAGTGTGACATGGGGCATTGCTTTTGCTGCATAAGCACATGTCCATCCTGTAGATTCTTCTCTGTTTTATTGAGAAGAACTTGTGTAAGGAGGCAGCAGGGCTGGTCTGCTGCTGCCAGATCCCTCTGCAGTGGGTTTTTTTCTCCTTCACCCTTTTCTGGACTCGTGGAGAATAATTTTTCAACAAATCATTACCTTTTCTAACTGGTAGAGGTCAGAGAGTAGCTCTGAAGTTTTGGTGAAATTGGGATTTTCCCCAGTTCCTTATGACTCTTCACCATTTTCTTCCAGTAGTTAAAAGCAGGAAAACCAGTAGAGCACAGGAGAAAGAAATGGAGTCCTAAAGTGAAAATTTGAGAATAAAACTTTAATGTGTTTCTTCTTTCTGTTGGAAAAAAATACCTTTCACTAAGTAGCTGTCTTTAAAGAATGGAAAAAATGATAAAAAATGTTTATAATGACAGATTTTTCTGTAGAAACAACAGAAAACACAATCATTTGGAGCGTTTGCAAAGAGCTTTATTTTATGTATTTGTATAAATAATACATTTGCCTTTCCCAGCCCCCATTACTAGCAGTAAGAACATTGACACTTTTCTGTTTTGGCAGCTAAACCAGCATGTGTGAAGTACTCGTTGCTGCAGTATATTGATGTTAAAAATTCTCCTGGGAATACACTGCACATTTTGTCAGCAATCTACCAGGCTGTTGCTTACTGAAAGTCTTGAAATCAGGATACTCATAGTTCAGTCAGTGCAAAGGAAACCATTAATGTGGAAACTATCACCCTAAAATCAAGTGTATCTGGTTTTCTGTAGGATATGGGTCTCTCTAATTTTATTCCTTGAATACATAATTTAAAATAATATTTATGTTAGAAGACTGATTGACTTTCTAAGGAGGAAAAATAAACAAAGTGATTTGCAAATGCATTTCTGACTTGCTAAATCAATGTAGTTTACAAAAGGAGCTAATTAAATCCATTGGTGTTAAGTGTGGGTTTGTAGGTAATAACAGTTCTAACAGGGATTAAAACATTTAAAACATTAAAAAAATAGAATAAAACTAATAGTTTGTTGTCACTGCTTGTGCTTGTACTTGTGGAATTTGTTTTTACATGCACATTCACGTTTGCATTGGCACTGTGTGTGTGTTTGATAGTTTATATTCAGCTGTGTGTGCAGGATCCAAGTAAAATCTGTGTTCCATTTTAGAGAGGTTTAAGGAATTTACAGAGAAAAAGAAAGGGCCACAATCTGTAAGACTGAAGTTCAGCACACGTATGTTTTTGATCCAGTCTTTTTCTCTATCAAGAACCTAGATTATAAAATATGGAATATCTTAAGCTTGAATGTGGAAGTACAGTAGAGGTCAGGGTCAGAATTCAAAATTATCTTGAAAACATAATCCCCCAAAGCAGAAGATGAGATTGAGAAGGGGAAACTGCAGGGTGATCCATAGGTGTAGGACGACAAATTTCTTGCTAAAGATCGGGAACAAGTGATCGAGGAGTTGTCCTGTGAAAGGGGCTTTGGGGCAAAGTAAATGTTGTCCTGGCATTTAAACAGAAGAATAGTTTATGAAACATGAAATAATATTTCTGCTCAAAGCCTCAACTGTGTCCAGGTTCATGCACTTAGATACAGTGAAGACATGCAAAAATTGGAAACTGCACAGAGGGGAGAAACAAAAATGGTCAGAAGTCTGAAAAACGTGCTCATGCAGAAAAGTTAGAAGTATTGTGGTTGTTAAGTCTAGAGAAGTTTGAAAGGAGAGTTTTGTAGGTCTTCAAATACATAAAATGTCATTGTAAAGATGAAGGAAATAGTCTGTTCTCTGTGGGGGGTTAGGAAAAGAAACACCAGTCTGGAACTGTAGTGAGAAAAAGTCAGGTTTAGGTGCAGGGGAAAAAAACCCCATATCTTCAGGTAATAAAAATAAAGTAGTGAAATTGATTGCCTGTGGACTTTGTGGACTGTCCAGTTCTGAAGACATAAAGGAACAGATTAATTTTTCCCCTAAGTTACAAAAAGGAAAGTTGAAAACCAAAAGGCTTTTTCTTTACTGGGGAAAACTGAGCTATTGCTGGATTGTGGATTCATTATTTTCATAAGAGCTATTCCAGGCTGATGGTTCTCCTGGTGTATGCTACCCAGTTTTTGTGAACCCACCCCAGTAGGCAGAGGAAGGATGCCAACATAGAAAGCTACTACACAGCTGCTTTTGGTCACAGCAACTTTTTGTGGTACAAGATGTGGGAACTTTAGACATTTTCTCTATTGGGCTGTCTGGAATTTCTCTCTTTATTCCTTGCTCTTGGAGCAAATACCATGGACATCACCTGCAGAGTAGTGACCTGAACACCATGGATTTGAGATACAGTGGTTTTTTGTCTTCTTTTTCCAGGGAGAGAGAGGCCTGGATGGGTTCCCTGGAAAGCCGGGTGTGGAGGGCAGACAGGTATGTTGCAAATAACAACTGGAAGCATTTCTTTGAAAAGAGTGAAAGTTGACTCTAAAACTGAGACTTATCCTGGGTAACTGTTGAATCATGGCAGGATCTCCATGCATCCCTGCTCTAAGGGTCTTTGTGGGTACAGTTGGAATTTTTTTTTGTTTAGTTGGTTTTAGAATTAAACTATAATCCAATACACACTTAAAGGAAATGCCAGTCCTTTCAAATTGATAGGTTAAGTGTTTGTCTTAATTTTTGTTAAACACATAAGAAATCACACATAAAAATTCAGTTGTTTAAGCCTGATTTTTATGAACTTTTTTTTCCCCTCCCACAACATGAGAGGAAGAGAACTGGATTTAATATATTTGCTTTGTTTTCAATCAAAAAGGCTTGGAACTATTTACATTTTTAAGACAAGAACAAACCAGAAAATTGTCTAAAAGATCAGTACATTTCTGCTGATCAGACACATAATGCTTTGTCTAAAACCGCTATCTGTAGATCCCACAAGACTGTTTTCATTACTCAGGATATGATACCTAATGAGAGGCATCCTTTCCTCTCAAGGATCTTCTGGTCTAAATAGCAAAGGACAGAGTAAGAAGCAGAGGCTAGAAGTGATTTCCAAAAGCCATGCAGCTAATCATTGCCACCCTTGAGCCTGAAGCCTCCAGGCTGCTGCATCTGCATCCTGATCTGTTTCTCAGTCACAGTTTACCCTGTATGGAGAAGTGTGTGTCTAGTTAGTGTTTATCACCATCCTCATAAGATGGAAATGTTTTCTGGTGCTACAGGCAGCACTGGAATCACAGGGAGTTGTCTTCACTGTGCCCATTACGCTGCTTACGGAACTGGTTTGTACTTGCAGCAAATGTAGATGAAGTGGGAAATTGCACAGGGACATGAAGATGGATCTTGATTGTCTATTGTTCTAAAGGAACAATTTCCCCAAGTGAAGCCCTGTTACAGAAGTTAGGTTTTCGAAAGCTTTTTTTCCCTTTTCATGTCTAGACACCTAGGAGTGGGCAGATCTTCATGCCTGAATTTGATACTGAATTTTGTGTTTGACACTGATATACCCACTGAACTGCAATTCTTTTGAACCAGCTGAAACTGGGTTAGTGTTATCGTGGCTGCTGTGGCAACTCCATCATTGTTCTCTTTCCTCTCTATGCAGCAGAGCCAAAGCAGCCTCGTGTGTTCTATTAGCTCCTATCCCAGCGCAATGAGACATAACCCTTTGTGCTGCCAATATCTGCAGCCTTATGTTTTTCCTGTACTTTAAAAACAAAGAGTTTTCT
Organism: Neopelma chrysocephalum; assembly: GCF_003984885.1. Classification (NCBI taxonomy): domain Eukaryota; kingdom Metazoa; phylum Chordata; class Aves; order Passeriformes; family Pipridae; genus Neopelma; species Neopelma chrysocephalum. The sequence goes on along the minus strand of NW_020897725.1, from coordinate 12,672,587 downwards.
CTCCATTTTACCTGTTTATAGGGCCCTGCTGGCAGCCCCGGCCCTCCAGGTGCTAGTGGGACCAAAGGAGAAAAGGTAAGGTGGGATGGGATGCACAGGAGCGGTTTGGAAACACATTTGTTAATTCTTCCTTGGGCCCCCAGTGCTGAAAATATCAGGGCTGTTGGTCTACTGTTTATCTCATTGTGTATCAGTGAAGTTTATATCCATTTAAATGTTTAACTTTCCTGGTATTGCTTCTGAAATGGGTACAAGCAGGTATTAAAGTGTGCCTGGTTATAGCTCCACTGCTCTTAGTTAAGCCCTCATAGTGGGAGTAGAAGGAAATAGAATGCAGTTTGGGTCAGAAAATCTTCCTCACCCAAGAAATGTCAATATGTTTGTGTAGAAGCTGATTTTCTGACCCAGGAGATGTAGAATTGACTCAGAAAGTGTCAATAAAATGACTCTGAGCCTCTTACCTGCAAAATAATTATTCACTGCACTCAGCAGCAATTTTGACCTTGTTATTTTTACAGCTGTTAAAGTTTTCAGGGCAGGCTTATATTTCCCTCTCTGTTAGAGATGATGTTGTAGTTTTGATATTTCCAACACAGGTCTTTGGCATGAGTGGAAAGGCATAGTCAGTTCTGGGTTTCTTTCTTTCTCCTCCAGATAAGGCAGTGAGCTTATCCAAGAACGCAGAGATTGGAAGCAATTCTCTCCATTCTCTCTCTGCAGTAGTGATCAATCTTGAGTTCATAACACTTCATCCATGTCTCTGAAGCAGCTGTATCTGGTCCTTCCAGAAGATGTTTTGCTCCTTGGTCCAATACTTCCAAAGCAGCTGCTGTGTGTCTCTTCAGTACTTCTTCAGAATGAGTTTTAGTAGAATAGGCCAGTTTGGATGGGGCCCTGGGCAACCTGATCTAGTGGGTGGCATCCCTGTCCAAGGCAAGAGGGCTGGAACTGGATATTCTGGACAGGCTGGATTGAGATTCAATAAGGCAAAGTGACAGGTCCTGCACTTGGGTCACAACAACCCCCTGCAGTACCACAGGATGGGGGCAGAGTGGCTGGAAAGCTGCCTGGTGGGAAAGGACCTGGGGGTCCTGGTCGACATGGCTGAACAGGAGCCAGAGTGCGCCCAGGTGGGCAAGAGGGTAAAGGGCATCCTGGGCTGTAGCAGTAGTGTGGCCAGTGGGACCAGGGCAGTGATTGACCCTCTGGGCTGGGCACTGGTGAGGCCACACCTCAGATCCTTGTTCAGTTCTGGGCCTCTCATGACAAGAAAGACATTGAGGTGCTGGAGCATGTCCAGAGAAGGGCAACGGAGCTGGGGAAGGGTCTAGAGAGTAAGTCATATGAGGAGCAGCTGAAGAAGCTGGAGTTGTTTAGTCTGGAGAAAAGGAGGGTCAGGAGGGACCTTATCATTGTCTACAACAACCTGGCAAGAGGTTGTAGGCAGGTGGGGGTCAGTCTCTTCTCCCAGGCAACTAGCAACAGGACAAGAAGAAATGGCCTCAAGCTACACCAGGAGAAGTTCAGATTGGACATCAGGAAGAATTTGTTCACTGAAAGGGTGGATAAGCATCATAATGGGCTGCCCAGGCAGGTGATGAAGTCAGCGTTCCTGGAGGTGTTCAGAAATGACTGGATGTTACACTTAGTGCTTGTGGTTTAGTCGACATGGTGGTGTTCAGTCAAAGGTTGAGCTCAACGACCTTGGAGGTTTTTTCCAACCTTAATGATTCAGTAATTCTATCTTTAAAGTCCTTTCCAACCCAAACCATTCTATGACTCTATGAATAAATAACAAATACTAATTGAGCTTTTCTTAAGAGAGAAGAATATGAAAAATAAGCTGGGTCAGAGTGTGGAAGGAAACTATGTGATCAATTTAGCACCAGTCTGTACCTAAAGTAAAGGATATACCTTCTGGATTCATAGTCTTAAAGCATAATACATGGTGGACATTGATGAAGAAAAATGGACTGGAACAAATTGATAGCCTATATGGCAATAAATCATGGGAAAAAGGTGTAGCATCTCAGTGTCCTATATAGTATATAGCATGATTTGCTCTATAAAATGGCTTGGGGAAAGTTCTTACTTTTTTTGAAAAGTTATTTTGGTCATTAACAAACAAAAACATTTTTGACCCCCCAAATGTCCATCCTCTTGCGGGTCTGTTGGGGGTCTAAGCATCAAACAGGTTTATTTGTGTGGTATGCAGACATCAAATATAAGATTTTTGAAGCACAAATCTACTGCTATGGTGCATCTAGTGCATCATTCGTTTTAAGTCACTAAATGTCATTAAATCAGTGTAAAACACCACGGTAATACAACCAGTTCTTGGATGCATTCCTCTGCAGAGCAAACAGAGTTAATTGAGATTGGTATTGAAAATAAGAATGTACAACAGCAGCTGGAAAATATGCTCAGAGGTTTGTTTTCGTTTTGCATTATGTTATGTATTGTGCCGTGTATTGTTGTAGTCTGTGTTATGTTTTTTCATTTCTTTTGTGTTACTCTACAGGGTGAACCAGGACTTCCAGGATTGCCTGGCACTTCAGTAAGAATTATTGCTTTTTAGCTTTGTCATACTTTGTAGGCATTATTGCATGAAAAGAGAAGGTGGAAATGAGGGGTGTGGGGATCTTACTGAAAGATGTTCTTAAATGTTTCTGTTTTTTTTTTTTTTTTTTTTTTTTTCAAAAAAAGTGAAACTCTAGGCAGTGAAGATTTTTGAAGAAAGGAAGTGATAGGTTTCAATAAAGAGAAGCACTGCCACAATTTTGGGAGATTGTGAGTGCCTCTTCAGGACTTGAAGAGGCAATGAAAGCACTCCTTAGGTGCATCAGACAGAGCAATACTATGACAGGACTGTGTGGTTTCCAGCAGTTGTTGATTCCAAGTGGTCTTTGGTACATAGAGTCTATAAAAGTCATAAAAGCAAATGAGATTTCAGAACTGAGTGCCTTTGACATGGACTCAGTGTGAGAGTTGGGGAGGGAGAAGAAAAAGGCAATTTCTGATGTGGGTGAATGATCTTTCCTTGGCTTATGTCTGAAAAAGTCCTGGTGGAATATAAGACAACCAGGACCTGATGTGCTGGAAGCAGGGATGAAAAAAGAAAACAGAAAACAGGAGAATGGGATTTATCTTTTCTGTGGCACTAGATTTATCATCCTTTGTGCATCCCTTCCTCTGCCTTCAGCAATGCCTTCACAGATGCCAGGGACATCAGTGGCAGGGATGTAAGAATGTCCTGAGACTAACATTGTCTGTATGAAGAGATCATCTCCAAGTGAATGGAAAAAGATTTACCACGAAGTATACAGAGGAGAGGTCTAGAACTGAGTTCTGCATGGGCTGGCAATAAAGCAGTTAGGCAGTATACCTTTTACTAGCCAAAAAAATAGGATTAATATTAGGAAACAGCACTCTTTGACTATGGGTGCTAAAGACAAGAATGAGAAGCTCCCTTGCAATCATAGGAAAGGCAGCAGGCGATTACCTTGCCTAGAATGTGGTAGAAAGTAAAGGAATGAGAAAAAGAATACTATGAAAAAACCCTCCTGTTTGGGTAAGAACCTTTTATTGTCCTGCTCAAATGTGGTAGTAATGATGTGACAGGAGTTGCCAAGAAATTTTGAAAGATGAGTATAAAAGCTGAAAATGAGCCTAAAGCTACAGCAGATGGGTGCAAAACAGGCAGGGCATATCTCAACCCAGTCTGCTGGTTATGTGATGCCTTCTGTGTTCTATTGATCTTTGTAACTTTGAGAAAAATAAGATCTGGGCAATTGACTGACTTGTTTATATGATGAGATAATGACTTAAGTTCTTGCTGTTTATACAACCACACAAATCACTTCTTAGTTAACTGTGTCAATAGGTAACTTGTGTCAGCCAGAGCTGTTTAAATAGAAAACATCTCCCAGCCTTCAACAGGATTTGAAGGGCTGCAGGAGTTACTGAGCAACTCGAAGGAATAGCGAGGGGAGAAAAATACCCTGGGGAGGACCATCATACCTTTGGCACCTTGTCTCTACTTTTTTCATTCTTTATGACTCTGCATTTCTATTGCAGGTACCCATTGAAGGCCTAAAAGGAGAGGAAGTAAGAGAGATTCAATATCTATTCTTTCGTTGCAGGGATATTTTAATGTAATTCTGTTTTCTGTTCGGTTAGGTTTTTCTTTAAAATAATACCATAAAAGGAAGGTGGATGGAAGCATTATCAGGAAATCAAGAAATAAGTTTTCCTATTTACAGTGGAGAAAATAAACAAGAAAGGAAAAAGGGCAATGTTCTTTTCAGATGCAGTGAATCTAACATGAACGAGAGTATGAATTGTACTGTCAGCTATCCAATTATTTAAGAACAGGGAAGGGTTAAACATTAAACTGTATTTGAGTTTTATGCCTCTTTTGTCTCTGAACTTGGGCACTCAAACTGGGGTGCACAACCCTTGCTTCAGTCTGGTAACCCTATGTATTAAAAAAATATATTTAAATTTGATTTTGTGTTGGTAGGTGCCTAATTTATATTTACCTGCTACTTAATATAATAATTTGCATCATATAATTGATACTGTAAAGCCGTTCAGAGCTGTGCTGGCCTGGGGGAAAGGCCTTTTGAAACTGTTCATGCAAGAATTGCTCTTCTCCACCACCAAACCTCAACCTACAGTGTTTTATTGGAATACTCAGGATATCCCAGTGTCTTTGATAGAGTTACTACCTTTAAAATGCAAAGAGCCAGTTATGGATAAGTCTGGGTGGATCAGTCTGTGGACAGTCTAATGAGTGCTGATAATTCAAGTAGCCAGAGGTTTAAGGAGAAAACCAGCTGATCTCTGCACTGTTTTTCTGGGACCTATGGGGAAAGGGGTGGTATAGGTCCTGTAAAGACAGACAACATGGCTCATGTGCCCATGCACTTTTTCATAAAGGTATTTTAACTTTCTTTTTTAAAAAAACATTTCTGTAGGGAAAACCTGGGCCACGAGGACCACAAGGCCAACCTGGACTTCCTGGACCTCCAGTAAGTTGTTTCTCTCACTGTTTGCCGTTCCAGAAGCTGAAACTCAGACTCCAAGACTTTATACGTTTTTCAGGCACTATGATATTTAGACAGTGCCTGCAGCCTCCAGTTTTCTTCATTGCTGAGAGAAGGTGTCCTGCTGTGGACGGACACTCTTAACACAGGGAGGTGGCACCCAGGACATGGGCAGACTTTGCCTCAAGGCTGTTGTCATGCAGAACCTCACTGTTTTTCTATTTCTAATGTCCTGTAGAGCTGTATAGGCATTCAGCACATCTCAGAGAGGCACTCACTGATAACTTGTGAGCTGTCACATCATGAAGGTCAGGGAACAGTTGCTGTCAAAGGCATAGGTGTTATGCCACAAGATCTTGGTTAAAATATTTTGTGGATGAAAACTAAGAATTGGGTATGTGTGTTTGTGTTTCCACAAAATTTTTGCAACAATTAACACATGCCAGCATTCTTAATTTCAACTTAAATTGCAGCTTATTCGAGTTATATTTTATGACCCAGCTCTGCAGGATATCTCATTTCAGATTGTCACTGCTGCCTCATTTGCAAGCACTGTTTCCTTTCTTTTGAATTGTTCATTGTATTTCACTATTGATTGGCTTTTGTAAAATTGATGACATTGTGAATATGTGTTACTTAGGTAAATCTGGTTTGAATTATGTAATTTAAATATAGTTCTGTGCTCTGTATTTAATCAGGGCATTGTCACTTTTCTCTATCTTGTTTTCCCATTCTCTTCTGCTCAAAGGACAACATAAATATCAGGTAAGAGTTGCCTAAGTAGCCACACAGCAATGGTAGCACAAACCAGCTAGGAAATTGTTATACAGTTCATTAGTTTCTCTTATTCTGTTAACTTTCTAAAACTTTTCACTTTTAAAGGGAGAGCCTGGTCTAGAAGGCAAGCCTGGAGTCCCTGGTTTACCAGGTCAAAGGGTGAGTTTCTTTTTTTATTTATTTTGATTCTCAAGAGGCTCGGGACGCTTTTGTTCAGTGAGGCTTGCTGCTTTCTCCCACTTCACATATACTTTTCTACTTATTTAAGGATCCTGGAGGCCCAGATCCTTTCCTATCTTCCTTCTTTATGGTCCAGCAGCTTTCAGTATCTCTTGGAGTCCGCAGGTTGTATGCAGTGCGGTTTCTTTCCTTCCGTGTGCTTCCATGTGATTTACATCTGTTCCATACTGCCAAGAGGATTCTTGATACTGCTCTGAGTGTGTAGGGCCACTAGTAATGTGGTCAGGTTGAAAGTTCAGAGAACTTTTTGTTGTCCTGGAAGTCAAATAAATGTAAATACACTTACAATACTTAATGTTTTCCATTTTGTTTGATCTGTACTCAAAGAGAAAGTCCCACAAAATGGCAGCTGGTGAACCATTCTCCATCATGAGCTTAGTTTTCCTGTGTATGAAAAAATACTGGATTTTTTTCTGATGCAGAATTATGTCTTCAAATATTTAAGTACTGCTAAAGTGTAAATTTCATGGTGGGCCTGATGTTAATACATTCAAGCTCTGAAACTGCCTTTCTTTGCTTCAGCCTGTTCATATAAAGAACATCTCGCAACAGATAAGAGTGGAAGTGAGACGCCTGCTTAGCCTTTGTGGAGTCAGTCACTTGGGTCTCAGTACTGCTGTTTGAGGGGTCACTTTTTTAAGTAGTCACAGAGGCTTGATCATAGCTCATTCTTTAGAGGAGGTCATGGGGGTTGCCTTCAGTGCTTTGCACTTGAGTCAGCACCAGTGCTGTCAACAGACTGAGTGTGAGAGCGCTGCCTATGAGCATGGGAGGGTGATGGGCAAAGGACAGTACAGGGAAGGAATAAACACCTTGGTAAGTGGTTTTCTACAGACTTTTCATTGGATTGCATGCTATTAAATGGAGCTGTAAGCATGACTTTTAGGAATCTTCCCCTTGGGAAATGCTACATGCAGTCTTGTGTCAGCGCCTCAGTTGGAAAGGGCATTTACTTGCTTTCCTTTACTTTCCCAGTCCTTAGAAAGTATTACTATAGCAAATAACTGTACAGTGCTTTACTCATAAGTTGGTAAATTCAGAATTGTCCTGGTTTTAAAGCTTGCTGTTTCTTGAATAAGATTAATAGAGCATATTAGCTGGGTAAAGGACAGTGATCTGTCAGGACCTTCAACAGAACAGAAAATGCTACTGCTAATGATCATTTGATTAGAGATGTCATTTGATCCATACTGTCTTTGATTTCTTCCCTAGACTCTGTTGTGTCTAGCTAGTTAGACTTCTCCTAAGGGTCTTTATTAGTCACCAGGCATCTTAGGTTAATGGATATATTTTTTAAATTAAAGGCCATTATTCAGTGACTTAAAACATGAGATGAATCAAAGTCCTGGATTTGGTGGATCTACACAGAACTTTTTGGGGACCAGGTAACACTCCCAAACTGAACCAAGCAAATGGGCTCTGTTCATTTTATTAGTCAGCTTCTTCCAGGTGCCTGGCACTTGATGTCTGCATTTTGACAAATCCTCAAGAGCACACGGGGGGAAGAAGATGCTTTGCTGTTCTCATGTGTCCCATAAGACCTATGAGTGACAGACAGTACTGTCCTGATTTTATTAAAACTGACTGAAAAAGAAGTAAAACTCTGAGAGACTGGTTTAGTTTTAGAGTGGGTTTGTGTTTGTTTTTTTTTCTCTCTCTTCCTTTTCTTCTTTTTCTTCCATGAATTGAAGAGAACTGAAGTACTTTGATTCTGCTCTTGAGTATTTGACACCTTGTTCTACTGAAATATCTGTGGGAAATAAACCAACTCCCTTTCTTGATGGACACAAAAGGTGCAGATGTATGACATGCTCCTGGAAAGCACGCAGACCTTTGGGCAATCCAACTTAAACACAAGGTTCTTCTGAAGTGTACTCAATGACTTGTATTTCAAGAATTTACCTCTCGTTCAAATGATACAATTTCATTCAAGTGATTGAAATTTCAGAAGGAAACTAAGAGAAAACATTTATCCTGTAACAGTAATTCCCACACAGGCACGAGGTAGGAGCTAGACCATTTTGAGTTTGATGTGCTGGACTGCATCTTAGTTTTTGCATTGTCAAAATTTTTCCAAGCTCAAAGTACAATCACCACAAAACAAAACAAAACAAAACAAAAAAATACAGGAGTCTCATAGGATAGTAAGAATAGCCTTATGAAAAGAAAATTAATGGAAAATATCTTTATAAAACAGTAACCTTTAATGAATGTCCTTCTTCATGTTTAAGACTCCAATGTACATTAGTCAGGCAGATAAGAAATAATAATTATTCCCCTTTTTTCAAGTTACTTCTTGCTCAAAATAATTCATGCAAAGCACAGAATGAGAGTTGGATGTAAAAATAGAAGTAGCTTAAAAAATTATATTGCAAGACCCTTTTTGTGAGCTAATTGCAAAGTTTGGTGTCACGGTCTGTCAGTTTGGAGACAAGAATGAGCACAGCTCCAGGAGCAAGTTACAAAGCAGGGGCCTCTGCATCTTTAATTCAGCTGTCACGTTTCAGCAGGTTTTCACGTACATGTGTCCACATGCCCTGAATGTTTATTCCTGAAGTCAGAACACCACAAAAAAGTTTGACAGGCTTTTCTTGTCTCTTTACAAGTAGATTACAAGGCTTTGAGTCTCAGTAAGTGCTGCATATTTGTTTTAGAGTAGAACCTACAGGATTCTGTTAAAACTGGGGACTACTGGTTTCAGGGCACACCCTCCACCCAGAGGAGAAGTGTTAAGAGCACTTGTCAATACAGGAAAAGTTTATCCCTGTTAGCTGTCATGGGACAGATAAAGTTAACAGACCTCTGAAGGGCTGCTGAGCTCTTCATGTGTTTAATGGTGGGACAGAAATACACGTATTTGAGTTTCCATTCTTGACCCATCTCTCTCCTAAGTGGGTTGTTGCATATGATGTTTCTGTTCAGACCAGTCCCAACTTGAATTCGGCAGTCAACACTTTCAACTCTTATTTCTCTGTGTATGAACTTCCCTTGATTTGAACCACCTTAGACTTGCAGGGTCCAAGGGAAGGAGATAGTTCATTGGTACCTCCAAGGGGAGAAGTGTAAATAATCCAGGAGAAAGAGGAGAATAAGTTTGCCCAGCAAATTAGGTAAACTATTTGAAAGGAGCCAGTCCCAAAATGTGGTCTCTCTTGATGTCCAGAAGTCCTTATAAGCCTTTACTTTGCCACAACAGCCCCAATAATCACCCATAATCTGGCCAACCCTGACAGTATTTTCATCCTCAAGCTATGGAGATGCTCTCACTTCAAAATTTACTGTTGTTATCTAATGCATACAGAGACTACAAAAGGCTGGTGCCTTCAGGGACCTCAAACATTGATTAACATTGCTGGGCATCTTCTGGCTTCTCTAGTAATGTAGAGGTAAAAAGATGGAGCTGAAATGGATAATCCTAGCATCTGGCTAGGTTACAGAGGAAACAGTTGGCATTTTTGTTCACAGTCGTATTTGTTCACAACTAAAGACATTTCCTATGTACTTGGTACCAAATCCACCTCTGTTCCTGGGGCCAAACATGAGAGAAAAACATGTTAAGAAAATATATGGCCATTCTGGCTATTGGGACAGCAAGGTGGGAAACAATCTTGGGCTATGATACCTTTCAAAATTTCCCCTGTAGCAGAGTGGAGACAACACTTTCCCTTGGTTTCCTGTCTTCTGTATAGTAGATACCTTTCTGATTAGTGATTGTGTTTATTTGTGGGTGCTTAAGATGTTCAGATGACATTACCTGCCCTGACAAAGTTCAACTGTGCAGAAATCAAAATATAAGCAAATTAGTAAAATGAAGAAAAAAGGGATTGATGGTGTAAATTAAATCCAGAGTGAAGCTATTATTGTCAGTGAGGTAAAGACATCCATTTCCAATAAAACACATTTTTAACTGTGCTGTTGTTCAAATTGCTGGTGAAGGCAAATAGCATATATCATGTAGTTGAAGGATACACATTCTTACACACTTACCAGATTCTAACTACAGGTAACAGAGCATAATTGCTGGGTTTCTCTGTCATATTATTAAGAAATGTGACATTTCACTGAGCTTTACTCCCATAGGTATAATTTCTCCCAGCAAGTATTTCTGTCCTTCATAGACAGACTATAATGACATGGAGCAAATCTGTTATAGTTTGATTTTGGCCAGTCTCTGAGTGGCCCAAATATCCCCTTCACAATGGGAAACCACTCTCAGTCTCTCTGGCAGTATAATTATATGTTGCTTTAAGGGATTTCTCAGTGTTTGGAAAGCACTAAAGTTTCTCAGCATTATACTCAAGGAAAGGATAAAAGGCTCCTCTTGCATCTCTCATTGCTGCCACAGTTTAGTGTGCCCAGGAAACTATGGAAACAGAACAGTGTGTTGGTGGGACATGAAGGAATTGGTTACACTGTGTTGTATGTTGGCCTCAGTGTTGTAACTGTGGAACCAGCCACCTTGACCTGTAGCTCCCACATCAAGTGGAAGCTGGAGGTGGCGTGCAGGGATGCTCATCTCTCATGTCTGGCTCCACCCACTACATCCTGTATGCTCTACTTGAAAGCTTATTTATTTATTTGAGTTTTTTAACAGTGTGCTTTGCATGGTCACCTTGGCAGTTGGCAAAATGAGCATCTTTAACTTGAAAACTGACGTTGAACCATGTGGTGGCGTGAGTCCTCTGAGTTAAAAATGGGCTCTTTTTGGCTTTGACAAGAAAAGAAATTGTGAATGTTGGGGAAAAATAGATGGCACATTTATGAATGATGGATGTGCTTGAATATATAATGCAAGTTTTTATTGGTATTAGAGTTCTGGAAATGATTACAAAATCCTTCTGATACCCAAGAACCCTATAGTCACTCCTTTAGTTTTCTTCTTATATTCTTCTGCATCTGACTTCTGATTTTTGTCAGGTTTTTGGTTTTTTTTATGATAAAAATAGTTAGACAATCAGATTCTGACACACCAGCTAATGAATCTCAGTCAATACCAAGGGAAATATGACAAAACCAAGTTTTGCTTGTGGTATTTTAGCTTTTTCTTTCATTTAAGTCAGTAGAAATCTGTTTCATAGGATTTCACAGATTATTCTGAGTTGGAAGGGACCCACAAGGATCATTAAGTCCAACTCTTAAGAGAATGGCCCATACAGGGATTGAACCCACAACATTGGTGTTTTAACACCATGCTCTAACCAACTGAGCTAATCTGGGGGGAATTGTTCATAGACGTTGTTTCTGGACATGTTTCAATAAAGAAAAAATAAAGGAAAAATTATATATATGACTTTTAAGTGTCTGTATGACCATTTATATCATCAATGACATGAAACTTGCTTAATTGTATTTTCCTTCAAGAAGAAAATCAGTCTGGATGAGAAGTAGAAATGAGGGAGAGTCCCTTTTCTCTGTCTCTTAGTCATTTACTTGACTCCTCTTGTACCCTCCTAGAATATTACTAACAACCTCAGAAGCATTAATTATTTAGTGTCTATTACATATGAGTGAAGAATAGATAATTTTTATAAAATATGTGGTTGCCTGAAGTATCACAACAAGTCCACTATTGGGTTGAGAAACAAACCCAACCTCTGCCTTAACTTCAGTGCTACTCCATCCTTTCTTTCCTGTTTTACTCATGTAGGATTTTTTTCCCTTTGAACTATTTGAGGTCAAACCCATGGGAACACAAATACTGCTGCATCTGTATGGTTGAACTCATCTCAAGGGTATACTCCAGGTTCTGGTTTATTCTTCCTTTGCACCAGCAAAGTTCTCTGGTTCCTCTAGAGGGTTCTTTTTTGTATGCAGAGGAGTCAGAGAGCTCTGCCTCCCTTGGTGCTAATGCCAACCCTAGTTAGAAATACCTCAGGGACTCCTGTTTCCCAGCTTAGAGATTGTGAATCTTTTATATTCCTCCACGCACCAGAGTTCTTAATTATTTTCTTTCTTAATGCATGAAGCAGTGCAAGGGATAGAAGAGAAACTTCTTGGCTTTGTTGGGGATGGGCGAAGGGCTTGACTGTAGCAAGCAGAGTGTCTACACTTGGCACCTCCTCTGTAGGGAGCACCCAGGTGGGATTGCAGGGTGTAGGAGATGCCATGATGTGCATGAGAACAACTCTCAACTTCAGGACTATTGCTGCAATCTGGGAGATACAGAACTGTCAAATACAACTGGAGTTTCACTTCCAAGTGGTGTCTGTTGCCTTCATTTCTAGCTTTTGTGATTTGTGTACCCACATTACGGTGATTTGCCAGTCTAGGGGTGAAAGACTTTGGAAATTCAATAGCAGTCTTTGGTCTGTTGTTTAATATTTGGTCCTCTCTTGAACATGCAGGGTAAAAAGGGAGAACCAGGATTCCCAGGAATCAATGGTCTGATCGGCCCTCAGGTAAGCAATGATTTCTTCACTGTCTTATAATATGTGGAAAAACAGATTTTGTGGAAACAGGTGACTTGGAACCACAATGCAGGATGTATGATCTTCTCCTCTGTACCATATTTGAATCTGGTATTTCTCCTTTAAGACCCAAATAATTTATCCTGTTGTGATTGAGGGAATGTCTCTCTTGCAGCAGTTACTTTTACCTTCCACAATTTTTCATCATCTTTGAACAGGGACCTAAGGAGGTGTTTTGTATCTGATTTCCCCATTGCTTTTGCCTAGAGCAGCATCATTCCAGAAGGAAAGCACTGATTTGTGTTTTGTAATATTTAGGACAGTGTCTCAGCTAATTATTGGCTGTGTGAATTGGCAACTGCAGACAGAGCTCCTGTGTTGCAGTCTTGAGGGAAGAAACAGTTTAATTTTATTTACTATTCAGAAAGCACACTTTGAGCACAAGACTGGTTTTGTGTCTTTTGACACTCACCTTTCTACTTGTTATAGAGGAATAAGTGTTGGCTTGTTGAGGAAGCTAAAGACAGGGGCCTAAAAGTAAATGTTTATTCTCCGTGTGAGGAAGGGGATGTCTTCAGTTAATGACGCCTTAGCTCCTTTGTTTTAAAGTTTTTGACAAGTTAGTGCTTTAAATTACGCCATCTGTGCAACATCATAACATCATAAGGGGAAAATAGTACTGTGTGTGTTGAGAACCATCAGAGAGGATTTGGCTCCACCTTAGATCTGCCTTGTGTTACAATAACACTGACACTTGCCTCTGGCTTGGTTTCTTGCTAACTTTGTAGACAAATTCAGCTGACCAAAGTCACTTTGCAGGGTCACCCCTGCAACAAGAAAAATATCTGTGGGAATGTCCTCAAGCAGAAAGACAGAACCTCACATTTTGCTGAGCACTGAGGATAAGACTTAGCATTTCATTCATTCCCTTCTCAATGACAAATTAACAAACTGGGCTTTGGCTTTAGCACTCTGTTTCAATAATTGGTAAAATTTTGGGCAAGAATGACAAGCCTCCACTGCTACAACTGTTGGTGATGTATTGCAACAAGCAGCACAGTGCTGGACAGCAGATACTGATTGTTCATTTATTTCCTCTGGCAAGCTGTACCCTTGTAACCAGGAGAAACAATCTTGAAATAGTTTGTGTGGCAGACGTTTTGTAATGAGCTGTTTTCAAATGTCTGTGGAGGATGTCAGAGAGGCAATCCAAGGGCTTGTGTCCTTGTGCAAGTGAAGTCTCTTGTGTCCAGCTGGGAACTTTGCCCTGCAATACACCACTTGATACTGGTTTGCATACTTTAAGATTTTTTTCCTTTGGTACAGTATCTAGTTTGCAAGTATTTCAGCAGCAGCCTTCAAAAGGAATGAAGATGGTATTTCTAATGGATTTAAAAGATTTTAGAATCACAGAATATTCTGAGTTGGGAGGAACCCATAAGGATCATTGAGTCCAACTCAGCCCTGCGCAGGTCATCCCTGAGAATCACACCATGTGCCTGAGAGCATTGTCCAAATTCTGCATAAACTCTGTCAGGTGTCTTGAACCCTTGGATTATTGAGTCCAATTCCCTACTTTTGTTTGGTTTTGTTTTCTTTGGTTGGTTGGTTGTTTTTTTGCTCTTTTTTTTTTTCCATTGGATAACATTGAAAGGTCCCCCCAAGCCTTCTGACATATTGAAAAGGCATTTTCCTTCATTTTGGAGGAAGATTTTTCTCCATGCATTGTTTCTAAGATACCTGACAGTATTCATCCAAGTAATGTCACACTTTCTCAGCTCAGGTTCCCTGCAATTAAATATATATATGCATGTGTTAGCAATTTTATAAATGTATCTGAGAAAATTGCTGACACAGCATTAGGTAATTTTCTTTTCTGCACAACCTAAATAAAGTTAGCAAATTTTAGGTTAATTAAAACTGCATAGAATGCTAACCCCATTGAGGGATACTTAAATTGACTCTTCCTCCAAGCTAACTGCAAGAAAGGAAAAACGTTCATATTCCTGCAGTGGCACTCTGTTGTGGACATATTACTGCAGATTTCCATATTTCTCTGTAGAGAAAATGCTTACATTCAGTTTGTTACAAAACTACTTTTCAGCTTAATGGCACTTTTTGTGGCATTAGATTTTTACAGCATTCTATCAGCATTTTTCTTTATTTTTCTTAATTAGACTATGCCCCAAAAATACCCAGGAAGAAAAGCGGATTTCCTTACACTGTGGTTACATGGCTATTTATTCCAGTTACGTATGGAAGCCTCTGTCAACTGTTCCTGTGCTGTCTCCACGGCATTGAGGGACAAATGATTGGAGTTGGCTGTACATAAATTAGTTTAGGACATGAAAATAGTCCCCCTTTCCTCTGCTGTTTTAAATGTAAATATACTTTTGTTTTCTGACCTGATTACCCTCCTTGATATCTGTCTGGGCAAAAGGAAGGAGTGGATGTAGGAGTTTTAGAAGGCACCTTGTAGCTGAAGGACATAGAAAAGATGATCTGAAGTTATTATCAAGAAGTTATCAATAAAAATAGCTGCAGTCGTGTTCAGTCCAACTGAGAAGCCCCAGAAGATCAGGGAGCTGTGCAAGAGAACTGACCGGAGGGCTACTCCTGTGAGTCCCTTCCAGCTCATGTTGTTCTATGATTCTGTGATCCAGTGATGAACTGGAGTTGAGATGAGTCAGTCCAACTCTCAAGGACCCTTTGAGAGCTAATTTAAGTGTCAAACCCTGAGGCAGCACCTAGGAGGCAACTTCTCAAGTAGCCTGATGTTGGGGGGTTGTTTTGCGACAATAGAGCAGCCCTAGCTTTCTCTCTCTCCTTGCACACACCAAATCAAACTAAATTTTTTAGTCAAAAAATATTTTAATATATTTAATTTTCATTCCAAATCAGCTGTGGTGGTGAACTTGTCCCTTTGCCAATTTGCTCCATATTGTCTAGTCAGCACCCCCAAAAATATGCGTTTATTTTCTGGAGACCTTTAGAAATGGTGCATCTTGCAACATCATTAAGCCATGGAATAGACACCTTGAGTATTTTTTCCCCTCTGGATGTGAATGATTTCCTGGCAGCAATGACACAGACATCTGAACTCATATTGTGTTTTTGTTTTTATTATTTATTTGTACTGTTTTAGTGTCCAGGAATCTTAATCATGGGCCAAACTTCTATTGCAGTAGGCTGTTCAAGTGCAGACTGAAAAATGAGCATCTCTGTAAAGGGCTCTCAGCTGAAATAGATGGATGGGTACCAGGCAGGCGAAAACAGGCTTTTCATTTCTGCATGGCCACCTGGGATCTCAACACACCTTGCCTATCCCATCATCTGGTGATGGGAAGAGCTCAGGGAAGGGCTGGAGGTGGTTGATGAGGTACTTTTGCAAATGCTTTTCTAGACATGAGGGGTATCCTGAGGAGGAGGGAGACCTGCAGGCAGGCAGTGCACACTGAGTGAGCCATGAGGGCTGTGCGTGCAGGCTCAGTAGGGACGGCAGATGACTCTCCAGTGCAAACCAAGGGCTCAGGCACTCCGAGCTGTATCACGGAATTCCCAGGGCTGGAGTGCAAGCCGTTGTTGGGTTAAGGATGGCAATGCAGGTGTCTGCTCCTGTTGATGAAGATCCAACTAATACCATCAGTGGAGCCTGAAACTCTCCTAAAACAGGCACCTACAAGTGGTCCACTGAGCCACTCTCAATTTCCTGAGCTGAGCAGGTACATTCTGGCCCCCTGTGAGACAGCAAAATAAGCCAAAACTATTTGAGATTTAAACAAAAATGTCATTCCTCACCCTCGCAATATCTCTGGGCTGTTATTGAGTTTTGTCTTATGCTCGATAACCTGGTGGTAAAAATAAGACTTGAGAGGAAGACCAGTACAAGCTGTACCTATTATGGTCATGGCTGGCAGTGATTTAATTAGTATAGACTTGTCTGTAGGGTGTGAGCTCAACCCCAGCTTTTCTTAAGTAATTCAGGAAATAAATGATCTCCTCTGAAATGCATGGTGTCCTTAATGTCCTTTTTATAATGCCAGTTAATACTACAAAATGTAAGAAAAGGATACGGGCCCCAGCTGTAAACTCAGATTGAATTCAAACTTTGCCAGTGCTGCTTGAAATTGGAAGATATTGCTCAGAGCTATCCTTAATAAGAGTTATACCTTTAAAAAAAATAAAAATTGTTCACCTGTGCAAATTAGTAACAATGCTGAAACAAAAGACATTAAAGGAGGAGTTTTTTGTTGTTTTTCTTATTTGCTGCTCTGACTCACTAAACCAACTCCAAGCAAACACATAGTGAAATAAATCTTCCTCTGTAGACAAAAGAGATCATGTCCACACCTTACACTAAGTGATGAAATTAAACAAATACTGCCTTTCACTGGAAGCAGAAAGCTCTCCTGGACAGATTGCTATGTACAAAGTCAACTTTATATAGAGCTGCAAAAACAGTTTGGAGAATTTTTTTTTGAAAAAACTTTTATTTTAAATTTAATGTTGGTACTCCAATTCCTGTTGGTACTCCATCTGTTGCAAGGACCAGAGAACACACCCCCTTATGAATCAAGGCACTGACACTGACTATAGGACATGTATTGTGAGTAAATACTCAGATCTTCGTCTCTTTAGGCTTTTGGTTTTCAGTGTCATCAGCAATAGCTTTTTTCTGTATCTTCTTACATTTGTATTGATTTGTAAGGCAAGATTTAACAGAGAGCAACTTGGTCCTCTAATGCAGCATTACTGAAAATAATTCAGTGATAACTTCAATTTCAGATTGAATATTAGGAAAAATTTCTTCACTGAAAGGGTGGTCAAGAATTGGAACAGGCTGCCCAGGGAAGTGGTAGAATATCTGTCCCTGGGGCTTTTTTAAAGACGTGTAGATGTGGTGCTTAGAGACATGGTTTAATGCTGGCCCTGGCAGTGCTGGGTTACTGGTTGGACTCTGGTCTTTTCCAACCTAAGCATTTCTCTGATTCTATAATTCTGATTCACAGTAGTTGTGCTGGTGGATACTGTAGTGCTTGGGATGAGAAATGAAAAGCATATTTGAGGAGCTGATCCCAGAATCGCCTCAGACGCAGCAGAGGAGAAATGGAGAGCTGGAGTAGCAAGAGAAATAGTGAGACACTTGGGCTGCCCCACACAACAGCCTCATTTCTCATGGAAAAGGAGGGGAAATATAGGGAAGACAGCACGAAAACAACGTGAAGGGTCTGTATGGTCTTTCTAAGAGGTGAAATTACAGGGAGCAATTGATTTTGAAGTGGGGACGAGCACAGACAGTGAAGGGGAAAAGGCTGTCAGCTCCTTAGTTACTCATTTTGCTCTAATTGTGGCAGCAGACACGATGCTTCTGCATGTCCCTTCTTCTAACACTGGTACACTGCTTGAAAAGCTCAGACCACAGTCTGTTTTAGTATCAGCTAAGGGCTTATCTAAGCCTTTCTCATGGTGTAGAAGAATCCAGTCATCAGCATGGAACAATATAGAGAAAATATGTCTGTGCAGGCTTTGCCTCCAGAGACACGTATCTGGGAAAGCCATCAGACTTCACTTTTCCTCGTGGAATGGCATTTGTTCACCTCTCTCTAAGACTTAGTCATCCCTTCTTTCACGGAAAAGAGATTTAAGCCTACTGATGGAGTCACAGACCAAAGTTTCTGTTCCTTCTCAGAGATTCCTTAGGGAGTGCAGAACCTAAATCTTAATAGCTCTGCCTTTCCCAGCCTGTCTTTCAGCAAGGTATGCACTGAAAGAGCAGTAGATCCTGGAGCACAGGCACAGCTGTTCCTCCAATATGAATAGTGTCAGATTTCTTTCCTGAGCACTGTCCTTGCATTATATCATCTAAGGAATGGAGCTGGATGAAACACAAGCCTGAAGAAATCCACCCCCTACATTGTTTTTGAAGATGTCCCAACCCATGACACACACACTTCTACACACTATTTGGATTTTAGATTGTAATGAACCTTGAAAATATTTTTTGTTTCAAAGTAACAGTTTTAAAATACTTTGATTTAAACATTTTGATAAAAGATCCACGTTTTGCATTTGTTTTCCAAACTGAATTTGTGTAGTCCTGTTTTAGAATCAAGTTTTCATGTATCAGTTTTTATTTCAACATGTACAAAGCACACATCAGAGTTACTAGCCAGAAAAAATGCACTCTGTGATTATTTCCTTCTAGATCAGAGTTTTAAGGGGGCAACATTGGAGTCTGGATTTGGAACAGAGGGTCTCATCTGTATAATTCATCAAATGTAAAAGGTGATTGTATAAATCAGGTACTTTAATCTGGATTAACTTAAAAATGGAAGCAAAGAATACTGATGGTGTGAGATTTATGAGGTGCATATTGCACGCCATCCTGCTGCTGTAGTTTTATGATGTTGAAGTTTTTTAAATACAAATAAATGCTGTCAGTTTCGTCCATTCTAATACTTAAAAAGAATATTCCTTGCTCTGAATTATACCCAGAAGTCAGGAGAAGGGCTACAATAACAGATATTTATATAGAAGTGAAACAGAATTGCTCTGCATGGTAGCAAAAGAGAGGGCTCTATAAAGGATATTTATGATGTATTTCTGCCATTTTATGTCTCTTTGTACCATTTTGTGTGTCTTTGTACCATCACTTGCTATAGCCCAGGTTGCAGAAAACAAGACATCCAGTAGGACTGCACATCAGTCAGCTGGAGCAGGCTGTCAGCACCCTGGGCATCTCCAAGGGATACTGCTGGTCATTGCACAAAACCATTCTTTCTATGCCAATCTCAGAGAAGATTCTATCAGAAGAGCTTCTCATTAGTGAACGTACCAGTTGTTGGTGCAACATGTGGTGGAGCTGCAAACCAGTTTGGACTGATATCCTGGGTAATTATCTCTTGGAGACCAATGGAAAGGAATTATTAGTGCCAATTTAGGAAAAAGATCAGTGGGCTTCCATTTCAGGACTTATGTTTGCATAAGATTATTGTGGTCTAGAATATGGAGAGTCTAAGAGAATAATTAGAAATTGTCTTGGATACTGAGAATACTGAGGATTACTGAGAAATAGTTGGGATGAGGAGAATGTAGAGCCTAACGTTTTAGGGATTACACTGGTTGCTGTCAGATGCTTGAGTAAGACTTTGCTTTTAGGTCAGATTGACACCTCTCAGTCTGTCACTGTGTGGGGTAACTCACATCATAATTGAAGTTCCTTGGTAGAGGCTGGGTCCTGCCTGGGGTTTTTCACCTCTTGGTAGAAGTTCCCTGTTGTAGGACCATGGAGGACATGTGTTTCATGGTGGGAGATGGTTCATTTATTGGCAGAGAGAGCAAGAACAAAATTAAATTGTTAGGAAGGAATCACTGGAATTGTCAAGGAAAGCCTGCAAAGGTAAATTTCACAATTTCTTTCCTGCACTTACGCAAAGTCCAAGCTGAATCAGTTTGTTGTTTTTCTAAATCTTTGCTGGCTTCTATTCCACCTACTCTTCATGGAAACCCCTTCCTGGAGCCCATACCTTCTGTAGGGCCTCTCTCAGCAAGACCTTGTAGAGGTGGAGTAGGGCCAAGCAGAATTTCCATGTCCCTGGTGTCTGAGGTCAATCCATCCAGTTGTGCCTATAAACAGTTGTGTCTGAGTGTGGTCTTCTCTTTTCTGCTGGGCTAATTTGGACTGTTGAGTTTTATTTTGAATGGTAAGGCCTTGTTTTAAGTGATGGATGGTCTTGACCAAGTGTCTCCTGATGTGTGCAAAATCTTTAAGATCAGGACCCACCAGCAGGATTCACCAGGAATTATATCATCAGCATCAGTGCATCCAAAGGCACTTCTTTCTGGGGATGTTTTAGCTGTGTTCACATCTGAGGCACTCTACAAATAATTTTAACAGGATAACTCCGTGTCTGTTCTGAGTTGCAATGAATGCAGATCATGGGAGGCAAGTGCATCTACAGGACTCTTTTTTGGTCACTTTGCCCCATCTATTGGTGAGATGCTGTCTTAGCTTCTGGCTGAATTTTACCAGTGTATTCTATAAAGATCACTTATTGCCATAATCTCTGCCAAACCATGCCACAAATAGCTCCTTTTTTACACTGTTTTCTTTTTCTTTGCAGCTACATTTCTCCTGAAATGTAAATGCTAATATTGATTGTAATACCTTAATATTGAATGGTGACAGGGAAAATACTGTCTGTCTGGTTGTTTTCTGTCTTGTATCAATTGCTCAGTTTCAAATCTTTACAGAGGGTTTGGGTAGGATAGGGGAGTTGTTTGTTGGGTTTTAAGTACAATCACACCAGAACTTCCCTATGTTGAAGACTGAAAAGTAATGAAATAGTCATGTTAGAAAGATGGAGTGAGTTAGCCAGGGTAAAATCTCAACTCAGTCATATATCCATTTCTCACATCCATCCTCATGCTGTTTGCTCAGGTCCTGATCCAAAAAATACATGAACACATGCTTTGTTCTGAGCACAGGAGAAATCCTGTCTTGTCTACAGGGGAAGCTGACGGTAACAAACACCTCTGCATCTCAGGCAGCATATTAAGGTCTGTCAAGTCTGGAAACAAATTTCTCAGCTAGGAAACCAAATTTAACAATTTACTCTATACAAAAATAAATCCTTCTGTACATCAGATGGTTATTGAAAGAGTATTTTTCCTTAGAGAAACAGCTGTTGCAGGAAGATGAGTAAGAGTGTTAAGATATTTCCAACTGAATGTGTCCACTGAAGTATGAGTTCTTGAGGACCTTTTACTACCAACCAGGTTGATGTAGAGCAGCAAAATGGTGGTGCATTTGTTTTAAAACACTTGAATCACTGCAGTGTTTCTCTGGACACTTGGATTCATATTTTTACCCTCACCCCCCCCAAAAAAACAAGCTCAAACCACAGGCCTGTTCCATTCATTAGTTACTTTCAGCAAGGTTTTTGCAGAGGTAAATCATTCACTTTGAAGTAACATGAATCAAGGTTAAATTAGATTGGATGCTTCAAGGGATCCCGCTGGTCAGGCTTTGTGTTGTAGGTACCATTCATGGCCTTCAGTTCTTCCGTCTTTTGTACTGGAGTGGGGGATGGAGCTCACCTTGTAGCACAGTGGCTTAAGCAGAAGGTCTTATTCTGTTTGTGATCATGGATCCCTTGGAGCTCATTTTTGTATCTTGCATTTTTTGGGTAGAAGTTAATGAAATAAAGCTCAGTGCTTTTGCCCATTTTCTACAGGGCCCCTACTACACAGGGAAGGACCTGAGGCTTTCAGCCACTATTAGAGGGCTTGATAAATTGGCTTTGCTTCCTCTCTTGCAGGGACCTCCAGGGCCCCCAGGCAGTGCTGGACCCCCTGGACCACCTGGAACACCGGTAAGAAAGCTTGGGGGTTTTTTTATTTTGCATCAAGAAGAAGAAAAAACAGCTGGGGATAATTTTAGGTCATGGTTTTCAGAGGGAACAGAGTTAGGGCCTCTGGCAATGTGTGTTTTCTCTTATATTTTCTCACTGCAAAGCCACAGCTTGTCCTAGAAGACAGTTTCTCTGTGCTGAGCCTTGGAGACACGTCGGTGCTCTCTGGGGATAAGGGTTATGTCTACAGGACTCCCTAGAGCAGAAACCTGACTGCCGTGGAAGGGGAAACTGCGCTTTGATTGAAAGCAGCCATCTCCAGTGAGGCTCCTGCAAAGGACAGATTTACTGATTATTTTTTTTTCTGATTTCATTTTTCAGGGACTGCCAGGAGAAATTGGAGTTTCTGGTAAAACGGGGCCACCGGGACCACCTGTAAGTGTTGAGGAACTGTTTAGCTCACCTCCAAGCTCTCCATTACTTCAAATCATTTAAAGCTCATGTCTGCTTCATTTCCTGTAACTTGTCTGCACACAAAGTTTTAACATGGGCTCCAACAACTTCACCTTTACTGCAGACGTTAGTCTCTGGTGCCTTTTGTGAATAAGAATTTTACCAGGTACAGCCCCACTATTCCTATGCAATGGGACCTTGATATTTTCTTTATATGATACCTTTCAATAGTGTTTGTGCGTTTGACACAATATTGTTTTTCCAAACCTGGAATTTCCTGATTCAGGCCAAATAACTTGCAATTAAAATCTCAGATTTAGCAGAACATAGAAATTTCTGTTGGATCTTAAGTCAAGAAAGGTAAATTATTCAATACTTAGTGCAGAACTGCCACCTACAGCCTGCAATGTTTGGGGATAGATGACACTCAGAAAGGGAAAAAAGCTTTTTCTCACTATTTTAAATACATTACAGGAAGTAATTTTATTTCTTATCCTGTTGAACCATTCAGTCACTGCGTGTTGTGTAATTTAATTTTAGGAGTCTATATACTGTATAAGAAATTACCAATATTTAAAAGGAGAAATAGATGTAAAAAAGTCTTCATGGTTATGAATGATAGAGACTTATAGAGAATAAGTTTAAATGTAAGTAAGATAAGTGAAAATTTATTTAACAATCCACAGTGCATAAAATGCTTTACTGGTGTTTCTCTGTAACAACACTGACATCCAATGGTCATTCACTAAAACTGGGATACTGGAAAAAGGGCCAGGCAAATATGTGCAATGTGAGAATTTTTGTGTGTTTTCAGTCACAGTAGGAAAAAAAGGTAAAACAAAATGCATGAGGTGGTTCTTCTTTTCTTAAATTTAGGTGAGTGACAGGAGGGATGAACTGAGAAATATTATCCTGAGTTTGATGATAACAATTTGAAGAACCAGCACTTACAGATTATGATTTCCTCCTATTTAGGGGTTGCCTGGCAAAGATGGACTCAATGGGCTTCCTGGGCTTCCAGGCCAAAAGGCAAGTGACACCACGCACCTGGGATTAAGCCGCTCACCTGGGCAGATCACTGGGGTGAGCTACCAAGGGTAGGCAGGAAGGTGGGCACATCTCCGGAGTCAAACACCCCCTCACCCATCCCACACTGCTGAGCCACCGGTGAAGCTCCAGGGCCAAGTCAGCTGGTGTGATTGCACTGCCCTGAGTCGTGATGCAGATGGAGCTGGTTGTAAATACAGCAGGGAAGAGAGATCCTCTTCCAGTCTTCAACTACTATATCCTATTTGGCAAACACAGCTCAGCACTGGAAGCAGAGAAGCTTCTACTGTCATTCAGGAAATTCAATGACTCTGGCAAGTCAAGACATATATCCAAAGCACAAAGCACAAAGAAGAACAAAGAAATGTAGCAGGCTCCAAAAATGTTCATTTCTTTCCTCCCTGAACAGCTGGAAAGAAGAGATACCATCCCCCTAAGCCATCTCTAGGTCTTTGTAGCAGAAAGATGGTTCTTTATTATGTTCTACTTCTTATACCCCATTTGAAAGCTTCTCTAAATGACAGATTGTGATGAGTTGCCTTCTCTGTTGTCTCTGCAGTGGGAGAAGGGAGATAGGAGATTTGGAGATAGGAGATTTAGAGATAGGATACACTCTAGTTGACCTGCCCTCCCTATGAAAATAAGTGACAAAGAAATGTGCCATATTATGACTAAAAAGGCCAAACTAGGCTTTGGGGATGATGATGCAATATTGGATTAAGGGCAACAGCTCTTAACCATCAGTTGCCTTGGATTGCATTGGCAACAGCGTTCTTCCTTCTGATACTTGAGCCCAGGTCTAGCAGAGTCCCCAACTGCCATTTATTGATGAGTAAAGGTGAGGAATTTGGAGCTCACAACATATTTCTGATGTTAAATAAACTTTGGATTTTATCCACAGCCATTTGTAATACTTAGTGCACTTCCCACCTATTCAGCACATGTCAATCACTGCAGCCTCTGCTGTCTGTGCTGATACCACTGGCATTGGAAGATAAGTTTCAAAGTGTTTACATAGTGGATTCAGTGACCAAGGTCCCAGTCCCAAAATTCTATGTTGTTTTTTTTCAAAACACTTTCTAGCTTTCTAACCACATATAGTTTGAAGAAACTGAATGGAGGTGTTGTTTTTCAGATAATTCAATATAGGCATCTTTAAATAACAGTGATTCACTTTGTGTCATTCCACAAGTTTTCCAGTAGGGTGACAGGTGCTGGAGATGTGATTGTACTGGAAAGGAAATACATTCCAGGAACCATATTCTCACATAGCTCAATTTACACCTTCAGGCTGATACTGAGGAGCTGAGTTAAAATATTCCTTACCATTGTCTGCAAACACGCTGCACTACCAGAGGAGTTTGAGTATTGACTTCTTGTGTTCCCTGCAGGGAGAACAAGGGGAAAAGGGTGAGGAAGGCTTTCCTGGAAAAGCTGGCCCTAAGGTAAGGGATTTTATTTCACAGTCTGCTGTAGCCACAGAGTCAATCAAGGTGTGATTTTGGAAGGTCTTATGCTGAAGACAGAGGAATCTTACTCTCCTTTAGTTGGAGACATCAGTGAATAAGCAGATGAGGCTCATTGCCTTTCAGAGCTCGTGGTGTTCTGAAATACCAAACCCTATTTTATGCCACTCCCTCAGACCTAAGTGTGTAGGGAGATCTGACCTGGACCTTGTGTTGGATCTCTGTGTTCTGCATTCCCAAGCCATCAAAAAGGCAATTTCAGTGCCTTATGAGATGTTGGTAGAACAACATGGGCCAGGATAGTAGGGGATATATTTTACTAATGAGAAAGTGTTCTTACCAAAGGGTCAGGTCCTTACGGTGGTAAAGTTTTCCTTTTGTTTTTCCAGGGTGAACCAGGGAGCCGTGGCCAGCCTGGCGAGCAGGTGAGCAGGAAAAATAGTCCTCAGAGAAAAGCCTACCTGTCAGAGCAATGTAAAGTGACCACATGCAATAACAAAACCATTTGCCAGTGACAAGATCTGTGCATGTCATTTGCATCTGCAATTGAAGATGCAACAGAGGGGGGGATGAAATGAGTTGAAATGAGTTTCATGGTTGAAATGAATAAAGTAAAAATTTGAGAACAAAAATGTGTAATATCCAACTTTTCATTATATCCTGGAAAAATGAATCATCTTATTCCTGATGGATAGGGAAGAATAGGAAGGCAGAGTGCCTTCAATGCTTAGTTTCCTTCACATCTCATGTTAACACAGAGTGCTGGTTCTGGAAGATGATGTTTGATGTAAGAGGTGATGCTGTCACTTTAAGTTGTAAATGCTTGCTGACTGTTACATAGTTATCTTAGTTAACTAACCATAGATGTTGACATTGTCATCTGCATGTCAACTTTTCAACTGTATTATGAAGTTCTGTAGAAAGAGAAGTCTGTATAATACAGAGTCTTGTATATTAAAATTTTTGGGGTGCAGAGTATATACCAGCAATGAAAAAGTCTTAGACCCAAAGTCTTCTTACTCCTACCGGTTTCAGTCCAGTCTTCTGCTGTAAAGACCGAATAGGAGGATGGTCATGGCCTCTGCTCCCATATTGGCTTATGCAATAAAGCAGAACATGCACTACCAACTGGACTTGGAGGGAATAAGGGAAGAAGCAGTTTTGGGGATCAGTCTCTTCTACCAGGCAACAAGTGACAGAGCAAGAGGAAATGGCCTCAAGTTGCTTCAGTGGAGATTTCAGTTGGATATTAGGAAAAACTTCTTCACAGGAAGCGTTGTCAAGCACTAGAACAGACTGCCTAGGGAATTGGTGGAGTTATTGTCCCTGGAAGTATTCAAAAAATGTATGGATATGGCACCCTAGGACATGGTTTAGTGGTGAACATAGTGGTGGTGCTGAGTTGATGATTGGACTTGATCTTAGAGGTCTTTTCCAACCTTAATGATTCTATGATTCAGTGATTGAAGGAATAAGGCTCCAATTCTGAGGTAGAAATTGAGGTTTATTGGGATAAGGCACTTATTAAATGGGTAAAAACTACACCACCCTGTGAGTGGGGACTGCTCTGCTTCTATTCCAAAATTCCTTATAATCTACCTAATAGGAAACACTCATTTCGAAGAAAAGTATCCTCACCTGCCATCCCAAGTAAGGGGAGATTAACAGGGCATGGGCAAATCATTCCTCAGGAGCACATTAGGCTCCCAGGGAAGAGTGATTTCTATACCCTTCCTTGATGTCATTTCGCTGTAGCTGGGCAAACAACCTGCCAGGCTTGCAGTTTCCAGGCAGGCTTGGTTCCAGTGCAGCAAAGGGTCAGAGCCCAACCAAAGCACTGCCCCTTGGTCAGAATCATTTCTCCACACAAGGCTGTTTTGAATTCTAACACCACCTTCCAAAACACTTGCTCCTCTCTCCACAGTGTGGTGTTCTCCACACATTTCATACATGTTCTCTTTTCTGTCACCTCAGTCATGAATTAGATACTGAATAGTGCAGACCCTTAGAGGACTTCACTTTGTATATCCTCTGAATTTTGACAGGAAACAGCTCACAGCAGGTGTGTTAATGTTGTTTCTTCAATCAGTTGTACACCATCCTCCAAAGACCCTTCTACGCTACATTTCTGTGATTTACTAATGAAAATATCATGTTGGCCTGTGTCAGATGTCTTACTAAAGTCAAGATACATAATACAAATTCTTCTTTCTTATCTACTTGGTTATCTTGTCAAGGGAGGGAACTGGATGGGTTTGATATGGTTAGTTTCTAAAAAATCCATGTTGGCTGTTTTGTATTATCTGTCCTTGAACTCATACAGACTCACTGATGTTTTGCTTCAGGACCTTTCCAGAGGCCAAATTTACACCACATGTTTTTATTTTCCCTCCAAATTTTTCTTTTTTGTCCTTCTTTAATGTCAGGCCCTCTAATTGTTGTCTTGATCTCTGGCATCTTAACATCATTCACATCCTTGGAAGAGCTCAAGGCCAGGTTGGATGGGGTTCTGAGCAACCTGGTCTAGTGGGAGGTATCCCAGCCCAAGGCAGAGGGGTTGGAACTAGATGGTCTTGATGGTCCCTTCCAGCCAAAACTATTCTGTGATTCCATGATCAGCCAGGATTCTGCTTGGCTCTGAGAAAGCACCACTTCCTCTGTCACCAAATGTCACTTTCTTTAAAATTGTCCCAACATCACCCTGATGTTCCTGGTCATCCTCAGTCACCACAGCACCTTGTTTTTCACCTGATTTTGTCTGCAGACTTATTTCACCTATATCATGATAATCTTTTGGGCCTTCCTTTACCTGAGATCATTGTTTTAAAGCAGGGATCATCTTTTCTTAGTTCAGTTTTTGTACAAGATTTAGTGAATTTGGGTCTTGGCCATGACTGAGATCCTTTGTGATATCACACTACAAATGCGGGGAGAGCAGAATAATTATAAATAGGAAACCACATGGTTGTTTTCAGATGACAAACTGTGTCAACTGGGAGCTAAATTTGAGAATACTGGATATATTTAGGAGAAACCACATGACACAGAGATCGTAATTACTCCAATAGCAAGTATTACAAAGCATAAAATCAAAGGCAAGGTTCAAACAGAAATATATCCAAATGTACAAAAGTGCATCCAGAAAATTCTAGATCTGTTCTTCAGGTGACATCTGTACTCTTCAGATTAATACAGTACAGTTTTTGCATTTCCAGACTACACCAGATCATTAAAGATGAAAATAAAAGTTAGATTTAATTTCTTTAGCTGCTTTTATTTGCTTCCTTGGTCCTGCTACAGAGCAGCATGAAGAAATTATGTCCCAAATTCCATGGCATCAGTTAACAGGCAAAATGGAGAAGGCTTAACTGCTGTTTTATGTAATGGTTTTCAAAAAAAAAGGAAATTATTTTATAATCAGACTAATCCCATCATCTCTCAGAAAACTATATCTATAATCAATCCCTTGAGAAAACAGGGGCAAGGTCTGTACCACAGTATTCTAGATTTCATAAACTTCTTTGTCTTATTCCCAGGGTGAAGCAGGACTTCCAGGTCGTCAGGGTTTACCTGGACTGAGGGGAGAAAAAGGAGACCAGGTGAGTGACTTTGAGGAACAGTTTCATCTTTTTTTGGGCTGTTTGGCATCAGGATGACTTATCTTGAGTGTCCCTGGACGATGTTCTCTCTTAGTGAGATTGCTGTGGTGAGCAGCTGATTGGCATCCAGCAAGGTCAACAAGCACCCCTTCCAAAAAGGTATTTCCTGCCTAGTGACTGTTCCTACTTGCAGCAGAGGTGCTAATGAACAGTGTTTATCCTAAATGTAGAAGGTTGTGACTGATGCCATGCTGACTGTTAGGCAGTAGAAGAGGTACACTGTTCTTTAGGACTCCCTTCCAGAAATATCTGCCCTATTTAAGAACAGTAACGATTTTTGATAACAACAAAAAATCACAATTCCCTTTGTCACTGAGCCTTGGAGAAAGCTGCAGATGGCTTGATTATTTTCTGATGGTCTAACTTCCACCCGCATCCTGGTGCCTACTGATTCCCCTGGCTAGCTCCAAACCTCTGGAGTCATCTATATACCAGGAAATATTTGTATCAGGGGCCTGACAGTAAATTTAGCCATGTAAATGAGGTCTGCACTCCTGAGAGCTGACCACACACTTGAATGTGATCAAGAAGGATCACTTAGTGCCATGGTCTAGTAACCATGGCAGTAGTGGATCAGAGGTTGGACTTGATGATCTCAAAGGTCCCTTCTAACCTGGCTGATTCTATGATTCTATGAAAAATCAGCTGGGGTCTTTTCATTTAGTTTGCTCCATTATATGCATTGGACATAGAATATATTCCTTTGGAAGTGTTCGAGGCCAGATTGGATGGCGTTCAGAGCAACCTGATCTGGTGGAAGGTGTCCTGGCCCGTGGCAGGGGTTGAAACTACAGGATCTTTGAGATCCCTTCCAACCCAAACCATTCTATGATTCATTCTATATACAATACTATAAAAATGTAGGTCAGGTAGCTCCAATTTGAATGCAGGATAAATGCTCTTTGTGTATGCACTTTGAGGAGTATCACATCATCCTTGTTAAGCAGCTCTAGTTCAGAAGGCCAGGTTACATAGGCAAAATAGTAATGTGAATAAATAAAATAGTAATATGAATATCCACTTTGGGTCTTAACTCCTATTCTGCTTCCTTTCTTATCCAACTGGAAAAAAATCTGTTGTTCTTTTTTAAACTGCATTAGGCAGTAGGATCTTCTACAAGCAAGTTATTAGAGGTTTGGTGCTTTCCTTTCCATGAACTCAGTTGATATGAATTGATTTTGAAAATAATGTGGTTTTATGAAGCCATCTTCAAAATTTCACATTTTTAATTGCTTGCTCTACCTCTTGCAAGGCAGATAAGATAACTGAAAGTGTAAAATATCTTGGTGAGGCTGATGCAATCAAATAAAAATATGCATATTTCCTGCTTTCATTTCCCTGCTTTTAGGGAGAAAAAGGAGGAGATGGTTTCCCAGGAATGAAAGGTGAAAGGGGAGAAAAGGTAAGTCATTAAATGACCGTGATATTCCTTAGACAAGAAGGAAAAGAGACGAGGGGGCAGAGACAAGCGATAGAGGAGAGTATCTCAGAAAGATCAGAAGATTTTTAACTGAGCTTTACAGAGAAGCAGAAAAAATAGCTCTGTGTGGGATGGAGACAATCATTTATTAAGCAATGCAAGCTGATGAAATTAAGAACAAATTCTTTAATTCAAGCAAACTTTATTTTATAATTGGCTGATATACATAAGACTGGAAATAAAGTCTAAAGAAGTTTTCTGTGGCTGCCTGAAGTGTGATAGAACAATAATTTAAGAAACAGTCTGGGCTTCTGCCATCAAAAGAACACTAATTTTAGTGAAAATGAGAGAACTAGACAAAAGTAATGTCCACCAAAATTTACATTCAAACCCTGTGAACATGAAGGTGAAGAGGAAGCACTGACCTTGCAGATGCTTGTGGATGTATGGCAAAAAAATTGCCCTCATTACAGTGGCAATAGCATTTAAAATGTGGGTACCACTTCCTTCTTCTTCCTAGGATACATCAGCCCTCAGTTTGTCAGTGACTTTCACCATCTGTGGCAGTGGCAATTCTTTCATGGGTGGTCAGTTGACAACAGTGAAGCCCCTGAATCTCCTATATCTGGGAGGCTGACTAGTATTGTTGGTAGTTCTTGGCTTTGAAGTGTCAGGGGACTGATGTTTGTGGAGCACAGCCCACAGGAAGGTCAATGCCAGCTGCCACACCCAGACTATAATGCTTGTGAGATACTCTGGCAACAGTATAGTTTTGACTCAAAAATTAGGGGAACGACTGGGTTTAGAAACTTAAATATTTGATGAAAAATAGGATTTTTGTTTTCCATCAATGAAAGAAGTTCAGCTAAAAGGTGGTTTTCAATCAAGATTTTTGATCAAATTTAATTTAAAAAGCAAATTAAGCTCCATATCCTACACTGGATGGGTTAAGTTTAGAAATGAACTGTGAAGTCAGGTCAGTGATAAAATCATAAAGTGATAAAGTCAACAAAGTGAGAATCCTGCAAAACAAGGACAGCAGAACTTCTGACCAGAACACTTGGGTACATTCCACCCATCAGAGAATTGCACTGGGATTTTCAGTGTCACTGAGCTGGTGGGTTGGATCACATCTCATCTGGTAATGCTGCATCTTCTAACAGGTAATGTTGAGTTTTATTTGGGCACCTTTTTATATCATTAGTTACATTTTTCTCCTCTCTCCAGGGTGACACGGGCTCCCCTGGACCACCAGGCTTACCTGGAACAGTAAGTGAGATTGTGTTCAGTGCTGTAACAACATTCAAGACATCATCACATTTCCTCTGCACAAATTCCTTAGAAACAAATATTTTGGTAACAATATTCAAGGCATCCTCACATTTCCTCTGCACAAATTTCTCAGAAACAAATATTTTGAAGTTCCTTACTTCTCTGCAGGAACTTTAGGACCTGTTTTCTTTGAGATTGTCTCCCTTTGCAATATCAGGATGCATTTGGTCTTTTTGGGGAAGGTTGTGCCTTTCTTTACCTCTTTGCAAACAGCAAATTTTTTATATCCTTGCCTTGTCATAGCACTTAAATTGATTTGTTTAGGAGCTGTGGGAGCTGTCCAAAGAAGATCACAGCTGAAAACAGGGAGTACATTCCTGCAGATTTTCCAGGGTGAGCTAGATTTTTTCCCACTTGGATCTCAGGATAAGACTGGTTCACTCAATGAACCAGTGAACAACAGCTTGTCTTCCTGGGGAACAATTCATCTTTTTCCAGGAAGAGCAAAGAGTTCCACTTCTCACTGACATGAACTTTTGGGGTGGAGCATTGAGCTCCAGAGATGCTGCAGCCACCCGGAACTTCCCCAGCATATGATGCCATGCTGTGCTGTAATTCCAGAAAGATTCTCTCAGCCCAGATTATTCTGGGTTCAACACTGGATCCAACACACAAACCAGTCTGACCTGACTGCCCATACATTTTCTGCTAATAAAAAAACAAACCAAAACAAAAAACAACCCAATCAAAAATAGGGCCATGAAGACACAAATTTATTTTTTTAAATATGAGCCTGAAGAATTACTTTTGGGAGCCTGAGTATAATTACAATGATGTTCACTGGTGAGTGAACCAGCAACCACTGAATGGAAATACACAAACCTCACAGTTCCCTCCAGCAAAATCCGAGTAAGCAGCTTGCAATAAGCACTATCATTGCAACCAGAGGACTGATCCCAGTCACAGATCCACCAAAAAATGGCAGATATCTGCTCATCATCTCTGCCACCACAGCTGGATACAGCTGCCACAGATTGGAGATGGAGAAAATTTGAATCAAGTTCTGTTGGTGAAAATCAAGTACCTTGAGACCTTTGAGCAGCAGTGAAAGAGGTGTTAGAATTTATTCCCTGACATTGGTTTGGCCTCTTCTGTCTGTGCCAAAGTGTGCTTCATGTAGGAAAACTCCATGTGTATCACACAAGAATGACTCAATCACAACATCAAGGATAACTCTGTCTTAGTAAAGGTGGAGAAGGCAACTCACAAACATGGTACAGCATGGCTAGACATAAGAGAAGACATGCTTGGTTGCTCAAGTTCCTGTGTTTGTACAGAGAAATAATTTTTATTTCAGCTGTTAAAAGTAGGTGATGATTTTGACATATCCTCAGTTCTTCAAAGACTATTTTTTCTTCCTAATCTTATCAACTTTAAAAAAGATACTCTTTGTACAAAACTTTATCATTATTTTGTTGCTAGTCCTTCAGAATGACTATGTATTCCCTAAGAAAATGATGTTGAGATGTTATGTACATGGTACAAAGCAGAGAGAGAACACACCGAACTCAACCTTGGTGTCAGGACATTTAGTAATACAGAAGATGGGTCCAAGTGGAAAAGTGAGCTGGAGATTACTAATAGTAAACTTGACAAAAAGGTCGAATTTTTTTGTTTGTTTCATAGCAGTGGGACCTACAGGATGTTTCTGAGTTTATGCTCATATTTCAAATACTCTAGAAAATGTCTGATATTTGTGGGCTTGTTTCCAAACAGCCAGATGTTACAATGAGCTGCTCATTTATAAGCCTACTGGTGGATGTATGGAATGTGTAATCTGTGATGACAGGAAGAATACAAGCTATTGCATTTTAAGAAAAATAGGCAATCCTTAACACTTTGGTTTCTGTTCCAGACAGCCTTCTTCACCCCACACCCCAGGATTCCTGTAAGTAACATCTCTAATAAACATGGCCTTTGATTATCACCTCTTGTGTTTGATAGACACACAGCACCTTAGTGTTTTCTGAGTTATTTAAATGTTTTCAATAAAGAACTCAGCTTTTGTCTTGTTCTGGGCATCTTCACCATTGTAAACAGCCATGATGAGAAGTTCAAAGCTGTTCTGGTAAGAGCAGCATTTAAACCAGCAGTGCCTGGAACACAGCTGTATGCACAGACTCTTAAACGAAGCTTAAAATGAAGTTTCATTTCCCACTTGCAGCACATGATCTTTAAAGTCCCTTCCTATCCAAACCATTCTATGATTCTACAAAGAGATGATACCTCTACCCATGTCTGTGGCTGTTAGATTTTGCACTACTGTGCAGGTCACATATCAAGGACAAAGTGGAAGAAAGAAGAATATTAAAAAAACTTCCTCACTTTACCTGTTGAATTACTTCTTCCCTTTGCAGTCTTGTTTTCCCTGGTAATAATGTGCCTTATTCCAACTCAGTAACACCATCCCTGCCTACAGCTGTCCTGACTGTGCTTTGTTGTTCTGCTCTCTCAAAAGAGTTTTGGGACTTGAAAGGTCATTATACAAAGCAGCTTCCAGGCACAACTATGCAGATTTTCAGCTTTGGACCCTTTGCTTGAGCCTCTTTAGGTGGCCCTGTTATCTTTCTGAAGGACACTAGATGGCATCAGGGACTGCCTGGTTAAAAGTTGTTCTAACAGGATGCTACTTGTAGAGTAAAATTCCTCCCATTATTTATCACAGATGATAATATTTATTCATAAGGCATAATAAATACAAGCATAAGTAATATTTATGCAGATACATTTATTTTGTCTGTTAGAGAATCATTTGAAAATGGACTTTGAACTCCCAGGTGTTGTAGAAATGATTGGCAAATAGCTGATGTGAATAAAATTCAAGCTGATTTGTCTGGCTCTGTATTTGACTGATCACTATTCCTTGCATGTGTATGTAGCTAAAATCACTGATGTTCCTAGTCTTCCTTGATTGCATAATTGAAACACTTTTTATGATAAATAATGAATAAGTGATGATTGCTGTTGCCTGAATACATATGTTCATATCAATATATAAATATGAGTATTCATGTAGTGCCTGGTTTATTCCAGCTAGTTCCAGAATTGTGTGCTTTCTGTTTCAATTTACAAAAAGCAGAAATATGGATTTATTGATTATTGTACTAGAGCTCAGGACAAAGCTGAGGAACCTCTCTCTGAAAGCATCTTCAGTTTGCTGTAAGAAGGAAGAACAGGAATAAATTAATCCTATTAGCCAGTGATGGTGGTGCATGAAATAATGTACTGACGTTGCAGGAGGGAGTGGAAGCTGCATGAATGTATGGAGATGTTAATAGAACCAGAGATCAGGAATGGCTGTGTAGCGCACACCTCTGGAAGTGCTCAAGATGAGACTCTGAACACCTCTCTTATAACTGGGATAGGGAACTGTCCATATGTGAGATCATTCCCCCAGCTGTAGGATATTTTTTCTATGAGGGAAAAATTTTCTGCTTTTAAACTAAATATTTTTTCAATTATTATCATAACAGAACAAGAAGTCTAGACAGGGATCTCCAAGTCTTAGAGTAGCTTCTGCAAAGGACTTTTTGGTCCAATAAATCAAAACTGATATCCCATACTATGATAAATGGATAACTGACTGAAAGAGGCCTCTTACCAAACAGGACTAGTGTGATCTCTAGGCATGAAAACAGCCTTACTTTCTCTCTTTGTCTTGTTGTTTTATATCAGGGTGAACCTGGACCAAAGGGGGAGAAAGGAGATCGAGGAACCAGTGGAGAACCTGTAAGTACAGCCAAGAGTTTCTTGAGCTGGTTTTGAACTTTAGCAATGAGGGGACATGAGAGATGCCTCTTTTGGAGGGAGAGGGTGGGACATGCTTATTCCATATTGGGATGCCTCTCTCATCAGAAATAGTCCCAGTGGTTCTTGTCTTTGTACTGTGGTGTTGCCCAGCTAAATTGTGCATTTGGCTACTGCATTTTTATTCTGGACTGCTCTTGTTCTGGAGTCCCCAGGAGAGACAGAGTCCTGCACAGTCACTTCTGTAAAAAGCACTCTTTCCTCTCTCAGTGGGAGGAGGGAGAATCATCTCCTTCTGCTCATGAGAAGAAACAAGCAGTTTCCTACAGCTCCTTCACCTCTCCCTCTGTTTTTGCAGGGATTACCCGGGGTCCCAGGAAAACAAGGTGCCCCAGGACCTGCAGGAGTCCAGGTAAGAGGGCCCAGCCTTGAAGAAGGTCTTTGATATGACCAGAGAGGAGGGCCCTCAAGGTCTATATCACTGTAAACAATTTTTCCCCTATGCACTTGCAGCCCATTTCTTCTTTGTCATTGTTAAAAGTTCAGGGAATTTTTTAGAGGTATTTACTCGGGCCAGGCATCAGGAGGAAAATCAACTTGGGAATATGTTACTTCTGTAGCATGATCAGTATTGTCTGAGAGACTCCTTCCAACTTCATGATCCTTCAAGAGGGCACCTTGTACTGATGCCACAGGTCTCACAAAGTCGCTGCAGTACATCATCAAAACATTGCAGAGCAGTCAGATTCAAGCCCAGTCCATTTGACCTTGAGTAAACTATGGCTCATGCGAAATGGTTGTATAGTCTCAATCATCTTCTGAATCTTTCTTGGCTCACACATGTTATTTCCAGTCATCCCTGAGGTGTTTTCATGTTAACATGGGGAGGTGTTCACTCTGCCTTCATAGGTGCTGTGCCCCAGCCGTATCATCAGCAATATTTGGGCACCAACAGCTTAAACAGGTTAACAGCAGTCTTAGCATTCTGAAGAAAAACCTAAACAAACAAAACTATAATACCAGGTAACTTTTAACTAACAGCTGCTAAATAGGAGACGTTTCAGTGAGCAGAATTTGTCCTGCCAAAATTCTTCAGAAAGGGCCCCGTGATAGGTAGGACTAGGACAAACCTCTGCACAGGGATCTATTTTGACCATTTCCAAATCACTGATGTTTATTTTTGAGAACTGCAGGCAAATCTTCCTCTGTGAAGGGAGATGATCAGAGTTCAACTGGAAATGAAATAGCTGGTAGGCCTGTGGATAGGAAGGAATTTCACCCAGATAAATGCCTGCAAGTTTCAGCATCCTCTGCTGACAATCAGCCTCTGAGTTGATCAGCCATTAGTAATTCTTCTTAAGTCTCAGGGTTTTATTTTTATATTTTCTTTTCTTGCTGCATAGAGAACCGGGAGCTATTTCCTCAGCAGTTAAATTCTCTGTGAGTTGGATAACAAAAACCATCGCCTAGTGCACATTCCGGCATCTTTAAGTCTTTTTGTCTGGCAGGCAGTCCCCTCCCATGTCTAATCAGCTGGTATCTCTCTCTTCTTTTTGCATAGGGTGCAAAGGGGGAAAAAGGAGCCCGAGGAGAAGCTGGAGCCCCTGGAGAGACTGTGAGTAATTGCTGCCCTTGCAGCATTTTTTCCTGGCAGTAACACTCCTGAAGGGAAACTGAAGTCAATGCCTTCCAGCTTTGGAGTCCCAGGCTGCTTGGACACAAGGCACATCCTAATCCACAGCTGGAAGAGTCACTGCTTGTGGGCAAACAGGCCCATCTGCACCAAACCAATCAATGCCTCAGTCAGCCCAGCTCAAAATTGTGCATCTCTTACTTGTGAAATCTCCCCCTGTCTAACAAAACTCCCTTTTCTGGGTAAGGTGCTGGTGGAGCTATTGACTGCACTGAGATATCAGCCCAGCCCAGGCAGGCAGCTGGAGCAGGGAGCTCATCAGCAGCCTGAATTGCTTTTTGATCACAGTTGCTTTCAGGCTTCCTTGTCAATTCTGATTTTTTTAATACCAGCTCATCCAGAGGACTCATCCCACAGCCCTTTTTGAGGCATGTGTTGTAGGGAGTGCTGCTGTTGCCTGGCTGTGTGCTAAGGAACAGTAAAGGATTCCAGTCCCTTTTTATTATTGTGAGAGCACATAAGACCTTTGTGGCTGAATAAGAGGCCACAGACTTTCTTTGCAAGCAGAGAAGGAAGAAAGACTGAAGAACTTTTTGAAATAATGATTGAGATAGAGGATGCTTGTGATTAAGAGGAGGGAGTAGGACATCCAAATTATGCATCTTAGAGCACTGAAATTTCTTCCTCTACTTTTATGTTCATGATTTTCCTTTCTGGGCTGTTGCTTAGACATTAGAGCATGGTGTGAATAACACCAAGGTCATATGTTTGATCCTTGTATGGGCCATTCACTTAAGAGTTGGGCTTGATGATTCTTGTGGGTCTCTTCCAACACAGAATATTCTGTGATATTGTCCCTGAGCAGTGCTTTGACCCCAAAGCCTGAACTGCCTATTCCCAGCTCTCTTTCACTCTTGGTGGAAGAACCACTTAGTACTTTTGGGGAGGAATATAAAACAAAAAAGGACAAAAAACATCCCCCTTCCACCAAACTTACCCATTGGTTTTACTTCTTTATATATCCTCCTGACAAGGAGGATGTTAATGATATGGAAATGCAGGTATATACAGGCACCTTCTTTTTTTGCCATCCTTTCACAGACTGCCCCTGCTCCAAGTCTTTCTACTGACTCACAGACCAGCACCTGTAAATAACACAGAAATGAGGAAACCTTTAAACCTCTGCTATGAGGAAAGGCTGAGAGAATTGGGATTGTTCAGTCTGGGGAGGAGAAGGCTCTGGGAAGACATTAGAACCCCTTCCATCACCTAAAGAGGAACTGCAAGAGTCTGGAGAGGGACTTTTGACAAGGGCATGGAGTGATAGGACAAGGGGGAATGACTTTAAGATGAGAGTAGGTTTAGATTAGATACTAGGAAGAAATTCTTGACTATGAGAGTAGTGAGGCCCTGGCACAGGTTGCTCAGAGAAGTTGTGGATGCCCCATTCCTGGAAGTGCTGAAGACCAGGTTGTGTGAGACTTTGATCAACCTGGTCTAGTGGAATGTGTCCTGTCCCTGGCAGGAGGTTGGAATAAGATAATGTTTAAAGTCCCTTTTAACCCAAATCTATGATTTTATGAAATATCTAAATATAGCCCGGTAATCACAAACATAATCTCTATGGAGATATAAATTACCAAATATATGTTCTCTAATGTTCCCCATGAATTTTTAGGGACACATATGGGCTTTCTCACCCTACAAAACTTTCACCTGCAAATGGAAAAGACCCGTAATTCAGAACTATACACTCTTGATGATTTGGGATGTTCATCTGTTTAGTGCAAATGAGTGTTTTCAGGTTTTGTTGCCCAGAGCAAGGTGGAATTGTCAACGAAGAATATTTTGTTGACCTAGATTTTTTTAATGATAAATCAACATAGTTTCCTCTGTTCTTTTGATGTTTCTGGCCCAGACTTTTCTTCCTGCATCTCATCTAGATTTAGGATTTATTTTGGTGGAAGGCAGCTTTAAGCTCCCAAAGACAGCCTTCACCCATTTTGTGTTGGTTCATTCTTCTTTACACTAAAAAGTTTCTCACAAAGATGCTATTTTTTCCTTTCTGCTTGTACAACACCTTGTCTAACATGAAATCCAGTCACTCTTGGAACATCTTGTTCCTATGGTGATACAAGTTGTGATTTACATATGTACACACATACTTCATTTTCTCAAAACAGGGTGTGAGTGGACCAGCAGGGCCCCCAGGCCCAAGAGGCTTGCCAGGAAATGTGGTATGTATGCACCAGTGTATTTGTTTTCCCATCTGTGTCCTGATTTCTTTATTTAATGTGTTTAGTTTTCCCTTCCATGGGGATTACTATCAGGTTAAAAGGCTGTGTTTCATTACACTAGTTTCTTATTGTTGAATTGAAAGATCTGGAGGCACCTGGGAATGGTGTATCCATGAAACATCTCATATTCATTTTTAGCAAGAGGGAGGCATGGAGCTGCTTCATTCCTCACCAAAATGTCAAAAGCGATTTTTGCTGCCAGATCTTCAAGAGAAAAATTTCAATGGTTATTGTCTCTCTGGTTTTGTTCTCCTTGCCTTGTTTTCATTTGTCCTTTCCTGTTGTAAACATGACTTCTTGATACAAAAATAACATTGTAAACTCCCCTTTTTTGTTATGAAAGCATGAAGGCATTTGATCCTACAATCAGAGCCTTGACATCAATGTAGTGTCCCCCTTACCTCAGTAGATGTTCATCGCCATTATAAAGTTGTGCATGATAAAACTTTTCATGTTGGCAAAATC
The DNA here is from genome assembly GCF_003984885.1 of Neopelma chrysocephalum. NCBI lineage: Eukaryota > Metazoa > Chordata > Aves > Passeriformes > Pipridae > Neopelma > Neopelma chrysocephalum. The sequence continues at coordinate 12,633,243 of NW_020897725.1, read as the reverse complement.
ATTGACTAACTCTAATCCCAGCTTGACTAGTGTAATTTTCTTTCTAGTTCCTGAAGTTCTCTGGATTTAGCCTGGAGTAGATGAAAAACACCATTTAGAGCTTATAATATATATTTATATTATATATGTAATATATGTGCTCGATATAAAGTATTAGAGCACAGTGGTTTAGCACAGAGGACTCTTTGAGCCAGAGTTTATTACCTGAGCAATCCAAGACAACCTAAATTGCCTTCCTACTAATTGTTAAGATACATGTGATTTAATTGTATCAATTTAATGATTTAATTTCAAACTGAAAAGCGATGTTGAAAATTAAGACCTTTTTCAATTTCATATTCCGTTAAGCAAACTTCTATACCAATAATACCAATATATATCCTATAAAAGCTAATATAGTAGGAAACAATTTTTAGTGGTGCAGAAAGAAAAATAATTATCAGATCCATTCTGAGGTCAATCCAATCTTAATGGTGCCAAGACATGATTTCACATCTTAAAATGCAGTACCACTCCAAAACGTGTTTTGGTGAGTTAGGAAGTTACAGTATCTAATTTAGAGCTCTAAATCATCTATATTTTGACGTGGAATCCTTTGAGAACTGCCAAGATGTGAAAAGGATTGAAAACTGAAATAGAGGATAAAATGAACATAGCTATGTTTCCCAATGTTTTGCTTTGGAGAGCAGTAGCCATAAAAAAATTAATACTGGAAGGATTTTGGCTTCTCTGATGACTGGGGGGTTGTTCGTAATGGATCAGGAACTGCTGAGGGTTTCACAAAATGAAATAGAAAGTAGTAGAAGCAGAATGCACAAATCTAGGATTAGGTCTATTTCTGCTTTTGCTGTTCAACTCCCCTTTGTATTGAAAAAAATCCTCCTTTAAGGACCTGGTGCACAGCTCTTCTGTGGTGTTCTCTGGATTACAGGTTGTCTGTACTGGGAAATGTAGAGCTGATACTAATCCTTGAGATAGATTGCACTGAACACACAGGTCTACCCCTTTGCTTTAGGATCAAATACTGCTTACAAAGAAACTTTTAAGCTTTAAAGTTCTTTTCTCTCCAGGGTGTGCCTGGAGGCCCTGGACTGCCAGGGAAGGCAGGAGAAAAGGGGGAAAGGGTGAGTTTGTTCTTTGATGGATTTGATTCTCTTTTTCTTGGGCATTTTAAGTAACTGGGACAGAAGCAGTCTGAACCGGGAAATTATTTCATAGGTTCATGTACAGTTAAGACACGTGGGCTTATTAGATCATCTTGTCTGAACTCCTCTATTACGTGTGCTATAAGGTTTTCACCCTGTTGCAGCTTTATAATTTACCTAATAAACCACTGAGATACGACTGGATAGAGTAAAGCAACTGATACACATTTTGAAATGATGACCTTCTGCCGTCCTCATTGCCTGACAAGAGCTGGCATTTGGTATTTTAAGAAACTCCTATTCATCACTGTGAATCCAAAGCTGGAAGGAAAAGTGTCTTTCATTATTAGAAAACAGATTTCTGCTTTCTTGATAAGCTGTTATAACTGTACCATTAGTTCAGCTTTCCAGTGCAGTCTCGCTTACACTTTGCCTGCTTTGCCTCAGTCTTATGTCCCATCTCATGGGCTTTCTGAAGTCAGGGGTTGGTGATCTGGTCATACACTGCACCCTGCCCAGAATGCTGGAGTCCTGATCTTTGTTTGCTGGAGTAGGAATGATTAATCAGAAACATGGCCTCACATATGCATATATTTGGGTCTTAAAAGGGAATGAATCCCAGCCCCTTCTATCAAATCTTCTTCCAAATTACTGAGCTCCACCTCAGGGTCATGGGGGTCCAAGGGTGCTCTCGTATGGCGTCGTGGATAGAGTGAGAAAGAAGCAACAATATATTTTATTGATATAAGACACTGAGTTAACAAAGTTCAATGGTAAATGCCACATTGGTTTAACAAGATTCAATGCAAGTACTCTTGATTATTTACTGCATAAAGGACAGAGTCACACAGACCTGTGAGGGAAACCCTTCCATTGAGTCATGAGGTTCAGGAAGGATCTCCTTGTGTTCTAAACTCCTCAGAAGGGAATTTAGGTGTGGCTGGATCCAGACTTAGTCATAAACTTGGTCAACTTTTTGTGTAAAGGATTATATGCGTGCAGCCAATTTTTTATATCATTTATCTAAGGTTTCAAAGTTTCCACATGATTATTCCCAATTCACTTACTGAGTGTCTGATGTGCTAACATGGCGATTTGAGGTCTGTTTGAAGTTTGAAGTCTCCTTTTTCTTTCCTTAAGGGAAATTACAAGTGCTTTGAGATTACTGAAGGAAAAGACTTTCTATAAAAGAGTATTTCCTATGATACCAAAAGGAAACCATAAGAGAAAACTAGGAAAAAGACGTATCTTTCAGCCCCAGTTAAAGACCTGAGGCAGGAATGGTCTTTATTAGTCTACTAAGAGTTCTGATGGATTGTCTTCTGCAGGGTGATCCTGGAAAAGAAGGAAAAGTGGGCTTTCCTGGGCCACCTGGTGTGCCAGGGCCTGCTGGAGAGCCAGGTTTGCCTGGGAAGGGTAAAGATGGAGCACCGGTAAGTCCAGCTGGCAAGCTTTGTGCTTTGAGTAGTTCAACATGAGACAGACAGGCAAGACTTCTGCAGGAGAACAGTGGATTTACCAGAATCCATGAAAGGCCTGGCTGTGCAAAATGCCCCAGATCACAGCACTGCATCTCAAATGGCAGAGAGAACTGAAGCTGTATTTCTGAACGTTGAGCCCCTTTTGGTGTGCTGTGGTGGCCCCTGAAAATGGAGACCTCCACAAGGAGTAGCCATTGACCTTGTGACCAGTAAAAAAATTATTAGCTTGGTGGAAGGTCCCTAAAAGCATTTAATTCTATCCAAGTTGGCAGATGATTTAATTTGCTTACATGTTGTCAGTAAGATACTGCCAGGATGGTGTTTAGGTCGGGGCAGGGGCTGGTGGTGGTACTTGTTGCAGGGACTATATCAAAGTCCAGGCTCCTGTTTGGCTGGATGGTGAATGTTTTCTTGTTTTGCCTCTGCCACTTTAGGGGGAAAGAGGACCACCAGGCTTGCCAGGACCCTTTGGACATAAGGTGATCATGGATTTCTTTGTGCAGTGCTACTCTCAATCATTTGAACTGGAAAAAAATTATGGTGAAAACACGGTATTTTTCCCCTGGAAAATAAAGTTTGTGAAGTTTTCGTTCAAAAACATAGTCCTAGACTTTTAGGACCTCCCTTTTTCTCTATTATTCCAGTATGTCTGTTGATGTAGATACTAAGATATGAATTGGCTTTGTACACTTTGCACATTTAAAATTTCTTTCAGCATAATGTGAATTCGACACTGACTAAGGGCTAAATGAACATTTTTTCAGGGAAACTGTGATTGGACCCTTTAATCCATAAAGCTAGAGAGACATTGCACGGCTCAAGGATGATCTGCTCCTGAGGCCATTTTTCAGCCCCTCAAAGAGCACTCTTCCATAGCACTCCTTCCCTTCACCTCTCCAGGGAGGTGTGAATTATTTTTCAGAGGGACCAGACAGTCTTGGTTTGCTCTCATATATCATAGTTAAGGCAAAAACTAACTAGTTGATGAGGTTAATGACAGTAATTTCTTCTGCTTTGAATTGACCATGTCCTGATCTGGATTGGATGAAGAATAGGATGTTCAAAGAGATTCTGTAAATGTTATAAGGAAGATTATAGCATTATGAGACTCAATCCAACTAGGTCCCACACTTTTGAAATAACCAAACTGCTATGAATATTTCTTTCTATTTTGCTGCATTTTGTATAAATGCATTGTAGCCTGTTGTATATATCTTTGACAGTTCAGACCACACACTACACCCACAAAGACACACACAAATAGACAGAGAATTGACATAAAAGTCAGAAAAAAACATTAAAAGCAATCTCATGAAATATTCCATTTAATATCCACAGAAGAAGGTAAGAATCTTAATTGTGCACAGAAAATACTATTGAACTTTTTGTATTGAAGTTATCTTCTTGAATAAAATAACAGAGAAGAGATCTGCTGGAGTGTTTGAACTAACCAGAATATAATTTTTCTCACTGTCCTAGCAGTATTGTTTCTTGATGGAATAAGACTAGTTTAAGAAGAAAGAAAGGGAAAAAATAGGAGCTATTGTAGATGGAAATTTGTGTGGGTAGAATCCACAGATAACGATTTTTGTATCATGATTCTATACAGCTAGAAATAATGTCATAATAAATGGCATAAATAAGATTCATTTTTATAAATTTACTACAAATGTGAGATCACATCTTACACCTGCAATGCAATCCATAAAAGTCTTATTGATTTCTCTTTATAACTAGAAAACAGATGTTAAAGTATTGTAACTGAATTCTTTCTTAGCCCTCTGTCTGCAGTGTCCATTGAACAGAGTCAAGTTGTTTTCTGTGCTAATCAGGTTTTGCTTCGAAAATCCTGTTTTCTAGAAGGGAGGGCTCTCCTTTTGTAGTACAGTACTCAAGAGAGAGTGGTAGAAGTGTTGACTTATTTTTCACCAGAAGAATTTCATATGCTACTGTGAGTAGGTCTATGCTGGTAAAGGAAAGGAGTACATTAAGATGTAATAAAACACCCTTAATTCTGTCTTCCCCAGATAAGTAATCTGTATTTGGCAATTTTTGTGGCTTAGCCATCTACCATAGAAATAGAGAGAGTCAAAAGTGTATTATAGTGCTTAGTGCTTCCCCAAGCCAAGGAGAGTTCCTGATACCCCAATGAAGCCACTGTCACTGGAAGTATTCAGGAGGCATCTGGATGTGGCTCTTGGGAATATAGTTTAGGGGTGATTAAGGTGGTTTTGGGTTCATGGTTGGACCAGACGGTCTTGAAGGTCTCTTCCTACCTTGATGATTCTGTGAAATGCTGGGAGTTGGATGCTGTGCACTAAAATAAACAAAAAATAGTTACAGAAGTTGTGTTCCTGCTCACATATGACATGGCACACTCTGATATTGTGTGAGTGCTCTCACAGATGGGCTGGGGCTCCTGTGATGGAAGAGGACAGTTTTCTTGGCATGATGAGACATTAACTGTGCCAGGTCCCCATGCTGCCACAGCCTGATATTGTTCCTCTGTGGGCAGAATCGGGTCAGGATGTATCAGTGCGACATTCTGTTGTACCACCTGAATACATTTCAGCACATTTTCTCATCAGTGCACAAAACCTTTAACTTCTTCCTTTTTTTCAGGGTGAAAGGGGAGCTCCTGGCCTCCCTGGACAGCCAGGAGACAGAGGTGTGCCAGGAATCGGCCTGGCTGGACCTCCTGTAAGTAGCAGATTCTGCTGCAACCTGTAACAAGGTGAAAAATTACCCATTGCCACCTAGGGAATGTGTTGCCTGTGCTCAACTGTGCCTGTGGGACATTTTACCTTCTAAAAGTGCAAATTTCAGACTAGTCCAGAGGCTGCCATTCGTGGCTCAGATATCATACATTTGTTGTTGAGGGCTCCTAATGCATTCAGTTTTAGTTGAAACAGAGAGGTAGAAAAAGTGCTCTTGGAATTGTTGGTATCACTGGCTGTCACTCCTGAATTTTCTGCATCATCCTGATGCACTGGCTGTGGATGTGAGTGAAGATCTGTGCTGAGCCAGCAGCTCTGGTGTACTGGACAGATGTAACCTTGCTGTTACCCTGTTTGGAGGGATGACTGTGACACACATGCCCACATCAGTGACATAGTGACACTCTGATAGCAAAATGCAAAATCAGATTGCTTAAATTGCTGTGTTCCAAAAGGGCCATCATCCCCATAATTTTCCACAAACATTTAGTTAATTGTATCTCATTTGACTCCACCCTCACCTCCTGCATATTTGTAGGTCACAAGGTGTATCTGAGAGTCTGCTCTGGAAAATTCAGATTTTCCTATTTCTGGGATTTGATCACTCCAGTACTTCTCATGTAGAACTCTTGAGATGAGGGAGATTTGGGAGTGTTGTGGCTGTAGCCCTGCCCAGGGACCTCCAGATTTCCACTGAATTTGCTACTGAAATATGTTTAGGAGAAAGCAAACTCTTTTTCTAGCTGTAATTACTAGATGACATCTGAAACCTTGCATTCTTTTATTCTTTTACAATACCTTGTACATGCCATGATCCTGTACCAATCAGTAAATGTTTGGCTATCAATGCTCTGTTTATCTAGATATATTTTTCCCAATCAGTACAGGAAATTGCCTTGAAATGACAAGTCGTATTGCTGGGTAATACTGACACTTAATATTTGCTTTCACCACACTGAATTCTATCTAAGTTAAAGCAGATTGGGTCAGTCATGTTTCACACTGTGACTGTGTCATGACCTTCATGGTTGTCACAGGGTTACCAATGACTGAAGATTAGCTAAGTGTAATTTGTTAAGATTTATCTAAGCAGCAGTGGTGTTCCTGCATTTCTTAGTGTTCAGTCATTAATATTAAAGCTAAAATTAAATTAACAAATGAGTATTTGGCTTGTTTGAAAGTCACTAGCTTGTGAGTGGTTCTTAATTACAGATTTTTAGATTCAGTACAGGGTTAAATGAGTTCACTTCTGCATCCTGATGTACACAAGATGACAAAGTTATTCTTCATTGGGGCTTTAGCATCCTCGTATCCTTGAAAACAAATGACTAAGAACTTGACTACAAATGCAGACATCACTTGTCTCATACCAGAAGATTGCTTTTTTTGTGTGTCATTGTTATTTGCCCACTGTCAGGATGTGTAGCCACCTACACACCACATTATTCTCATATAAGTTTTATTTATTTAATCCGTTTCATTAAATATTTAAAAAAACCCCACAAAAACAAATGACGACTATAATAGTTTTTTTCCACTGTTTTTTCCATCATAACCTCAGGTCCAGTGCACAGACTCTGGAATTTATAAAAACCACTGTATAACCCCAAATGTATCAGGCTGAATCCCACAGAAAAAAAAATCAAACAAAAAATCAGAATAAAATCAGAATAAAATCAGTGGAGCTGCTTCAGTGCGTATTACACATTGAATTAAAAGTGTCAGTCTCTACATCTTTTAGCAATGTAACAAAATTGTGTTTATAATACTTCAGCTTCAGAGCTGCAAGCCAGCAACTCTTTTTAATTGAAATACTCACCCTATTTCCTCCTGTGCACTTAACCTCTCTCAGGCTTTGTTCCCTGCACAAAAAGTATATATAGATGAGGATTTTTTTTACCTTATCTGTTAAAGTATTGAGTTACAATTGACATAACACTGAGCCATAAACTTGAGCATTAGCAGAGCGTGTTCTTCCCAACAGAAGAGGGGACTGCTTGGAGAACTGGGGTGAATTCACATGTTTATGTTGAAGTTGCCCAATGGGTGCATGTGCTGAATAAGTAGAAAGGTTTCCATCTTGCCCTGCTTTGCCCTGTTGGTATTACCATGGGTTCAGAATTATGCATTTATCCGTTGCTTGAGTGCAGCATTAAGGTGTCGTGCACGGAGGACTGTATGAGGATTAGTGAGTCACTGTGCCTGAAACAGGAAGAAAAAGGAGAGGAGTTATAGTGTGAGCCAATTTATTCAAACACAGCCCCAAGGATGTGAGGATAAGCCTTGTTTTGTGTGTGTTTGGGATACCAGATTGATTCATCCATGCTGGATACAGGTACTGCACCACTTCTGTGGTGTTCCTTCAGAAGTGAGTACTTTCTAGTACCTCACTCTACTCAGCTGCTCCTTTTTAAGTTGCATCCCCAAACAGATAGGATACACAAGACCACTAGACTTCTTGCTTTGACCTAAATTAAAGAGCTCAGAGGTCCTGTGGGATGCCCCAACCCAACAGATGCTGTGTTTCTGTGTGGTTCTGGGTCCCCAGAGCCGGCCAGGAGTGAGGCTGAGCATGGATTGTCAAAGGGCATTTTCAGTGCACACACACACTCCCGTGTGCAGCCACGCAGACCAATGCAGAAAATAATCCCTTAATGCTTCAGGACCCTCCCTGATCAGCCAAAGGGAGATGTTAATTTTCAGTGGTTTTATTGCTGTGTCTTTTCTGTTTGCAGGGCCCTGCAGGACCCCCAGGAGACAAAGGGTCACTGGTACAGTATGTCTTTCTAGCTATACCCAAATTTTATGGGGAGGGGGGTTACCACAGTAATTATGTTTCTGTCAGTGATTTCATGAAGGCACATGTAATTAATTTGGTTTTGCCTGGGAGTTGGTCACAGAGTGGCTGATCCTCCAAAGGGGACTTGTGCATTACCAGGTCCTTGTCTTCTATATTGAGTTGTGAGAAAGAGTTGATTGAGAGTCTTGGCCTGGGGACAACTTTTCCTTATGTGTCAATAATCCTACAAGAGAAAGACTCAGTTACTTTTTCACCCTTCATTCAAAAAATTATATTAAGGCACATAATTCAGGACACACTGCTATGCCTTATAGCCACAGCCTCAAAGGTTTTAAATAAACTGTTTCTAAGCATTTTTCTTACTGAAATCTTACAGATTTTGGTATTCTCCAAACACAATTAGTTCCTCAACATTCAGTTTTACAAGGACACAATCCATTGTTGTGAAACAGATAATTGTACCATGTTCTCACAGACACTGGCATGAACTTCCAGCACAACAGCCAGTCCTAGCCAGTGTGATAGCTTGGCACTGAGGAGCTGGACCTTCTTTTCTCCTCTAACTTCCTGTGCTCAGTCATATTTTCTCCCTGTCCAAAAACTTGCCTCCTATAAAGAGTCATTATTATCTTTCCAGTTAATGTATGTGAAGTTTGACTCTAGTGATGCTCATGAAGTCCCTTGAGGCACAGAAATGATGGATACTGGAATAGTGCACTGTGAGATTTAATTATATTTTTTCTTAAACTCTTTCATAGTTGTTTAACTGCTAGTTAATTTTACCTCAATAACTATTAGGTTGAGGATTTCTTTTCTTCAGCTAAGAGGTGCTTCACAAATACTGCTCATGTTATTGGGTTTGTCTGTTCTCTCCCTTCCAGGGTCCCCGTGGTGTTCCTGGTATCCCTGGACCACAGGGGCCTCCTGGGCAGGATGTAAGTAAAATAAAAGTGTAAGTGCTCAATAAATTTGTCAATGCTTGAATCTAATATTCCTGAAAATTTATGCTTACAGTCAACTGCAGTCACTGAGTGTTACTAGGATGGTCTAAAGGAGATGATTGACAGAAGTGGAGCTCTTACAAGTTAGGATGTCAGATGGGAAAATAGTTGGGATAAGGATTGCCTCAAGGAAAGTGGTGGACTTCACCACTGAACTATTTTAAAATGACACTGGAGAATGGCAGCATACACTGGGGAATTATTCCACATTGGAAAAAGATGGTAGTTAAGCTGTCTAGGAACTTCTTAGAAGTCTCTGAGATAAGTACCCTGTAGTATTTCTATGAAAACAGGGCCACAGCTGTTGAAAAAAGTTCTTTATGAGTTCATTTCGCTGCTGCTATTGTTCATGTTTGATGACATTTTAACCTCTTGGTGCATTGTCCTCTCTCCTGCTGTCTCAGTGGGTGAGTCATGGAACTGAGGAATAGAGAGGAATGTGGCAGAGTCCCAGCTGGAAAACTGTCCCCTCTCGCTGCTTGGTTCTCTTGCAGTGCTGAATCAGAAAGAGGAGCATTTTTTCTCTGTGATGTGGAAACCAGTCCTCTGAAGGAGGCTCTGAAGATTTTGAAAGGCTTGATCTTTGGATTTGTGCCTGTTGAGGGAACACTGTGGGGATGGGGCAGTGACCTTCTGTAACTCTCCTTCTCAACACTGTTTCATGATGCTGATGTTTCATGTCTGAAATGGGTACCAGTTTCCACTAACTACACAACAAGCAATTTTCAGCTCTAATGTGGCTTTATTGACATACATCAGGTGGTCTAAAAGTTTTCTTCCCACTTGTCGCCCAGAGGGGTTGTGGATGCCCCCATTCCTGGAAGTGTTCAAGGCCCTGGAGCTCTGAGCAACCTGGTCTAGTGGAAGATGTCCCTGCCCATGGCAGGGAGATGGAATGAGATGATTTTTAAGGTCCCTTCCAACCCAAACCATTCTATGATTCTTTGATTCTATACTTGGTCACCAGATGAATGACAATGTCAGGATATTCTTCCACAGCCCACGATAGTAGAAATGGTCCTTTGCCTCCATCATCCGGTGTCCCTGAGCAGCTACGGATGTGGGATTGATTGTGTCCTGCTGACTGTCCCTAGATCTCCTCACCTTGCTTCAGATGGCTGAGATTTTTAATCAAGAGGTTTTAAACATGAGATATGATAGAGGGGTTTATTATAACTGAGTTGTGTGAGGCAACTGCCAGAGGCAGCTTTTCAGTGTCTCTGACTCTTCTCAGACCAGTGTTAACTGGTCAGCTCTTGGAGAGGCAGCACTGCAGTCTTTACAACTTTTTTTTCCCCTGCAGAAGATTAAGTCAAACAGAACCATTCCTCATAGTACTTGTAGAACACATTCTCTATTACACTCACTGCACATTCCAGCATTTCTGGTGTTACAGCAGGGATAACCTATTTTGGCAAGATCATGCATTCACAGTTTCTTGATCTCCATTTTCATTTAACTAGTACAGACCATTTTTTGTTCTGTTTTTGCTCTCTTGGATATCAGTGAAGTGTTCCTGCATTCTCTGAAGCGTGCCCATTTTTGTACTCTGCTGTGTTCAAACAGTATGGCATCACTTAGGAAAGCTCCAATTTGAATTGCTAATATGAATTTGCCATGCAACTCCCAAGCCATTCAGTGTCAATTGCCTTAATGACTTGCCTCAGAGTCTTGTATTTTGCCGTGGCCTTTGCAAATGTGTTCCATGTTTTTTCTGAGGCAGAAAAAAATCTTTTAAATCACATTTACATACATTAAATTATTCTTTTCATTGTTTTTTCCAGTTCCAAGCTCATCAGATGCTTGTAGAAGTGTCTGCTATAAGCTGTTGTACTCTCTAACACTGCAAATCAGATTTACAATTGTATTTGGGAATGTGAAAGAGTCAATACTTCTTTTGCAATAGTTTTTGCTAGAATTATCTCCCATAGGTGAATAAATTAATTTTGTTTTACATTACTACCTCCTAGCTTTTTCTAGTGCCCTAAAAGCATGTGCTTTTTTTTTTTTCTAATAGCACTGCTCAGGGTCACCTTTTCAAATATCAAGAGTTTTCAGGACAGTGTCTTGTTTTATTAAAATTTAGGTTTTGAAAATGCTTGTCTAGGTGTGCAGTACAGTTGTGATGGTTTGGCCTTGTTCTGTTCCTCTTTGCAAAAGGCTTGGTATTTATGTGTCCTGTGGAGTTCATTATGTCCATAAAGCCCTACAAATTCTCTTCTTCTGGGACAAAGCTGGGAGATATTGTCTTCTCCCATATAGATAATTTTCTTATCTTTAATTGCCTTTTTTTCTTTTTTCTGATTAACTAAAGCTCTGGTTATTAAAGCCCAAAAAGTGGGGTTTTTTTAGGTCTTTGTTATTCCTGATGATACAACTAATTTGTTCTGTAACAGAACTACTGCATATCGCGCCTGCTTTAATGCCCTCAGTCACTTAAAAAAATTACTTGCTTTTGGAAAAATATAATCCAAATCAGATTTTAATCTGCAGTATTCCTTTATCAAGTATTAAAATAGTGTAGCCTTAAGTACCTTCTGTCAGAGAAACTGGCCAAACTCCTAGTCTGAGAATTATAAAAAAGTATTTCTACATGTTAAATGATGTTATATGCATGGCTGTCTCCTCCAACTACTGCAGATCAGGTCCCTCCTGACTGATAGGTAGATTTAAATTAGATATTAGGAAGAAATTCCTTACTGCGAATACAGTGAGGCACTGGCACAGGGTGCCCAGAGAAGCTGTGGATGCCCCATCCCTGAAATTGTTCAAGGCTGGGTTGGGTGCGGATTTGAGCAACCTGGTCTAGTAGAAGGTATCCCTGGCCATGGGAGGAGAGTTGGAACCAGATTATCTTTAAGGTCCCTTCCAGCCCAACCATTCTATGATTCTATGAAAAGTTTATAGGAAGATATAAGACCATAGGACAAACCATGGTGATGAGATGCAGAGCTCAGCCAAACAAATGCATCCACCAGCCCTGTTTTGTGCATGACCAGCCCCCTGTTACACCCTGTTCTGTCTACCCCTGTCTGTTACTCTCTGCTGTCCCTTCCCCTGCACAGCCTCTCATGCATCTCCCCAGCTCTACCATTTCCTGCACTGGTCCCAGTTCAGGGTTTACAATCTTACCACTTGCAAAGTCCAGACTGGTCTCCCTGGAAGTGCAGCCTGTGGTTTCCTGATAGTCCATCAATTGGTTTGAGTGACAAGATTTGTTTCTTGTTATGTCCGTGTCTTGGCATATTTAGTTTCTGATTTCCTCCTTTTCCCTTAATTTCCCAATTGGCAAGGTCCTGGATCAGATAATCTTGCTGGAATAAGCCTCCTCACACTTCCACATGCATTCATCAATTTGTGTGAATTTCCGGGTTTGGTTCCCATCACTACCATCCTTATTTGTTGGTCAGCTTTGTGTCCTTGATGTTCTAATTTATGTGTTTTTCCTTATTTTCCCTTGTTGCATTGAAATAAGGTCTTTGACCAGATACTCCTAAAGGAGCAGACACTCTCTGGCCAAATACCCTTACACTGCATGTTTTGGGAATCATCCTCTGACTGCTGAGAGATAAAACATTTCTGTTCAACACAACTACTTAGTGCTCTTAGATTAGGAAACAATCTGAATGAGACATTCTCTTATCCTACTATTAGCAATGAGGGCACCTGTTTAATAGGCCCTTTCTGTACTTTGATTATGATAATTTTAATTAACATAAACATTTAATTAATCAATATTTAATTAGTTTAATTATTCATGGTAACTAAGTTCCAGCATTACTGGGAAGTTAATCTTCCCCTGAGTTTACTTTCATAATTACAAAATCTTTGTGGATGCATATATTACTGCCATTGGATTTGAAAAGCAGAGTTTTCTTTTCTGGGGTTGATTTTCCTCTGCACTTAGAGGGACAGTTCCAAGGAGCTTTTCTCGGTATTTTTAGGGTAGTTACACCCCAAACCAGAATACACTTATTAAACCTCCTCTTGTCTCTTTATTGCTGTAACTTATAACCTATTTAAATTATTGCATTTCAAGTTTAATTTTCAGTCGTGTAATAGAACTATCCCACCATAAGCCTGTGTCACTTACACACTTTCCTTATACACTTATATGTTTCATTATAGATTTTCTTTAAGTCATGTATTTTCTCATGCACCACTTACCTGAGCATCATTTTTCAGCATAACATCATCACAGTTCCTCTCAGTTCCCAGTTAACAATCATTCCTATGTGTCAGATTTTGCAGACTGATACTCTGGATCCCGTGCATCACACCTCCTCATTACTGACATTTTTTCCCTATATTGGTGTGCTGTACCACTCATTGGATATTCCACTTTGTGCTAGCCACTGTTGGCTGCAAGTTCCTGTAAGTGTTCAAACTTTACGAGCTTTTCAACACTGGTTGTTATTTGGGTCTGCACGTTTTCCCACATCATGTTAGCAGTATTTCTTTGCAGTGCCATATAGTTTTTTTGTCAGACTAATTTCTTCTTTTTTTTTTTTTATTTTAATTTTCTGGATTTCTCTTTTCCAGTTTCCTCTCCTTCTAGCTTGTCAGATGCATTTATACCTTCCCTGTCATCATTCAAGTGTTTTGATTCTGCTCTGGGCAATTTGAAGATGTACCAGGGAAGGTTTAGGCTGGATATTAGGAAAAGGTTCTTTGCCCAGATGATGGCCAGGCACTGGAACAGGCTTCTCAGGGAAGTGGTCACCAAGCCTGACAGAGTTCAAGATATGTTTGGAAAACACTCTCAGGCACATGATGTGATCTTGGGATTGTCCTGTGCAGGGCCAGGAGTTGGACTCAATCTTTGTCGGTCCCTTCCAACTCAGGATATTCTGATTCTATGATTCTATGCTTGCAGCTTGACCCTTTTTGTCAGCCTTTTCTAACTTCAGGCCTCTATAGAACAACAATCTTTCCTTTACTTTGGATTCTGCTTCCATTTACCTGTCCTCTGATAATGCACTGTGCTGAAGCGCCATCATCCTACATCTATTTTTTCTTTTTGGTTCAAAGAAGCATTCTTCAAAGGGCATTCTCTGTTTGCAGTTTTGTACCTTTCAATTGTGTGACTTCCTGGGAATTCAGTGTTTTTCAGGTTTGTCAGCCATGGCACAGAACTTAATCTCTTTTCCTGTCTCATTTACGCCCTGTTAAAGACATCACAGCTCCACATCATACAGTGTACAAGAAAGTAGGTCCATCCCTTTTTGTCTCAAGGCAATCTGATACCATGTGGATATCATAGCTGTGCTTAAATCTTCCCAAGGATTTCAGTTTTATTCACTCTTTTCTTGTGTGTCTTTTCACATAACTAAGAAGTCTTTTCCTATATTCTTTTAAAAAAATCTTCTTTAAATACTCAAATTACAGTGCCTTGTTCATGTTTCAGATCCCAAAGTAAAAGGTTGTCAGTGAGCCCTATCGCAGAAATAGTTTATTTATAGCTGTGCTACTACTCAGCATGAAAGACATTTCTGAACTGTCTTTTCTGTGTTGCTTTTTGATACAGGATTATTCTCATGGTTCAAGTCTCTGCTTTGCATCACACTTTCTAAAGAAAGTGCTATGTGAGTCTTCCTGAACACAGTAGGTCTGGGAATATAAGACCCGTGTAATTGCTACTTAGTCAGCCCTCTTCCCACTTGCAGAAGTGGCTGAGAACCACAGTGAAGAGGATGCCAAAAGCATGACCTGACAATTAGCACCTGTGAAAGAGAGGGGACTTTGCAAACATCCCACAGTCCTCTAGATTCACTTTGATGCTCTGTGGGAGAGGCAAAACTATAAACGGCTATAATGTTTCCTTATTTTTATTCAATTCCCCAGAAAGACATTTGGGGGGAATTATAAGCTAACCTTCTCCTTCGGACCTTATCTTCTATTTATCCTCCCCTGCAGATTTAGTTCCTTGGGAAACAAGCATTCGTCCATGGGCTTCAGTACTGATTCAGGTCCACTTTAGATCCACTTCAGTTTGTGTTTAATATTCATCTCTTAGAAAGTCAAGGTAGCTGAAGGGTTGTTGCTCACACAGAAGCATTTAATGTGGAATAGAAGACAATCAGTATATTTTCCCCCTTTTTTGCTCTCCTCTAGCAAGACATACAGGATTTAAGTACTATGTGAGACACAAGGATGAAATTCAAGTTTTCCCTATAGCTCTAGTTGCGGTGTAGCACACACAGTGTGCTTCAGTCATAAATCCCCAGGTGGCCAAGTACTAACTATCTGGTTGTCTTCATAAATAATACAACAAACTGATTGGAGACAACAGACTAACCTGAGACAAGGTGTCTGACAGAACACCCAGTACCCATCCCAGCAAAGCATTTAATCAATTTTTAATGGAGGTTTCCAGGTGAAAAATTTTGATAGCCTCAGATTCACCTAGCTAGCCCCTGCTGAGCCGAGACTGATTGAGAGCCACTGCTTGTATCTTCGTTGTATTGATCATCATCCAGATTTTGATGCAGCCCAGAAAGCCAGTTGAGTCCTGGGCTGTATCCAGAGCACTGTGGGCAGGCAGGTTGAGGCAGGTGATTGTCCTCTCCCTGCTCCTCTCTGGTGAGGCACCACCTGCAGTGCTGCATCCAGCCCAAGGGTCCCCACCACAGGATGGACAGCAACCTCTTGGAGCGAGTCCAGAGGAGGCCACCAAGATGATCAGAGGGATAGAGAACCTCTCCTATGAGGAAAGGCTGAGAGAATTGGGATTGTTCAGCCTGGAGAAGAGAAGGCTTTGGGTTGACCTAATTGCAGCCTTCCAGTATTTGAAGGGAGCCCACAGGAAAGATGGAGAGAGACTATTTCCAAGGGCCTGTAGTGACAGGACAAGGGGGAATGATTTGAAACTGAGAGTAGGTTTAAATTAGATATTAGGAAGAAGTCCTTTACTGTGAGGTTGGTGAGGCACTGGAACAGGTTACCCAGAGAAGTTGCGGATGACCCATCTCTGGAAGTGTCCAAGGCCAGGCTGGATGGGGCTTTGAGCAACCTGGTCTAGTGGAAGGTGGCCCTGCCCATGGCAGGGGGTTGAAACAAAATGTTCTTTAAGGTCCCTTCCAACCAAATCTATTCTGTGAACACCCTGGGTGGCAAATCTAGAACCACCTCAGAGAGCACTCCAACTGGGACCCGCTGCAGAATTGAACACAGAAAGGTGCTTTCAGATGGTCAGTAGAAACTGTTCCATTAGAAGCAAAAATAGTCAGGTAGGACAGCTTTTGTATGTGGTTAAGATAGATGGAAGATATTTTGTATGCTCTTTAAGGTTCTCAGTATGGATAGCACATGCATATGTTTGAGTGATGACACAGGGTGATGAACCAAGTGGATACAGGAATTTAGCTGAAAGTGGTTTGGGGGAATCTCACCAAGTCTATCTTAAAACACCACTGCAAGGATCCTTGCAATGCAGATTTCTGTCACCATCTGGACAGTGACCAACTGTCCTGTTCAAAAGATTTTGTTTCCCCTGTGAGCATTAGTTTACACAAAGATATTACAATAATCTCTAGACGTGGTTTTTGTTTTGTTTTGTTTTTAACAAATTAATGACTTGCTAATGAAACGTAAGAGAAACCCATTGAGGGGTGGGGGTTGTCCCTTTTCCAAACCATGACTTTCTGGGCCTAAAATTCTAAGGATGCTGGTAATTTCTATGCCTTCATCTCATGAAAACTGAAACCACTACAGCTCCCCAAACAAAGAAACCTGTTTGCAAGGTCTCAATTTTGCATGTTACAGATGCCATCAGAGATTTAAATCTTCATCCTTCACACTATTGCAGTTCATAGTGTTTCCTGTGACCAGAAGACAAACTAAAGCAATTTCAATCTCTGTGTGACTGAAATGAATTTAGCAAGGTCACACACTAGGTAAATGAGGTTTAGGAGGAGTTCAGAGGATGTTAAAGTTGCAGGTATTGAGTTTACTGTTTGTCACATGCAAGGAGCAGTGCTGCTGAGCAGCAGACAGTAAAATGTGTGCTAATCCAGAGCAGTCAGCAGAGTGTAAGAGCAACTTGGGGGTTATTGTATGATAATTTCACATTTCTTTTCTTTCTTTTGATCTGTAGGGTCTACCTGGAAATCCAGGGGAAAGAGGACCTCCTGGAAAACCTGTATGTAACTTCATTTTTGTGTTACATCTTTCTTTTTAACTCACTTTGCACCTGTACACCTCAACTCAGAGGAGTGCTCCGGTGCTTTTCCACTGCTGCTTTTCCCAGCAGAGCAAAGGGAAAAGCGCTAAGACCCACTAAGGGGTTATGATAAAAATATCCGTGACGACTTTGAAATGGTACAAAAATAACTGGATATTCTGCATGTAAAAAGCCAAAACTTTAAAGGCACCTTTTTAGCACCACTGTGCAGTACCCTCAGCAAGAACTCATCTCAGATGTGATGAAGTGCATGTTTGTCCGAGTGAGTCCTAGGCAAGGAAAGAGAAACCAATGAGCATGTTCAGGAAAAAAATCTAATGTCTTGTTGCCTTTTAAAATTGTCTGAGATAATGAATTTCTCATTCCACAGGGTTCCCCACCCCTGCTCTCTCCAGAGGACATAAATCTCCTAGTAAAGGTAATCAGCCTTTGATGAGGATGAGAGCTTATCTGTGTGTTTGATTCAGACCTGACTATCATTCTGTGATGGGAAAGTGTCTGACTATAGGTCCAAAAGGTGTCTTTAAACACTCAGTCAAAGCTTAAAACTTGTAACTCTCCTGCTTGCACCGGTATTGGGACATTAGAGCTCACACTGGAGATCAAAATGCCATCTCCAGCAGTGAAATGACCTACAAAGATCCCTATAAAAATTTTGAGGCTTTCTCAGTTGTTTCAGAGGCATGCATTCCCAAGGAGAAATAAACATTATCCAGTTGTATTATCTAAACCAGAAAATGGAAACCAAATTAATAAAATATCTGATTTTTTCACATATATCTTCAACAGTGACTGGAGTAATTTTGAACTATATGTGCAAAGTTAGTTTGCACTGTGCATCTGAAAGGATGAAGGTAGTTAACCCCAAAATACCCATGTTTCAAAAGTGATGTTCTGTCTGATTTTACTCTCCACGTAGAGAGTTGTCCGGGAAACAAGTCAGTCTTTGGTAGGCATTGACTGCAAAATCCTTTACAGATTTCCATGGGCTAAGTTGGGAGTCTTTTAAGCTGTCTTGAAATATGGCAAGAAATCCTTTCTTATTGATTAAAACAAACTAAACAATTGTCTTCTTTTACTGACAACATTAACAAAAGGACCCTTTTAAGATTGCTACTGTGAAATGACTTCTTTGAAGAGCTGTCTTTGTTTTGTGGAGCCCAGTATGATTCTAGAGGTTTCATTGTAACGTATTGTTCGGAATTTCTAATCTGGACAAGAATAAGACACTCATTCTTGGGCATAGGACAAAATTTTGGTGTTCTGTCAATTATTTCCTTTACTTATGCTATGGTTAAACACACTTCTGCATTCTTTCTGCTTGGTACTTTTTCACTCCATGATTGGTACAGATCTGTCTAAAGCAGCACCTTGAAATTCCAGGTGAAATAAAGGCTCTGCTGTTCTGGGTGTTTCTCAAGCACTGACATTGTAAGTAGATAAAGGTGCATGTAGGGACTGAGACTCAGAAAGGCAGTTTACCCCACAATTTTACAACAGATCATTGACAGAGGTGGGTGTTGTAGCAAGGTCTCCTGACTCTCAACCTGATGATCTGTCTGTTGTGCTGTGCTGCCTCTTATGGACAGGATTCCTTCCCCTTTTGCTGAAGGGAGTCTGCCTTTGAAATGGAAATGTCATAGTACTGTGTTTAATATCCTGAGGATAGCTGAAGTGTAAAGACTACTGAGATGATGCTTCAAAGAGTTTTGGAAGGAAGGAGGTAGTGATTCTCCATGATAAAATTTGGCCAGGACACTGTGACATTCACTTAGTCTTCACAAACTCCATCGGATGAGTTCTCCTTGGCAATGCCAGCTGCTGAATACAGTTTCCCCTGCAGAACATCCTTTCTGACATTGTGCTGCACCTGTTTTTCCCTAGAAATCTGCCCTCTGAGCAGTAACCCAGCTCTTTCAGAGTGGTGCAGACACAGTTTTCTGGTAGTTCTGAAGCTTCAAAATGATGTTGTTCTTGTTAGCCTTGCTTTGCAGCTCTCTGACCTCCACGTCAGGAAGGGGTTTTTCCATTGTTTCTTGATCCTAGATGATCTGTTAGGACCTAGAACTAATAGGAAACTCCCCATGGGAGCATGTGTGAGCTCAGCTGCTGACTCTCACTCTGCTCCACACTGCCCCCAGTGCAGTTCTGTGAGGCAAATTCACCCCAGTCCTATCCAGTGAGGTAAAACTGCAAAGGTTTGCATATTATACCAGCACCACAGTGTTGTGTTCATATTGGGTGTCTGTAGGGTCTGCTAAGTGCCTGAAGTTTATTGCTGATGTGTGTCTCCATGTTCTTTCCAAGGATGTGTGCAGTGAATGCCCTCCTGGCCCACCAGGACTGCCAGGCATCCCAGGTTTCAAAGGTGATAAAGGTCTCCGAGGACCACCAGGTAGAGATGGCCAGGATGGGAAAATGGTAAGAGAGCTGGGGAAGTGACCATGCCTTGGATCTGGTGTAACCTTGTTTTTCTTATAATATGGCTGATGGTTTCTTATAATTTTTTTTTAACAACCTACTGAATCTTTTTTAGATGCTTGTGGACTAAACTAGTGTTTACCTTTTCTGCATTGCAGGGGGTTGCTGGTCCCAGAGGTCCTGCAGGCCCACCTGGGCTTGATGGCCCAAAGGTTGGTTGGGTTTTTTTCAGTTGTTCCATGAAAACTTCTTTGTGACTAGTAATCACACTAATTAGTCTGGGAACAGGGTGCCCAGAGAAGCTGTGAATGCCTCATCCCTGAAAGTGTTCAAAACCAGGCTGGATGGGGCTTTGAGCAACCTGGTTTAGTGGAAAGTGTCCCTGCCTATGGCAGGAGGGTTGGAATTAGATGTTCTTTAACGTGCCTTCCAACCCAGACCATTCTATGACACGGTGAGTATAATGGCTGAAGCAGGACCTTGGTAGGATCCATCTCTGTGTGAAGAGGTAGCAGTGCCTCTGTTGGGTGGGCAGAACTGCACAGCTCCCCACATGGACACTGTTTCACTTCAATAGTGTCTTCCACCATCCCTTTCACACACAGACACACACATGTGAAAGGCCTGATTCTTGATGTTGAGCTTCTTTACGTTGCTGTTCTGAAGACAGATAAGGACTTAAGAGTAAGTTTCAACCCAAACCAGATGAGGAAGAAATCAAAGCCTCAGCAGCAGTCACTGTGCCTGTTCCTCTCCTCTTTGAATATTATGTTCTAGAACCACTTAAATTAAGGCTGCTGCACTGAGGTTCTGGGCTCCCTGTACACCGTCTGCCATAGTGGTTTTATCCACAAACTCTGAATATTTCCTGAAACAAATGATAGGAAGAACTCTTTGTTTCAGCTATGTGCTTCTGCCTTGTGGTCTAGGGACATAGGCCAACACAAAACTTCCATTGTCTGAGGTATTCCAGTAATGTCACATTTCAAGCATTTCCCATGAAGAGGTCTGTCATCGGTCAGCTCACAATGCCAGTGCCTGGTCACAGCTGAAACCTTTATGAGTGTCTAATGTGAAATAAATTAAAAAACATCAATGGAGGGAGAGAGAAGGTGGTTTCATGATGGCCCACAGTTTCCTCCACACATCCCTGCATTACTGGCTTACTGTCTAAAATTAACTCCTGCTATTTTAACATCTTTGTATTTGCACTTATTAGAGTGTAGGACAAGCAGATAGAGATTCATGAATTAATTTTATATCTGGCAATTAATAGTGTGATGGAGAGAGCAGTACAGTCTCAAAAGTAAACACAGAGTTGATCAAAATGAAAGAATGTTCCAGGATAAAATTTGCAAGAGAATTAGTAACATATAAGGCCAATAACAGGCAGAAATGCCAAGCAGTCTGAGACATACCACATCTGCTACTTTCTTCTGTGTTATGAGAAAGCAGAGATTTAGGCAGCAAAATTGGATGTTTAGGTGAAACAAAAGGACAAATTTCAAACTGTACATGTGCATAAAATAAAATCAAACAATTGATAAATAGCCTAACTTGAATTCAGTGAAAAGACTCTGCAAATGCTAAAAGTGAATATTGTAAGACCCATGGGAAGGCGCAAACACAGAGACAGTCTTTGTGAGTCCTCACTGAATATATTAGGAGGAATCTTGCAGCGAGAGACCCAAATTACTCTCTGCTTATGACTATGTGGTATATTGTCCTTACCAACACCATCTAAACTATTAGATCTCATTCGGGAACAGAGCAGTAGAACTTCAGATCTTCGCTCGTGAGCAGCTTTATGCCTTCTGTCCATATGAATTAGAGCTCTTTTAATTAATAGATAGAAACCCTCCCTCTCCCCCTTGTCTCCTAGCTCTCATGTAGTAAAGCAGAGTATTATTTCCACAGCCAGCAGTTCATTATTGTTCTGTGCATTATTCATAACTTGTTCACCATCACCTCAGTATTTTTCACTGTGTGAGACTCATCTTGCCATATTTTAAGCACTAATAATACAGACATCTACATTTGAGTTAGCTGCCTGTTCTGTGTCATTAGGACAGAAAGACAGAGACAGAAAGAGGGGAGCACTTTTTGGGCATGAATTTTCAGGCTGCACCTTGGAAATGCCATTTTTATTGCTGTTGTCCCTGAAGGGAAGGGAGATTACTAACTCATACTGTGGAAGTCTTTGTTGGACCAGATGATTCCTTATCAAGATATGATTTTAGTGAAGTTCCTAACAACCTGCCTGCTTTTTAAGGATGTGTAATTCCTCTTTATGTCTATGAGACTACAACATTAAAAACCAGCTATGCTGGGTCTGCTCAAAGGCCATCCTTCACATATATTCCTGGCTCCAGCATTGGCAGTAAAAGTCTAGGAGGTCTCAGTCTTAATTCATGAGTTTTATGCTCAAATGTCCAAGTACTTTATGAAATAGGTCAAAATGTTGTCACAATACTGAAGTGACTTTCAATGCCTCTTTTTTTTTTT
This sequence comes from Neopelma chrysocephalum, assembly GCF_003984885.1. Lineage (NCBI taxonomy): Eukaryota > Metazoa > Chordata > Aves > Passeriformes > Pipridae > Neopelma > Neopelma chrysocephalum. The sequence goes on along the minus strand of NW_020897725.1, from coordinate 12,610,991 downwards.
ATTATCAGGGTGCTAAAGGAGATCGTGGTATGACTGGGGATGTAGGAGAAAAAGGTGAACAGGTAAAATACAGTGTGCTTTCCAACAGTGCTGCCTCTGTGCTTCTCCCTTCATCAGTAATTCCTGTGATGTCTGTGGAAGAATTCCCTTCTCAGAGGCAAAGCAAGATGGGAGCTCTTCATCCCTCATAAACCACAAATGGGCTATTCTGAAGAGTGAAACTATAGCAGTCCTCCACAGGTTTCCATCCTCATCGTCCAGTAAAAACCTTCATGTATCATCTGTTACCTCAGTTCTGGATTAAATGCATTCAATTCTCTACATTACCTAACCCTTAGTAATTTCCTCAGACAATCCCTAGATGGTATCCAGAAGGTCAGGTGTCTTTGGGTTGAAAAATCCAGTGTTTCTATTTTTCTTGGAAGATGAATGTAAGCATGACCCCTTTTAGGAGGGACTGAGTTGTCACAGGAAAGAGGAGACTGGTCTAAATTACAGCAAACTGTTTAATGTGCAAATCAGCACCTCTTCAATGCGATTTGTAGGATATTTCAAACAGGTTTGGTTTCCTGCCTACACTCCTGTATGTACAATTCCACAATATCTGTTTTCATCTTCCATTAGCATAGGCTGAGGTACACATTGGAAAAAGTACCTGAAAATATAACTATGATATTTCTGAAGTGTTCACCTTGAAAACCAAGGTTTTGCTTTAAAAAAGCTATGGTTCTTTATTTCCTTATAACCAGCTCTGTCTGGGTATTGTCTAGCTTTGATGTTACCTTACAATATTCAGTTACCACTTAATTTTTATACCACTAGAGGTGTGAATAATGCCTAAAGAAAGTGTCTTTTTTTATTCTGCAGGGCCACCCTGGAATGCCTGGCTTCTCGGGGGCTCCTGGAAACCCTGGTCCACCTGTAAGTTCCTTTGTTGCAAAGATGATCCTGTACTTTTCTTATTAATAAAGGTTGTTGCAAGCTCCATGTGGAAGAAAGGACCGTTCCCATCTGTCTGTTCATTGAATTTGCATTTTCCAGTGGGTTCCTAATGGTCCCCTAAGTGTCATAGAGTTCCCCACTCATGGTAATTGCTATTTAATACATTGGCCACTTTTCACTGATTGCTTCAGCTCACTGTAAATTGATGCTAAGCTTGAGTTGCTCTCTTTATACAACACAATGATGATGAAAACTCTTCCACAGAGACTACTTAATATGTATATAGGTGTTTTACTCTATGTGGAATAAGTTGTTAATCTAGAACCAGCAGATCTAAGAGTGTTATAGTTCTCAATTTTACACAGTGGTATGATACTCAATTTTTTCCAATTTTCATATTATGTGGTTTACTTTTGAATTAAAAGGCCTCTTACATATGTTCCTCTCCATCACAGTGCTCCTCATTCTTAGCTCTACTCACTCTGTAATACATCCATACTACTTTGTATTTAAAAAGAGGTGACAGTGCAGAATCAAAGATGAAAGAACTTGGCTCTCTTGCTGGCGATATCTCCACTTTACACCCCTGAAGTGTTTGGACTTTTCCTGAGTGAAGGACTTTTCTCTCCAAACTGTCTTTCTTTGCCCACAGTCATCACTGCTCATATTGCTGCTTACAGTGCAGTTTGGCTCTGCCATGCTGAGGAAGTGCCATCTTTCTCTGTTCTGGGGATCAGCACAGTCTGAATTTACATTGCACCAACTAAATGACAGGACATACCAGAAAAATAGGATTAGATTAAAATTCTATATTCAGATGATAACAGTGCCTTAAGGATGCTGGATGCTTTGCCACAGGGACAACATGTGGACTTGCATTGTGGGTCATTTTTGCTCCTGTGAGCATTATTTTAGGAGAAGTTAATAACAGATACATTTACTGTGTCTATATTAACCTCATACTTGTCCTATGAGACACTCTGAACAGACTCACAGCCAAAGGAAATGTGCAAAGTGAAACAGCCTGTCAAAGCAGAGCAAAATGTGATGTCCCTTAGATAATTTTACTCTTCAGCTTTTGCTGACTTTTGCTTCTGCCTTCATTGACTCGTGGCTCCAGAAGTTTGCCTGCCACAGAGTATGCTTCATAATTTCTCTTCTCCCGTGATTTCTGTTCTTCAGAGTTATTTTTGTCACAAGATTGGCTTTTTCCTATTTTTCCCCTGTTTTGGAAGGAAGGACCAGGACCAAACTCAAGTTTTTTCTGGCTTTGGAGGCTGATTGAGTGCAGAGGTTGGCACTGCTTTTTGGTGATGAATGAAGAAGTTGAATGAATGCTGAACTGAGTGACTGAAGAAAACTTCAGGGTTGCCAGCTGTGGTAGGGAGTATGTTGAGAAAAAGACAGAATGCATGAATCATTCACATTGTTTCTGCTTTATTTTGTTTAGGGATCAGATGGGGCACCAGGACCAATAGGACCAGTGGGAAATCCAGGAGACATAGTAAGCTCTAAGCTCTGTGCTTCACCACTGGCTTGATCTATTATTATTCAGCCTGTATCAACTGTACACCTACAAGTAGGACTTCCACAAATAACCACAGATTACTCTGTTCTTGAATTATTTTTTTTCACTCATCAAATGGATCCCCAAATTAACCAGAGCATAATCAGCCCACAGGATATGTATGGAGGTTTTTGTACCTCTTGTCTGTCTGTCCTTGCTATTAACATCTCTTAGCCTCTAGAACAGGATTACTAAATCTGTTAGGATGCTTCATAACCTAGGCTAATACCTAAACTTTGTGTGGGGATTATCAGAATATAACCTGCAACATGTTGAAGGATGTCACAGCACAGACTGCTCAGATGCCAAGGCCTGGCACCACTGAAAATACTGGTACAGGTGAAACCTCTAAGAAGCTCATGAAAAAATTTTGCTACTTCTGTTTCATTTGAAGGGGTTTTAGATGCTACTTTATGGTAATGCATCAGAAAACCCTGGGAGAGACAGGTAATCTGATTGATGCTAACTTCAGATTGAAAAGTTAAAAATTAACTTTCCCTGAGGAATGCAAGCTGTTGAGCTGGAACAGTTTAAGACTGTGTAATTCTGTGATTAATTTCTAGATCAGGGTTTCCTATGGAGCACGTTGCTTTTTTTGGATCCATTGCACAACCTGAACTTCATCTTAAGTGAGCAGTGACGGTCCTCCTGATGGGTGTTATGAAATCAGTGAGCACTCTCAGCAGAGAGGCCAGAGTCTAGAAGGACAGGCTGGCTGAAATTCCATTTCAAATGGACAATCAAGGTTATGACACTGTGAAAGACCTGGGATGCTATTGTCCTGTCCTGGGAATTTCTTGGGATTGTATGCAAGGTCCTTCTTGTAACTACTCATTAGATAGTTATAAAATACAGATCTACTTTCTGGCTGGACACCTAATGCAGGAAGTTAAGGACAAAATATTAAATATAACTAACTTCAGAAAAAAATTACCAGTGATTTCAGTGGTTTCCCAATCTGTAAGAACTCATAGTTAATACAGAATTTTTTAGCTGAAAAGAGAGCCCTCCAGTTTAAACTAGAAGGAATTAAAGAAAACCTCATAGGCTCTGTGACATGGGCTACAGGACCAGCTTCTCACAATTGTCCCTGGTCAAACTATATGTGATAAATCATCTGACAGAAGATCTGACCCACAGTATTTATTCTTTCCTTCCAGGGCAAAGATGGTCCACCAGGTCCACAGGGCCCACCAGGGCTGCCTGGACTTCCAGTGAGTACAATTAAGCTCCTTCTTATTCAGTACATTAAACTCTTCATACAGACGTAGGTATGTAAAAGAGGTGACACCTTTGAGGTGCTTTGAATGCTGATACAATGTCCTTGGTCCAGGATAGTGTGAATGGTGTATTTGATCACTTCAAAATAAAGTGTCAATTAGCAACATGAATCAAGTCTGTTCCTTATCTATCTCCTCATTGAAAGAAATACTCTTATGCAGAGTAAAAAAAATCAACTAATAACTCCAGTGTAAGGGCACAAGAATTCAGAGACTGAAATACTGACTTTATCTGAGTCCAAAGTCAAAATTATTCCTTTGCACTGGCTCAAGTTCAAGTGCATCTTGGGCATAGACTCCTCTTTTCTGGCAAATGTAATAATACAACATTTTGGGAGTTTTATAATCTGACATAGAGATAGAGCTAGAACTATTTCTAGTATAAAGTAGCCCACCTCAATCAAAATAATAGCATTATAATGATTTATAACAGCAGTTTTTAGAATGCTGTTTTAAGACTGGTAAAGTGCTCACCTTGCTGGAAAGGAGGAACCCCTTAAACTTGCCATATTAGAAAGGGAAATGGTTTATGCTGTTACAGTAGTGTGGCAGGGAGAGGTTTATGGCTGAGCTATAGAAGCAGGGTGGGGTTTGGAGGTTTAGGCAAACATAAGCACGTCATGATGAGCAGAGTTGTCATGCTAACAAAAATACCACCAATCTTCCCTGTCGATTCTTTATACCCTGTTTTGCATTCCATTTACAGGGTATTGCTGGGAATGATGGCAAAGATGGCAAACCAGGATCTCTTGGGGAACCGGTAATGTAATTTAAAACCATTTTGCTCAGGCAATCAGAGCCACCCAGTTGTTTTTTTTGGAGCTGCCTGTCTACGGACTCCTGAGGGGGAACAAGGAGCCTGTTTGCATGTCTGTTTTTCACACCAGAAGGACCATATTGTCTTGAACAATTTATAAGCGTCACACACGAGCAATCTTGACAAACTCTGGGTACTTTTACTTTTACAACTACCATAAATACACTAAAACTTAGTGACTCCACTTTTACAACTACTGTAAACACTGCAGAGAAAGAAGGTTGTCTTGTAACATTAAACCCAGTAATCCATCTTTTAGGTAGAAGTTTATGGGGTATAAAAAGTTTAGAGGAGATGTCTTTAAAGAAGCTTCTTCTGGATTGCTCTGAGACAATTCTGTTTTAGAGGCTAGAATTAGAGGGTTTATATTTGACTTTCTCTACTTAGTCTATACTTTCATTTGCTGAGGCAAAAAACCTGAGCCATGAAGTTGTCAGCTAAAAGGAAATCTTAATTATTTTGGCAGTGAATGTTATTTCTGGCAACTGTGTGTGTTACGTGAAGAATGTGCTTCTAGTATCAGGCATTGCCAGCCCCTTTCTGTGACTCATGAAACGGGACTTAGTGATTCTGGAAAGAGCCAAGTTCCCAGTCATGAGGACAACTGGTCTGTAGAGGAGTGCTTGTCACAGCAGCTGCAGACAGTTTGTGTTTCCACCAAAACACCCAATTTCTCTGTGCAGATGCTGATTTTGCATGTGCTGATTAGGTATTGGTGCTGCTCTGTGCATTGCCCCTCTGAGATTAAAACACTGCAAGGATGCACCAATCCAGAGGTGTAAACTGCCTCCAAACCTCAAAGTGCAGATGTCAGTACAGGCTGGTGCGTGCATGGGAATGTCTGTCACTGCTCACCTCCCCGTGTGCTCAGACATTGCTGGATAAACCCTGGGCAACCACAGTTCTCAGTGATGTTATGTCTGAGGGAGAAAGGTGGGAAGTTTTCAACAACAGAGAAATGGGCCTGAAACTCTCACTAACATGAATATGATTGTTTCCTACAGGGAAAGCCTGGAGAACCAGGGCTCCCAGGCCAGGAGGGTGCCAGAGGTTTACCGGTAGGTGCTGCTCTGAAGGGCTCAATCCCCTCACTCCTCTGAACTGTAGTCAGGAAGAGTTTGTTGGGCAGATGACATCCTTTACTGATGCAAACATATGCATGGCATTGTGACTAAATAAATGCATAAATAAGCAACAAAAATAGAACACAGACATTTCCAATCCTTCACACTTAGAGTAAATCCCTCATCTAGGAGTTAAAGCATATAACTTCATGGCAATCCCTCTGCCAGAAGGCACAGTCAGAGGTGTAGCCATTGTGTTCTATTATGCCTCCTCTGAAAGAGGGTTAAATAATCTATTGGCTGGTCAAACCAGGGTTACATAGACCAGAGTCTTGGTTTTACCACCTAAGGAGGTATGGAAAGCTTTCCCTGTGATGCGGCCCTTCCTAATTACTCCCTGTGACATGACTGCTCTATGCTGAGTGGTCCACAGTAACTTTAAGAAAAAAATTGTGAAGGCTTCTGAGTAAACATTCAAGCTAAAGTTTTCTTAGTGTTTCATGTATCAGGGTGATGGATAATTATTGATTTCATTGTCTTGCATAGGGTTTCAAAGGGCAGAGAGGAGATATGGGTCCCCCAGGTCCCCGGGTAAGTAATATGTACCTCATGCACCAGAAAGATGGTGCAAATTGAAGTTGTGCTTTCTGAGGCAATAAATGATAAAGTAAAAATGATGACAGCGTTTAACATGGCTGTTTTCTACTATGATTCCATGGGCCACATCTATGGCACAAAATGACAGCAGCTGTCTTCATTCCATCTGCTGAACTTCTGATTCTGGGTTAGGAGGGGCAGCTGGTAGAGCTGAGTTCTCTGATGCTCCCTTTGACATAACCCTTTGTGAGGGAGCCTCAAGGATGCCTCCACAACACATTCATTTGGTACAAATGCTGACTTACAAGCTGAGGAACCCTTCTGCACTTGTTGGACAAGTACTAGCTCTCCTCCAAAGATGCTGAAGAAGTGTAACATAAGTTTAAGTAGAAAACTTACAGAAATGTGAATAGAAATGTCCCTTTGACTTAGTTGCCTGGGGATCATAAACCCCAAACCTCAAGTCCTGCCCAAAAAATTGTTCTCCACTCTATTCTGAGCTTCTTGGTGTAAAAGGTAGAATACAAAACTGAATATTCTTCCACCTAATTCTGCCTTTTTACAGGGAAATAAAATTCTCTGCTTGCAGAAACTTAGCTGAAAAATACAGTGCTGGAGTTCCTCATCTCTTTCTCATTATGATGGCTTCAGTATCATGAATATGTTGGTGGTTTTCAGTGGCTGCACTAGCAGTAGTAAATAATCTGCTGGAAAGCAGATTATGCACTGCCTTGTGCATCACTTACAGGAGATACTTCTGAGTTATTTTTATAAGCTTCATGTCATATAAGATGAACGAGGCTCTTGCTGGCTTTAAAAAAGTTTTCAATGAGCTCAGTCCAATATTGCAGAAACCCAATACCAGTTACAGCGGTGATACTGGTCTGAATTTGACCTTGAGCTGATCCCTCTTTCCTTTTTGCTGAATTGCAGGGGGAGCCAGGTGTGATGGGTCCTGCTGGTCGTGAGGGGCCACCAGGGAAGGATGTAAGTTTACCATTTTGAGCAGAAATGAATCTCCTTCTCCCTGAAAAATGAAATTTTTAATTCACAGTGACCCTGACCTGAAACAGCTGCAGGAACTGCAATAAAGGGTGAATTATTGCAGGGAATGATTTGTGTAATGATCATTAGGGGAAACAAAGAATTAGAGGGCCTTTGTCACTGCTCAGTTACTGACACTAAAATGTCAGCTATATATCTGAAAAAGCAGAGAGAGCAACATTGTGTGAAACCCAGGCTATGCTGGGTAGTCATGGACCTGCCTTCTGCCATCCTTCTCCAAGCAGTGCTTCATCCTGCAGGTCCCACTGGGCCGAGTTCTGTCACGCTTCCTCTGCCACAGCTGTACCTGACTGAGTGTGCTGCTCCACTGAAATCTATGAAATACCTATGGAATAAGATGCTGCTGCTCAGAAGAAAGAGAGATGGTACAAACAGATCCTCTGGCACTATTAGTGTGAAGTGCAGCCACATAACAAAGCCCTGGGAGAGCACTGCTGACGTGGGATCCTTCAGCGACTGCTGAAAAATGTACCGAGCAGCTGATGTGCCACTCCCAGGGGACCTGGAGAAGTGGCTTCTCATTTGCACCCCCTTGTATCACTGGAAACTGTTGAGCTGTAAATGGTACCCTACAAAGCAAAATGTAAGACAGACCTAAAGGAACCTATCAGAGAAGATAGAAGTAGCTCTGAAGCCTCTGTGGAGAGAGAACAGAGTAGTCAATTCTTGAGAACTATTAGAGACTCTCTGTCCCTGAGAAATACAGCTTTAAGATAATCTGATAAAAATGGTTTCTGCCTGAAATGAGGCTGCATTTAGTGACAGATGTTTAAAATTCAAAAGGTTGGTCTTCCTCATAAATAACTGAGACTCCCTTAATGGTTTTCCTTGATATGTGAACAGTGTAATTTATAAGGAACATTTTAAAATGTTTGTTCACCTGCCTCCATGTCAGATCTTTCTCACTGACCAGAATACTTTCCTTCCTTTCAGGGTGATCCTGGTCCCATAGGACCACAGGGCCCTCGAGGACTCCGAGGGCAGCCGGTAAGTTTTCTCTTCTGACAAGTCATTTCTGGAGGTACATTATAGTTCATGGAATAGTTTGGATTGGAAGGGACCTTAAAGATAATCTAGTTCCAATCCCCTGCCCTGGGCAGGGACATCTTCCAGTTGACCAGGTTGCTCAGAGCCCCATCTAGCCTGTGCTTGAACACTTCCAGAGTGGGGTGTCCATACATTGTGTGTGGCAGGGATGTTCTGCATTCCAGAACTGTGGTTTGAAGGAATAGTTTTCAGGAAGACTCAGATGATGCTTAATTAAAACCCTTTTCTTACTTTGAGAAAGACAAATAAGAATGATATTGCTAGAAACTGATAAAGACAGAATGTTGCAACGGACTGATGGTTGCTGACTCAGTGGGAAGAAGAGTTTAATGGATTCTGTCAGGATTTCAGTGTCAGAAATGCTCATTTTCCAGTCCTGCCTCTAGAATCTCACTCACTCCTCACATGGTCTCAGTTTTCAAAGATAGACGCTAACTGTGGGTGCCCAGGTTGAGGAATGTGGGGTCCAGCTGTGATGCTTTTCACTTGCACAGTTTTATTATGACTTCAGCGGAGAAATGGCAATTCAGTTGACATTTCAAAAAGTGCCATTTGGGATGGCTCAGAAATTACTTTTATTAATTTAATGGGGTTTAAAATTTGGTTTTTAAAATGAACCCGTCTCAAATTTGAATGGAGGTCTCTGTTGCTGAACCTCGGCACATCTTTAATGTGATGCAATGAGTAAGTTCTTTTCCTTTTTGTGAGACCTAATAGATAAACAGATTCTACAACATGTTCTATAATCAGGGCAAAATGCTGATTCAGCCAGCAATGCCAGGAGGTGGACTGGCAGGTCCCTCCAACCTGGGAGGGTTGGGGCTTAGATTAGACTGCAGGAACATATGGAAGGCTCCTGTGTTTACCTTGTAATTCATCTCATTATTCCTGTACTGCTGGCATCACTCACTAACATGTCATGTCCCTGCACAACACTGGCCATGAGTAAAAATATTTGAAGAGATAAAATTTATCATAACTCTTTGGAGAAGAGATACTTGAGGGTATGTATGTTGGAAGGCAAAGTATCAGTTTCTCTTGTTCTCCCTCTGCTTTGTTTCTTCTCTAACAAGGACTGTGAGTCATGATTTTCAATATTGCCAGTACAAGGGCTGGCCTTTATGGTCAACTCCAATGCAGGGGAAAAGCACCCCTGCGTGGCAAGTGGTGTAGAACTTCATCTCATCAAACTTTTGTCTGTGTAGATGACCAGCTCAACTCCTTTTTTAAGAAACAGTGAAAAACAGGCACTTTTAAAGGCTCATTCTGAATTGTCTGGTGTCAGGTAAGTATCAAACACTTCAAGGCCCTAGAACAAGTGTTTCTCTCCATTTCCCAAAGAAAGAGAAGCCTGAGACCATAAAAAAGGCTTGTCTGAACACTAGTGATTTGGAGCAGCTGTGGTTGGTGGCCCCATCCATCCTGGAGGATGCTACATATGATAGGGACAAAGGCGGAGGAAAGGAGGAGGAGAAGTGCTGGTTTAGTCCTCCTCAGACAAGAGAATTTGGGTCCAAGTCTCAATTTTTTCCTGAGATGGGATCAGACATATCAAATTAGGGATGCAGAAGTTGTGGGGTCAATTGCAAATAAGACACTCCACAGTCTGTCAGGAGAGGAGATTGAACAATGCTAAAGAAATCCCTGCTGGTCTAGGTGGATATTTTTAATACATTATGTCACTAACCTTTTTCCTTTTGACACAGGGCAAGAATGGATTGCCTGGATCTGCAGGAGAACCTGGCCCAGCAGGTATCCCAGTAAGTATCACAAAAGGAAGCTCATGCAGCAAGGACAGGTGACTGAGGAAGCATAGGTGGAGTGGATTATGTGTAGTTGGTTACCATTCCTGAAGTTTCCATGTTTTAAGATCACTGATCCAAAAACCACTTTGCTGGCCATGACTTTGGAGAGAGTTTGGCTACATTCCTGGAATTGAGATTCTAACTGGGTCATCATTTTTTCCAGTGAGAGCTAAGTGTTCACAGCAAAAGGAAATGATTGATTACCTGGTATGGAAAGGAGATTGGCATGCCCCATCTTCACCAGTAGATTTAATTTTGCCAAGCAGAGAGCGTGCAGCCTGCAGAGAGTTGTCAAAAGGAAGGAAAGGGCCTCGGGGAGCTGGCAGGCTGCCATCGAGGAACAGCAGCAGCAGAAAAATCCTCCCCAGGCACTTGGGGAAACAGCAGACAGCGGGCAGTAAACCAAGATCATGAAGCAGAATGAAACTCCCCTGAGGCCATCCTGTGGGGAAGAACAGCTTGGTAATGACGGGCTGTAAGGAGGACAGTGAGGAGCTGGTGGTTTGTTTTGTTGGGTTTTTTCTTTTTTTTTTTACTCTGCTCTGCTGCTGAAAACTGTCCAGAATTCATCAAATCCATGCAAATATACCTTTGTGTCTAGTAGAATATATCGCAATGCAGGGCTCTTCCCTCTCTTTGCTCATGGAGACAGTACAGCTTGCTGGACTGCTGGATTCAGAGGGGAAAAAAGGCCAGAGCAGGAGGAATCTGAAAAATTGCAGCAGGATTTCACTCTCTGTGGCCCTTGCAGTGTCATAAAGCCATCCCAGCCTCTCCACAGACTTGTGCCCTGATCAATCATTGCTTGGTGCAGGGATGTCTCAGAAAAGCAAATGTCACTTTTCTGTTTGGGGAGGGGGAAACTCCCAGGTTACAGGTGGCACAGGTATGGTGCAGTCTCACAGCCTTTCTGGATCAAAAAATAAGTGCCACAGCTTTTTCTCCTTGACATAAGTTCTTCTTACCTTCCTGGAACTGCTGTCATTGCTTCTTACCCCGTGGTTCCTCACTGTTGCATTTTATACCTTCTTTTCTTCTTTTCATTTCACCCATCCCTGTTCCCAATTCCTATCACTGCCTTCTTTACTTTCTGGGTCTTCACCAGGTCGCTGTGGCTTTGGGATGCCTTGTGAATGCCAAATGGGGATTATTTTTTAATCATCATAGTGTTATCACATTACCTAGACCATCAGCAAGTGACCCAGGGACTCACCAGGCAGCTTCCTGCACAAACACAGCACCACAGCAGCCTCTGCTCCAGAGGATTTAGAGTCCAAAAATAACATAGGCGATTGAAAAAGGATAAAGTCAGATGGATGAGAAAGGGGAAACAATGAGACAGTGTTGGTCAGCAGAACAGACAGTCATCTCATCAGTATCCTTTTCTGTCATTAAAATGAATCCTCTCCCTTTCATAAAGGTTATTATGGGAAGTATTTCCTTGTGCTGTACATGAATCCATTTATTTTGAAAAGCACTAATTTCTTTCACAATGTGGTGTGACAAGCCAATATTTTATATTTCTATTTTGAGGAAAAGGAGATGTGAGAAAGGTTATTATGGCATTAAGGGTGGTGGGGGGGTTCCACCTTCACCACTGCTGACTTGTAATCAAAAGGTAAAACTTGCCAGGAGCCTTCTCCTTTTGCAGCTGCTGTTTGACAGTGCCCATCCCAATTTACAGTGTTCATGCTTAAGCCTGCACACAGCAACACAGCCCAGCCCCTGAAGACTCCAGGGCTAGTTGCATACACAAAATCCATGTGCTTTGTGCCTACCAAGCTAGTTGGTGCTCACTCTACACAAGTTTTACTCTAAGAAGAAAAAGGGCTATGTTCTGAATTAGGAGACAGAGGACAAAGTTGTGAAAGAAAAGGTTAAAATAAGAGTTAAAATTGCATAAGAAGGTTGCGTGAAATGGTTCTGTATCATGAACTGCCATTTAAACTGCCCTGATCAGTAAGGAAAAAGGATACTTTGACAAAATATCACAAGAGATAAGTGAAAGGCAGACATTTTATAAATTTAACCTGGAAATAATGGCAAAAGAGGAGCTCTGTATCTGTCTGTGTGTTGTATTCTCGGATTTGAGCAGTACGACCACCTGCACTGTTTCCCTGTCATCACCCATCACGGCATTTCCACTCTCAACACCCCTTATAAACCATGTGACACCAGAACAACCACAGAACACACCTCCTGTCCCTGCCATAATTGTCCCTTCCTTTTCATCTTCTTCCAGGGACCCTGCATAGATTATTAAAAATGCAACCATGGTATTTGAAACCTGCTTTTCTAAATTACTTTGTTCTTCCTTTCCTTGTCAGTTTTAGCAGTCCTGCTGCTACAGTGAAATTTCCCGTTCCAGTGTATCTGTAAATGCATACTCTAGAAAAGAGATGTTGCAGAAAGGGCTGCTAGTGTCTGTCTCATTTCTGTCCTAAGGGTCCCAAAGGAAATAAAGGAGAAACAGGCAGCCCAGGACTCCCTGGCTTCATAGGACCCCGAGGACCACCTGTAAGTATGTGTAGGAATGGATTAGACCCTCTTGTTACCTGCTTTTAAATATTAGCCTGATAAAGATGGGACACAGTCACCTTCAATTAGGTAAAAAAAAACATAAGCAGGAGATCTGAAAAATCCAGAAGCCATATAATTTCACTTCCAAAGGAAACTGGACTGTAAAAATACCATTTTTCATATGGATGAATATCCAAAATCTCATTTATGGAGCTGGTACTTTTCAGTCAGATAATGTGTGCATTAATCAAACTGGTTCAATAGTCTTCCTAATATGGGTATGGGGTATTTAATTTCTCAGACTATATCTCTGCAGGAACCCCAGGTGGACTAAATAGGGAAATTGTGAGTGATAATAATACAGGTGTTTCTGATATTTGCTGTTCCAAGGAAAATTCCTTTGTTGCCAGCAATAGAGGTATATTGTAATTAAAGCACTCATATATCTCCCAAAGTGATCTAAAATAATACCTATGCATGTGAAAAGATCACAGCCTCAAAATCCATTATCTTTAGCCCTCGCAAGGCAAGTAAAACATGTTAAATTCCATTGGAAGGATGGAAAAGGTGAACGTTAGGCAAATATTTCTGTTTCTAGATTTGTTGGGTTAAAAATGAGATATAAAAGATGTGACTCTAGCAAAGCTGAATATTCCACAGGATGATTCTTTTTCCTTCTGTATTTTTTTATATTTTATTTTATTTTATAATTTGAAAGGGAGCTGTGTGATGAAAAGAGAAGAAAGAAATATTTCGCTGTACAGTTAATTTAAAGCAGCAAACATGGTGGTCATCTAAAACTGAAGTGGCCCAAAGGAACGCCCGAGTGTGTCTGATGCTGCCTAATTAGGAGCTGAGGTGATGAGGCATCTGTGATTAGTTCCATTACTCATGGATACGTGTTTAGCTCTAGCAGTGCCCAAGATGTTATGTTTCCAGGTTATGGGGAAAATACCACCTGCATACACGTTATAGATATGACCATGTCTGTTGGTTGAAAATGGGCTACAAAGATGAATCTTTCCATTCATGATATGAGGAAGTGAACAGAATTTCAGCAATAACTAGATAAAGGTTTGCTTTGCTTTATCTGCACTTTGGGACTGCAGTGACATTTTTTCATTGAAATGGTAAAGTGCAAAATGTACTGTCTAATTATCACACTATAAATGCAGGGAAAATAATTTGAGAAATATAGAGAAAAAATTTGAATAGGGTGCTTATTCAAATTTGGATTATTTAATATAGTTCTGAAAGAAAAGCAAGATGTCAGGCTTGAACTTCCTTTATCACTGGCTCTGTATGTGTTGTTTCAGCTGGTATAGTACAAGATGGTAGTTCTACCTACAAAATTCACTTGACATACATCTTTAGAATGTTACAGGTATGATACTGGTGCTGCTTAAGTTAAACCAGACCTTATGAAGTGTATGAAGTTTTGTGAAGTGTTGGTAAGAAAAAGGAACAAAATTTGTTGAAAGCAGGAACACGCTTTTGGTGAAACATCTGTCCTGCTCTCAGCTGGTTTGTTAGAAATTATTTCCTGTTATTCACATTTACATGGGATGCAACATTACTGAAAAGTGCTTTCTAAATAGGATGTGTCTTGCCAGGCATGACCAATAGCAGTATGTTAAGGATAAATCAATCCAAACCTGCTGCTGTGCAGAATACTTGTGTTCTTAGCAGAAAACAAGGTTTAAGGTTATTAGGTAGAGTCTTCCTACTCCTTCCAGTGTGCTGCTAAATGAACTTTCTGTGTGTCTTAGGGAGAACCAGGAGAGAAGGGTCCTCCTGGAAAAGAGGTAAGTTAAATTTCCAGTTGTTTCAAAATAAGGTTGGTGTCTTGTGAAAAAACATCAAGGATGCCACCTGGGTCTCAACAAATTGATTTTTTTATATAATGCTTTGGGTTGGAAAGGATCTTAAAGATCATCTAGTACCAACCCCCTGCCACAGGCAGGGACACCTTCCACTAGACCAGGTTGCTCAGAACCCTGTCCCACCTGACCTTGAACACTTCGAGAGATGAGGCATCCACAGCTTCTCTGGACAACCTGTGCCAGGGCCTCACCACCCTCACAGTGAAGAATTTCTTCCTAATATCCTGCACTCTTTCATTGTGAAGCCATTACTCCTCGTTCTGTCACTACAGTCCCTGAAAAAAGGTTTGTCCCCATCTTTCTTATAACACCCCTGGAGCCTTCTCTTCTCCAGGCTGAACAATCCCAGCCCTCCCAGCCTGTCTCCATGGCAGAGGTGCTCAAGCCTTCTGGGCATCTTCGTGGCCTCTTCTGGACTTGCTCCAACAGGTTCATGTCCTTCTCATGTTGATGACACCAGAGCTGGACACACTACCCCAGGTGGGGTCTCACCAGAGAGGAGTAGAGGGGGAGAATCACCTCCCTTGACCTGCTTGTCATGCTTCTTTTTTTTCTGAATTGTTGATAATTGAGAGCCAGTGGGGAGCTCTTGGGAAACTGTGGGACCATCAGGGAAATAAATTTTCATCAGCTCACAAGAATCATTGCAAAGGTATGTGTTTTATTATTTACTATTATTATGGAAAGATCTTTTATGTTTACCTTTATTTTGTTGCAGGGTGCACCAGGGAAACATGGTGAAATTGGCTCCAAAGGAGAGAGGGTAGGTTGGAGAATATTATTAGTTATTTCATTATGCTGAAATAAAGAGAGCTGTTTTGAGTTAGGGGCAGGGGGGGTAGGGGTCATTCAAGAGTGAAACATGGCCCGTGCTTCCCACTCTCCCAGCTCTCTCTTTAATCATTTTCCATCACTAATAATTTGTGGATCATTTGTAGTGCACCAGATGTTGTATTCAGTAACTTTGCCAGCTCAGCTCTTAGTGTTTCGCTGTGTTTGGAAATCAGAATTTTGCCTCTTATTCTGTGGTGGTAATGCCTCTCTTTTCACTTAGGGTGAGCCTGGAATCAAAGGTGAAAAAGGCCCTCAAGGAGAAAAGGGCCCTCCGGGTGATCCTGGGATACCTGGTCACAAGGGCCATCCAGGACTGATGGGTCCTCATGGACCCCCAGGAGACACTGGGCAAGTTGGACCTCCCGGTCCTCCGGGACAGCCAGGATTTCCAGGACCAAGGGTAAGATTTCCAGAGAAGGGCTTTGTACAGTAATTTCACTGCCACGGTGCGTGATCAGAAATGCAGCTCAGATTACATTGGGACTGACAGAAACTAGAGCATGAGTGTGTTGTAACGGGGAGGCAGAGCTTTTATCTCTTGATGCACATTGAGGAGAGCTATAGCACATCTCAGGGAATCACAGAATGGTTTGGGTTGAAAGACCTGCCACGGGCAGGGACACCTTCCACTAAACCAGGTGGCTCACTACCCCCGGGAGAAGTGTTGTGGGGGTGTTGAATGGCACTCAGGGGAGCTGAGCAGTCCAGAACCATAGCCAGGGCAGCCAGTCACTGATGCCTCTTACCCCTGAATGCCTAAATCAGATCTGTGACTGTGGTCATGGCGCTGGAGTCAGAAAAAAATTCTTTCTATAAGGGCAATAATGTGCAGCATTTCATATGGAGAACTAATGCCTTCCTCCGCTGCTGGTTGTTAGGAGAGACAAAATGCTGAGCTGTGGAAAGGTCACTGCTCTATTCCTGGAAATCCTGGAGCCAGCTCATCAGAATTCATGAAATACTATTTTTGTTTAATATTCTGTCTCTTTTTTTTTTTCCTTTTTTTTTCCCCCTAACGGGAAACAACCTCACTACTGAGAATGCCTGAGGGTGCTGCATGTAACAGAAATGAGAAAAATTACCAATATCAGTGAAACCACTATGCCCATCCTAAGGATGAATTTGAGATCACCTCAGAAGAGAATAAACAGTGAAATAATCTCTGATGTAAAAGCTGAGTAAATTTTAGACAAAGCATTTCTTTGTGTATCTCAACATCTCAAAGTTTTGACGAGATTAAGTAATGATTATGGAGACAATGCAACTAATAGGGTTACAACTTGAAAATATAATTTGTAAACCTTCGAAGTATGCTGCACAATTGTGTTTACTTTCTGGGAGATTCAGTAAGAGCCATCACAAATGGTTAGTAGTTATGAAAAAATTGTTTCTTTTGTCATCAAAGAACACCTCTTTTTCTCATGCAAAATCTTGGGAAGGAGGCAGCAAATAGACAACTCTGTACTTATCAGCAGTGTTATTGATTAAAACTGAAATATTACTTAGCTATTTATTAAAATCTCAATTCTTTTTTTAATGAAGAGTAACTTCTGGTTCAGAAGAGCTCACCAGGTTTTCATAAGCATAAAGGACACAAACTGCATCCTTGTATGTTAAAAGGATAAATGTGTGGGAAAAGCAACACTTTAATGCAAGTAGCTCATAGACAAAAGAATGAAGACTTTAGGTTGACCAGAAGTATTTTCCAAACTAACAGAAATTCCAAGAATAATTTTAGCCAAAAAAAATTAAAAGTATATTTCAAGTGAAACATCTCACTTTCTGATTTACAAAGGAAACATTTGATCTTGTGGCTTTAAAATGGTCTATTTTTAAATATAGCTATATTTTTTTCTTTGAGTTTATGCAAGGACAAGAGACTGGTTACCCTAAAACCTCTCTTCTTTTTTTTTTTTAATTTATTTGGAAAGCCCCAACCTAAAAAATTCTCCTTCCTCCTACCAAAAATCCTTTCATCATTTTTTCAGTGCAGAGTTGTTGTTCACATCACTTTGAGTTTTGACAGCTATTACAGCTGTACAACAGCAATGTCACACATGTGCCTTAGGGGCTGGATAGGGGGCCAAGGCCAGGAAGCCACATTCCCTGTCTCTCTTTAAGAGGCTGAAATCAGGCAGAACCTTGTACTGGTTTGGAAGAAAAGGTATCATATGCATAAACTGGCTTCTGATCCCTGAGACAAGGCCTTTTGGCAGGCGATCCATTCAGTAGGAGTGTTTTTAGCAAGTCCAGATACCCACTGTTACTACCCTGGGGGCACATGTGCATCTCTCTGCAAGGAAACATGCCATGATGGAAAAGGGGGTGGGATCTCCACTGTGATCTGGCAGGGCTGAGGATGTCTCCTGATTTGATTTCTACTACTTGCCCTATGAGTGTATAGGAAGGAGGACGGAGATTTTCTCTAGAAAGGAAATGGGAAAAGTGTTCCAACTATCCCCTCAGACCAGTATCCCTGCTTACACCGTTGATCCCATGGTTTGCCAGCAGTTTGGAAATTGTGGGTGCCTTTGACACCATCTCCCATGGCATGCTTCTGGAAAAGCTCACAGCCCATGGCTTGGACAGGGGCACTCTCTGCTGGATTAAGAACTGGCTGGATGGCTGGGCCATAACCAGTGGCAGGAGCTTCAACAAGACCAAGTCCTGAGTCCTACACTTTGACTACAACAACACCCTGCAGTACTGCAGGCTGGGAGCAGAGTGGCTGAAAGTGGTCCAGTGGAAAAGGACCTGGGGGTGCTGGTGGACAGTGGCTGAACATGAACCAGCAAGTGCCCAGGTGGGCAAGAAGGCCAATGGCTGTATCAGGAATAGTGTGTCCAGCAGGACCAGGGAAGTGATTCTTCCCCTGTACTCGGCACTGGTGAGGCCACACCTCAAGTACAGTGTCCGGTTCTGGACCCCTCAATTCAGGAAGGACATTGAGATGCTCGAGCTGGTCCAGAGGAAGACAGTGAAGCTGGTGAAGGGTCCGGAGCACATATTCTGTGAGGAGTGGCTGAGGGAGCTGGGGTTGTTTAGACTAGAGAAGAGGAGGCTCAGGGGGGACCTTATCACTCTCTACAACTGCTTGAAAAGAGGTTGTAGCCAGGTGGGGAGGTGAGGCTCAGCCTCTCCTCCCAGGAAACCAGTGACAGGACAAGAGGACATAGTTTTAAGTTGTGCCAGGGAAGGTTTAGGTTGGACAGTAGGAAGAATTTTTTTCACAGAAAGGATGATTAGATATTGGAATGGGCTGCTCAGAGAAGTGATGGAGTCACCATCCTTAGAGGTGTTTAAGGAAAGGCTAGACATGGTACTTAGTACCATGGTGTAGTTGACATGGTGATATTCAGTCAAAGGTTGGACTCAATGATCTCAGAGGTCTTTTCCAGCCTAATTGATTCTGTGATTCTATTTCGAGTCCCTTTATATTCTTCATTCAGGCAAACCCTGCAGCCCTGTGTATGCTGTGGGTGATGAAATGCCACCTGCTAAACCCTCTGTGGCAGGTTTAGTTTGCACATCATAGAACCACAGAGTGTTTTGGGTTGGAAGGGAGCTTAAAGATCATCTGGTTCCAACACCCTCTACATTGGCAGGGATGCCACCCACCAGATCAGGTTGCTCCAAACCCCACCTAACCTGTCCTTGAACACCTCCAGGAATGAGGCATCCACAGGTTCTCTGGGCAACCTGTTCCAGTGCCTCATCACCCTCACAGTAAAGAATTTATTCCTAACATCATATCTAAATCATTCCTCTTTTACTATTATCTATCTTTTACTTTTATCTAAATCATTCCTCTTTTAAACCATTCTCCCTTATCCTATAACTATCTGATCCCCTGGGTGTGATTATCATGTCTCATTGCTGCAATTCTGACTCTTTAGGGGGAACCCCCATCTCTAGAGACTTTGAGAAGGCTCATCCAAGAGGAGTTATCCAAGCAGCTAGATGGTAAGTAATCACTTCTGGGAAGCCAGGAGGTGTATCTGAGAGTACAAAATATGCTTTCCATAGCTGTGCTGGCACCTGAACATCTCCTGCTTATGGAAGGTAATATTGCAACAGGCTTGCCTGGAAAGAGGAGTGTGTAAGATGAAATGTGCTTTACTGGTCCCCAAGCTTTGATGTTCCCAGCACAAGCACAGAAAGTAATTAAAGTAGGATGTAAACCTGCTTTTGAGGTCCCAGCTGGAGAAGAAATGTTCCTGATTTCTGCCTGACATTTGATACTCGTTGGTATGAGGAGAGGCTGGAGTGGATGTGGGCTGCTGTTTCTCTCAAAGTATGTGAGTTGAAGACTGCTACTGACTCCATCAACACTGAGATGCAGAGCTGTAGTGCTTCTCACACAGCTCTTGAAGCAGCTGACACATAGCTGCAGGCGTTTTCCTCCATGCTAAAGATCATGATTCAATGTAGTAATCTATTTCATGGATTTTATTTACACACTCTCAGACTTCAATATCCATGCCAATCTAAAAGCATTTGAGATTTAGGACCAATGAAGAGAAGATAGAAAACTCCATTCTGTAGGATGCTTATGTGATGCTGAGTATATCTTAAGAGCTCTCTAGATTGTTTTCATAGTATGATCCCAGTCAGCAACCAGGCCCCATGCAGCTACTCACTTACTCCCCCACCAGCAGGATCAGGGAGAGAGCTGGAAGGGTAAAAGCTGGAAAACTCGTGGGTTAGGATAAAGACAGTTTAATAAGCAAAGCAAAAGTTGCACACACAAGTAAAACAAAACAAGGAATTCATTCACCACTTTCCATGGGCAGGCAGGTGTTCAGCCATCTCCAGGAGATCAGGGCCCCATTGTGAGTAACGGTGACTTGGGAAAACAAATGCCATCACTCCCCACATCTCCCGTCTTCCTCTTTCTTCCTCCCATTTTATATACTGAGCATGATGCCATATGGTCTGGAATATCCCTTTAGTTAGTCTGGATCACCTGTCTCAGCTGTGTCTCCTCCCAACCTCTAACGCACCCCCAACTTCCTTGCCAGCGTGGCAGTAAAGAAAGCAGGAAAGGCCTTGGCTCTATGTAAGCTCTGCTCAGCTATAAAAAAACCCCCTCTATATTATCAACCCTGTGTTCAGCACAAATCCAAAACCTACTCCCATACCAGTCACTGTAAAGAAAATTAACTCTACCCCAGCCAAAACCAGCACAGTCATTCAGGGTCTTAGCACTGAAATGGCAAGCAATGTGCCTGCTTGGAAATTGCAGAATACACTGTCAAAGGAAGCTTAGTTACAGCTTCTGACTTCACAGCCAGAGATGGGTACATCAGCTTTAACTCCATGTATGTAACAGCCCAAAACAAGAAAAGTCAGCTTTCTCCCTACACACCAGCTATGTAGCATCTCACTCCGTGTAACAGAACAGTGGAAAAAGGCTCTTATTTTCAGAGCTGCAATGATCACAGTTTCACTGATAAAGAAAGATCCTTAGAGGACAAGAAGTAGAGGATGACAGATAAATTTAGTATAAAGTATGAAATTTAGGAGAAATTTGAAGCTATCGAGAAATGAGATTTCAATAACTTAGAGAAGACCAGGGGGGCACAATCATGGATTATGGGAAACGACTGTGTGGGGAAAACAAATGAGTGGCCCTTGAAAATTGTGGCAATACTTGGACTTTTCTGGGCCCCTGGTTCTGGCTCTCCATCTCTTAGAGCATAGAGCGTTTAGTCTAACAAACCCATTTCCCTCTCTTTACAGCAAAGTTAACCTATCTCCTGGCTCAGATACAGCCTGCACAGGTAAAAGCATCCCATGGCAGACCAGGACCTCCTGGTCCCCCTGGGAAGGAAGGACTCCCAGGAAGAACTGGCCCTCCTGGAGAGCCTGGCCGGCCTGGACAGACTGGGTCTGAAGGGCCACCTGGACCAATTGGTCCCAAAGGTGAGTGAAACTTGGTGTGTTGAGGCAGTCCAATAAAAGAGTGTGTCCACTCCACTTTGTCATCTCCTTCTCCTTTTAGTAGCATATAAATAAGCTCTCAAAATGCAGGTGTTAAAGCAACCTCAGTCTGTTGAACCAGAGGTGTTGAATATGACCAGCAGTCACTGGTATGTTCCACCTCTGGCCAGAGCTGGAGTGGGGCAAGTCTTAATTCCCACTTAATGTCCAATCTTGGAGGATTGACCGCAACTTTTTTAGCCAAATGTACTGCCTTCAGTGTGGATAAAAGACCTATAGTACTATTCTGTAGTTCTGTAGGCTACTCTCATCAGTTCATTATTTTTCTTTCCCTCTCTACAGGAGAAAGAGGAGCAAAGGGGGATAAAGGAGACACTGGCATTGGCCAACGAGGGGAAATAGGTCCTCCAGGAATTCCAGGTGTGTTATTCAGAGCACCCCTCAACACACATCACTCAGAACCATTTCAAGGACACAGGTCTCTGCCATATTAGACAATCAGGATAACATAAATACAGCATACGTGGTTTCTGTAGAAGGTGGCTCAAAGGGAAGAACTACATCACTAGCATCATATCTGGCCACCTTTTATTTACTCGAACTGATGGACAGGTACAATGATCTGTCTCAGTTACAGCTAAGTTAACTGACCTTTGGGTCAAATCCAAAGTGAAGCTTTAATTATTAGATACCCTGTGAAGCGTCTTCTCTGTCCTTGGCAGAGTGTTGTTGTGACCAAGCTGAATCCAGAGATTCAGGCAGCTTCAGATGTTACAAAAGGTCATATTGAACACCTGTGCCTTGGACATACAGCTCCTGCTTTTCTGTTACTGACAAAGCAGCAGCAAATATAGTTTGTCTGCAACCTCAAATTAGGAGTCATTGATCAGTTTTGCCTTCACTCGCTTTCTTGGGGAAGAAACTATGGGAAGCCTTTGTAACCCCATGGTTTGCATTTGGCATACTGGCCCTGCATTTCCTCCAAATAACAATGGATCCACTGTGCTTCAAACAAATGAGTTATCTCCCCAAGCCACCTCTTGCCTCCAGCTTTCCCATCCTCACCTCCTGTCTGTGAGGATTATATGTCATTAGTTGTCTCCTGCAGCTTCACATCTTCAGTGTAGTGATAAAGGCAGAGCAGCCACAGCAGAGCTCTGCATCCCAAGGATGCCATAGGGAGTGGAAATCTTTCCTTCAGAGACACTCCGGTCATATCCTTGAGATACCTCCTAGCCAAACCCAAATCTGTGGGAGCTGATGTCTGCATCCCAGTTTGGCAGCAAAGCCATCCCCTGTGACATTGCATTGCTGAGTACTGCACCCCGGGGGTGTCACTCACCAAGGGCATTTTGTTTCTGTTTTAGGCCTCCCAGGGGAGCCTGGTTATGCCAAAGACGGGATGCCAGGACCACCTGGCCCTCAAGGGGAAGCTGGTGTGCCCGGTCCCGCGGGAGCACAGGGGCCTCCGGGAGCCAATGGACAGTGTGACCCCTCTCAGTGCGCTTACTATGCAAGCCTGGCTGCCCGACCCAGCAATGTCAAAGGGCCCTAGCACACAGGGAGCACCTGCAGACTTGTTTCAAAACTTGAATTCATCACACCTGCCAAGAGCTCTCAGATGTCTTCAACTGTGTTTCTTTTGTGGGAGGCCTTCTAAAGCCAACAAATGCTGCCGGTCGGTCAGATTATTTTTATGAATTATAATTATTATTATTATTATCTTTGATGTGATATGTGAACTTATTT
Source organism: Neopelma chrysocephalum (assembly GCF_003984885.1). Lineage (NCBI taxonomy): Eukaryota > Metazoa > Chordata > Aves > Passeriformes > Pipridae > Neopelma > Neopelma chrysocephalum. The sequence continues at coordinate 12,587,878 of NW_020897725.1, read as the reverse complement.
TTGTTTTCTCCAACATCAGGGCATATTAAAACATTACAAATAAGTGGTTTTTTTCCTCTTTTGAAGAGCATATAATATCAATGCATTGTGTAGCTGTTTATGCAAAACCATTCCAATGCCAAATTTTTTGTCTGTTATCTGATCAATTATTTTCAAAGCTTTATTCTGCACCCTTTAAACTGAAATCAAATCCTGCAGCCTGGGGCATTAACTGTGAGACACAGGCTGATCACAGGATTGTTGGTGCTGTCTGCCATCCCCATGGAGGGGAAGAAGGTAAAGCCACACCAAAGCTGGAAAACAGGTCTCCAGTACCTGCAACTCACAGTGGAAAGGCAGTTTTGAAGCCAGTGTGTGCTTTCAAGAAGATCCCTGTTAAATTTAACATTCTTCTGCTGCTAAGTGAATCTATATCCTATAGGAGCTACATTTTATGGAATCATGTGGGATCTCATAGTAAAGGCCTGAAGAGACCACAGAGATGATCTAACCTCTTCGCTACTCTCTGTACTCAGAACTTCTGTACTCAGAAAGTTTGATTCTAACAGATGGAGCTTACTTCCCTCTGTTAGGGAGATACCTCTGCAAAAATCTTTGACACCGTCCTTTGTCAACTCAGAGATGCCAAATCCCATATGTATTGTTGGTGCATGCACAGCTCCCTACCACTGCCTCACCCAAAAATCAGTCAGAGCAGCACAGAAAGTCCCCTTGTATTAAAAACCTCAGGAAGCCAACTGTGACCTAACTGTTTTGCATGATCCACTATGACAATAACTTGGCAAGCTGTGTTAGTTAGAGGGTGGGTGAGTAGCTGCAGGCTGGTCTAGGAGGATGTTGATCTCTGACAAAAGGATCAGAGTAAAGAAGTATTCAGAAACATTGAGAAAATCATATTTGAGGGCAAAACAACAAATCAAACACTGGCCCTTTCCTCTATCAGCTGATTGCCAAAATCAACCTGAGAATGCAAAGACAGAGTAAAGAGGCGATGGAGTCTGAAAAGACCTTCACAACAGGTCATTTGTGAGATAAACCTTCTAACCAAGAGGGTTTGCCCACCACAAAGTGCAGACCTGAGAGGTGATCAGGCCTTGGATATCTGTTCCAGCCAGCAAAGCAGCTGCATTCTCAAACCCCTTCTGCACAAAGCAGTTTGTAGTGAGAGATCGGAGTAATGGACCTGACACAGGCACTAAGTGCTGAATGTGTTTGGGAATCTCATCTGCTCTTTTGGAGACAGAAAAGAGGCACCCTGCCCTGCTGACACATCCACCATATGGCATGGTGCTTCCAAACTGGCTAACCCAAGCAGAAGCCACAGCTGTTGATAACCAGCCCAGAAGCAGGCCCTGAGGCTAAAGCCCAGAGATAAGCATTTGCCAGCCTTGGAGCCTTTTTCTCACCAGCAGCAGATAAAATTTTTCTCTGCATTACTGAAAAATGAAATTAAATAACATGTTCAAATGCCAGGGTTAAACAAAGTCTTTGCTATGTAGCTCTCAGTGGTGCTATTTTTGCTATTTCCTATTCAAATAAAGTCTTTGATTTGATTTTATTGTGTTTCTTGTTATGGAAAGATCAATGAAAGGGAAAATATCATGAAGTGAAAAGCTTACCACTTTTAAGTAACTCTCAGTGGTATATCTTTTACTGTACTGCATCTTGGGTCAGCTTGCTATATTTTAGTATTAAGCAAACATATTGATCACATATTTAAGAGAAACATTTTTCCTAGTCCAGGCTGAGTGAGATTTCCCTACTCAAAAACAGGTCCCTACTCAAGAGACACCTCCCATCATGGGATGAAACATCATTTTGGGTAAATGTGATGGCAGTGAGCAGGTGTTATGGAGGCCACACATCTTAACTGGGCCATGCTAATGTGACATGTAATTCCTGTCATGATGGTGACTCCTTAGTCACTAAAGATTCTCTCTTATCGTGTGTGTCTGCATTTGTCAAGCACGGGATAGATTTCAATACATGCTGGTGCATCATGTGAAAGGAAGATACATAATGATGTTCTGTTAAAGAAATTTCAGGTCTTTAAGTCTTGTGAGATCATAGAATAATTTGTGTTGGAAGGGACCTTTAGGGGTCATTTAGTGCAATCCCCAGTAGGTGAGATGGTGCAATGTCATCCAGCTGAAGGAGATCTAAGGGGTTGTTTTGAAAGCCCTTTTCATTTGAATGTCTGATGGAGCCATTTCCAAGAGCCTGTATTAGGAGCACAAGGGACACGTCTGCTTGGGTTAGGCATAGATTACATCTCTGCAAATTCTCCACCCAGTAAAGGGGACACAACCTAATTCCCTTTGCTCCAGCATATTCCCTAGCATATGGCTATCTGTTCAGTCTGTTCCTGGAGACACCCCAGATTGTCTCTGTGCCCTGAATTCAGTGGGTGCCATTTCCCTGCTTTTTCTTGGTTTTTTGTTTTTTTTTTCTTTTCCTTGTTTTCTCTCCAGCCAGTTAAATGACATTTACTAAGCAGAATCTGTCACTAATGAGCAGAGTATGAGACACGAGCTGCAGACCCAGATCAAGATTCATGTTTGTAGCCACCCAGTTTTCAGGGCATAATCATCAGAGGGAGGTTTCTAGAGCTGCCACCTCTTACAGAAGCAAGCCCTATGTGAATGTGCCTAAAAAATCACCTGCAACAACAGGTAAGAGAGGAGGGTGTACTTGTAGGATTTCGAAAACTGCCACAGTTTTTGCCTCAGTCATTTTGTGTGTGTTTGCAGTCCTTGGAAAGGTGGCCTGAGATCATTTTCCAAATTAGGTCTGCCATCTGGGCAGCAAGTACAGCCCTGGGCATGGTCAGAAGCTGCCCTCCAGAAGGTGCAGATGGATCTGTGCCTGAGCAGGTGATGGTGTGTGTATTGTCTGTCCAGCACTGTGTAAGGTGACCATACAGGCAGGAGGTGGCAGGTAGGGCAGAAATGGTGCTGGTGACTCTCTCTCCTAACTGCTCTTGAATAAGGGACAGCTGTGGCTTTGGCATGTCAGTGTTCCTGTCTCTGCAACCCCAAGTGGTTGGCAAATTACCATAAGGTCTGCTCACTGAGTCTGAGGTTTAAACCCAGGAATAGGTTAATTTTTTTTTGTTGCATTTTGGTTTGGTCCTGTGATAAGAGAGGATATACTGTCAAAATTGCATTAGAGAGCCAGGCAATATATTATTTACATTTTTAAAAGGTACATATGGCACCACTGTCAATTGTTGGCATTTTTTTATATATATAGTGTACAAATTATTACAATTATAGAAAACAGACCATTATTTCATTCAATTTGTTGCCTGTCAAATAAATAAATTACAAAGACAGAACAAAGCAATGGGATCATTTGGGGAAAATATCTCTTTTTTTTTTGTTAAATTATTTAAGAATTTCTACTTGTTTTCTAAACAGTTTTGAATTAGCTGCTTCTTGGAAGCTATATCAAATGCCTGTGTTGTTTTGTTGTTTTTTTTTTCCAGAGAGACAATAAAAATGCTGTAGCAGCTAAGTCCAAACTCTGTGCTCTGACCACAAAACTGGTTGGGAGACAAGCACAGATTTTACATTCTGGGCAATTAAAATAATATTAAAATATATATATTTAAAATTATATAAAAAAAACCCAAAACCAAACAAACACAAACACAAAACAAAACAAAAGTAAAATAGAGTTTACTGATGGCTCAGTCTTTTAATGTGGAAACTGGCCAAACCCTGCCCTGATAAAGATTTCATTTTGGCAGCTTCTGGAGCAGGATCTGATGCCTGTGCATGGCAGGGTATCACCATCCACAATGCCTTTGAGCCAGAGACACTGACAGGGACTGGCAGGTGTGTAGGACCAAGGGAAGCCTTTCCAGAGCTTAAGTGGGAGACCCCAGGGGAGATTATGTATCATGTCAAATGATGTAAGTTTTTTATGTCTGGATACTTGAATCTCACACTCAGTCTCTCACAGTAAGGTTCAGAGTTATAGAACATAGAATCATAGAATATATTTGTAAATGGTGAAGTTGAATTAAGAAAAAGTCTGCTTAGCTTCATTGATTTGATTTAAACCTGAAAATCACAAACATGGATTTTTGTCTTCTGACTTGTGAAATTGGAACAACTGATTAGAAAAGCATAAAGACATAATGAACAGGAGACTGGGTTTTGTAGTTGCTTTACAAAGCAGATTTTTGCTGTAAGGGCTAACATCTGAACACCTTGTGTGGCTTGACTCAACAACATTGATGCTGGCAAAGCTGTTGCAGTTTGTCTGAACTGAGAATTAGAATATCCTGCTGGGTCTGCAGGGAATTATGTGTTGAAAATATGGGCTTTTTCTTGCTACTTTACATTTTATATCATGAATTTTATGTAGAAAGCACAAGGGAACGATTGGACAGAGGGACATTAATCATACTCTGACATTCCTGATGAGCCAGCTATCAGCATCAGGAAGAAGGATGTCCTGCAAGACGGAGCAGAGAAGAACCTGCCACCTTGGGTCAAACTCCAGGTGTAAAAAAGTGTAACAAGAGAACAGTGCCAAATATCACAAAAACTTCTTTTTGACCACAGCTTTGGCTCTGCATGACATGCTGTCTGAAAGACTCAGGTTTGGATTTGAAGAGAAAAGCGTGTTTAAGCAGAAGGCAGCACACGCAGCAATTTGGTTTATTTCACAGGACAGATGTATTTGACAATGTGTTCTTAGAAACACATTTTTCCCCCTAGCAATGTGGGGGATGGTTTTCATCCAAGTCTGAAATTACTGTCAGTGCAATAACTTCTTCAGCACTTTCTTGATGAGAGTTGAGTTTAACACTGAGTCTTATTTTTATGGTTATTTGTGAGGTCTGTTAGGAAGCAACCTTCCCCTGCAAGTGAAAATTTCACTTTCCCTTGGCTGCTGTATTCAGCTCTGATGTATGGATATTTCCAAGTTATTGTACCCATTTTTGCTTATGAAAAATTATTAGACTTTCATGAGTTCTGCTGAATCTTTTTTGAGTAAAATCTACCCCTGGAAGTGTTCAAGGCCAAGTTGGATGGGGCCCTGAGCAACCTGATCTAGTGGGTGGCATCCCTGCCCATGGCAAAGGAATTGGAAGTAGATGATATTTAAGGTCCCTTCAACCCAAAACATTCTGTGATTCCATGATTCTGTCCCAGGAGCCTATAAGGCCCAAGCAGCCTCACAGACTGCTGGATACTAGGCAAGTGAGACAGTTTTCTCTTACAAATACTGAAAATTTATCTGGAAGAAATTCCAGGTTTGATTTCAGTATGGTTTTGGTATTTGCACTCTGAATCTAAGTCAAGGGTTACAGATGCTATGTACCAGACCTGAAAATCTGTGTTTCAGGGTGAAACCCAATTAAAAAAACCCCTACAATCTAGAATGTAAGTTCAGACAGTTGAGCAATAATCTACAAATCTTCTTGCCAGCATTGTCTGAATAGAGAGCTACTGGCACTCACCACCCATCTGTGCAGCCACACACTCTCCTGTGACACAGGTTCTAGCAAACTCAGGACTATCCTGGGCTGAGGAGATCAGAACTGAGCAGGCTGGGAGAGAAAAGCTGCTGTGCTCCCATCTTCACAAGGCCTGACCTGGTAGACCTGCTTAGACCATACCTCTAACACATAGTCTTCTATCTCTGATAGCCTGAGGGATGCTGTGGATACATCTCTCCTTGAGAAGTGTTTGAAATGGGTATCCTAAGCATTTTTTAGCTGAAAGCCTTAAGGATTTGAGGATGAAGTAAAAGAGGTTGGCTTTCTCAGTCTGAGGCTTCAAACCCACAATTTTCTCCTTCCAGAAAATGCCCTGCTCTCTACATCACATGCTGTGCTGAGTGGCTTGGGATAAACCTGGCATTTTACACATCTCCTATAAAAGCTATGACAGCAAGGAATAAAATTTTTTTTTAAATATGCCAGAGCAAGTGCAGCACAAAAAAGACAATATCTCCATAGTGCAGTGGTTCATGCATTAAGCAGGAGGGGAGGAGGACTTCCAGATTTCAAAACTGATCCTTTACCGTGTTTGCTGAATGTTAAAGGCACAAACTGACCTGAGGACAGGATATTCTCATAGTTCCCAGTTCCCAGGCCACCAGCTATGACTGTCTTGCTCTTGTTCTGTTTACCATGTTCTTGTCCCATTTATGGAGTGCCTTATCCATCCTGCCTTGCTGTTTCCATTGCAATCCCTTGGGACCAACCAATGTGAAACCTTCAGCAACAGCACCTTTGATGCTCCCAGAAGGGGAGAGCTGCACAAGCAGAGATTTGAACCCATCTTCTGAAAAGCAGAGGCAGAGCACTGCTGTTTCAGTTTCTGAACACTGACAGACACGTGCCACCAGCTCACTGGCTGCAGCCATGAGAGGCCACATCACAGCCCAGGAGCTGGGTTTTGTGTACACTGCAGAGCTGGGAGGGAAACACCTGATCATGTGGGAGCACCAAGTGTTTACTCAGTGGGATGTACCTGGGCAACCCAAACACTCTGCATGTGTGTTGGAAACGAGCCCGGCAGAGCAGAAAGCTGACAGAGGATCTTGAATCCTCAAAAACCTCAGAGGTTTCCTGTAGAACATGCAAGGGATTGTCACTGACTGACTCCATTCAACCAGCCACTGTTCTGGTGGTACATGGATGCAGTCACCTCACTCCAGTGTGCCTGTCCAGGTCCTGATCGACTCTGGAGGTACCTCACAGAGCGTGATCCGAAGTACAAAGGGAAGAAGAAGCTCAAGATCTCGGGCAGAGAGCTGGTGTCAGTCCCCCCACAGGTCTTTGGCTTGGACCAACTGCAGGTCCTGGAGATGAGCCCAGAACGAGAGAGCTGCCTGAGGTACCGGATGGAGCTGCTCCCCCAGGAGATCAGCCGCCTGAGGAACCTCACCTGCCTCTACGTGGACTCCAACAACTTGAAGAAAATCCCTGCTGAAATTGGCACTTTGAGTTGCTTGGAGAGGCTCACTCTGAGCAACAACAACCTGACCTCACTGCCTGCAGAAATAGGGGCACTTCAAAGGTTGCGCAGCCTCCACCTGGCCAACAACAGCCTGACTGAGCTGCCTGCACCCCTCTGCCAGCTGAGGAGCCTCACCTTTCTGGATATGAGTGACAACAAAATAGGTACAATCTCCTCCAGCATTCGGCATCTGGAGAAACTGGAAACATTGCTATTGCTTTTCAACTCACTGGAGAGCCTTCCTGAGGATGTCTGTGTTTTAAGGAATCTGCGCACACTTTGGTTGGGAAACAACCAGCTACAGTCCCTTCCAGCAGCCTTTGGGGAGCTGGTGAACCTGGACTGGGGATACAACTACTGCTCATGCAATTTTGAGGGGAATCCACTGGAAAGTCCTCCCCCTGAAGTCTGCAGCAGAGGCCCTGAAGGGATCAGAGACTACTTCTTGTCACTTCATAGGATTTGGAGAGACTAAACCATTGGTGTCAGTTCTCTTGATGTGGCTGAGGTGGATTTATTCCGCACAAGCAAAATGTATTTCAGACAGAAAGCTCTGGTGAAATCACCCTGTGGAGCTCAAAAGTTTCCTTTCTGCTCTCAGGTGATTTCTCTGGTAGTCTTTTTTTTTTTTTTTGACACTGGTATTGCACGGTGGTGTATACCTTTCAAAAACTCATCCAGGGACAACTGTAATCTTTTTTGTTATTTATGATAGACTTATCTCAGAAAATGTTGCAGCCAAACATCCAGTCTGAGGAAATGAACAAGTCTGAGAGGACAGAGTCAGGTAAACAACTGGTGGTATGCAAATAGCAATAATCCCTACTCTGTTTGCACACTGGCTTGGTGCTTGAGTCTGGACTCAAAGTAAGTGCAAGCTGAGATTTCTGGAAGTGTTTAAGGTCATTGTAGATTTGGATTTGCTTCAGGTAGCCCAGAATCTCACCATTTTCCCTGGAGTTTTACAGCACACACAGGTTGAATCATCTCAGGCTTCCGCCTGGCGCTGGATAAAAAACCTGTGTCCAGGTCCCACAAGGCATCATGAAAGCGATGTCTCCATTTCTTTGGCAGGACACAGTGCATTTCTTAACCTGTTTCTCCTGAAGAACAGTGTCAGCACAGGACTGTCACACTCTCTGAAGGCAGCATGGACCTGGAGTTGATGTGCCAGTCCACCCAGAGCAGACCTCAGTGATACAGCTCCTTGGAGCTTGGTGATGCACAGGGATAGCCCAGATTTAGAGCATGCAGCACTAACAGGAAAAGTTTCCACTTTTACTGAGTCTGGGAAAGTGTTCAGAGTTATTAAAATATGAGTATGCAAACTTCCTGCAAGGGAACATTCTGAGAATCCCTGTCTATAATCATAAAAGGCTTCATCAGTGTTACATTATGGAAATTTGCTGAGACTCCTTTCTGTTTCATTTTGCTCTCTCTTCCTCTTATCATCAACATTTTCCTCCTACCTCTCCTCAACTCCTCTCCTCTTTGTCGGTGTTTTCGCTGTCACTACTCCCTCTGACATTTGTGTTTCATTATTTTCTCATCAAAAACTTCTCATTCCCTTTGCCCTCTGTCTCCTTCGTTTCCTAGTTCTCCTTTGGCCAACATACAGAAAGCTGCAGTTTTGTGTTTCCTGGAAAGAAGAAAGGTTGAGTCAGGCCTGGTGGGAGCTGAATGTGTTCTTATAGGCTTCACAGAAAAAGGGAGAGAGAAAAGGTTTGAGACATTGATACATGGACCATTAATTCCCTTGTTCAGTCTATTTGCTTCTCCTTATAGCAAAGATCAGCACAGGATCCGAATCAATGCTGAAATTTTTCTGGATAACAGGAGCACAATGCCAGATATGCTTAAAACGAACTGATTTTCAGATTGGTCTGCCCCTGTGTCTGCCCCTGACCTCTGTGAATTTGTCAAACCAGCTGTGACTTTTTGGTGTCATAGTAACCAGATTCAGTACATCATTAGGATATCACACAGAGATAAATCAGTGCATGCAATAATGGTCACATAGTTACATCACACCAGTTTGTTCAGTTTTCCTGCAGCTGATTATTTCTAAGATGTGTAACATAGGAAAGAAAGGAGTAAAGGGACCCTGGTGCCTTGCTCTCTTGGCAGCATGAAGAATTGGAGATAAAGGAGCAGGACAATGAACTGCAAGTCCTTTGCAGTTTGGGTTTTTTGAGAGGAGATTTGGAACTGTGCATGAAGTAGCTCCTGAAGCTGGTGCCACATGAGGCAAAAGCTGTATCAAGGTGGCAACATTAAAGACATTGAAAGACTTTGGTCTTGTTCTTGTCATTGATCCATTCTCTGGACTCAAACAGGTCTTATTTCCCCATTATTTCTGCTGTTTCTCCATTTCTCTCACCCCCTTCAGTATGTACAGTCATTCTGCTTTTCTAAAACTTGCCTAGTAAAGGACATGAGGTTAAAGGCAGTGCCAGCAGCACAAGTAAAGACAGGGTTATCACCCTGGTTTTGGACATGTGTGGGAATTAAATTCTAGTAACTATGGTCTTTTTAGTGGCTTTTGTCTAATACACTGAATCCTTCCAGGGCATCACCTTAGGCAAGTGGTAAGAAGGACAATTTCTCGTGTCCCATGTCAGACTCTTCAGATCCCATCTTTCTGGTTTTCTTCTACATTGCACAGGGTTTGGGCTTGAGGTTCCATTTCCAATTTTGGATACCTTTCTCTTCTGCTTCTTGGCCAGTGATTCCTGAAAGGCAAGCTGACTTTAGCTTGTTTGGGGAGTTTATAGCATCTCAAAGCTTTTACTTTTGGTTTTGGTTGATCAGGTTTCACATGCTTTGCTTAACTAATCCTCTCTTGAAAAACCAGAAACACCATTTCTGAAACCTGGTCATATCTTTTAATAATATACCTGTCATTCCTGAGAGTGAATGAAGCTAAAAAGGGCGTTAAAGAATGCACAAAAATGTAATCTTCAATAAACAGTGCCAGTACCTCTGCTGTAATTCTCCAGTCTGTTGGCAACAAGAGAAATTCTGTGAAATTAATGCAAGTGAGGGTGCTTTGACCTTACCATCAAACTGCTTGAGCAGACTGAACATGTTGCTCGGAAGAAATTATGTCCTGACACCATGTAGTCTCTCATCTCTTCCTTTCCCTTTATCCCAATTGCTTCCAAAATCCCACTTCCCAAGGTGGAAACCCCAATAGTGCATATTCACTGCAGCATCTGTGATAGTGGCATAGTTACACAGAGCAATAAGTAGATCCCGGTTTTGTCATTAAGATGGCATTAAAACCTAATCTCAAACTGCTTATCCTGTATTTGTTGTACTGTCTGTATTGTTGCTAAGCATCCTCTTTTGCCTGTGCTCATTAAAACTTCAAGTGTTAATATCAGAGGATGGCAAACTGCTTGGATATAGGGCCCTGGTGAAAAGACATGGATATAAACCATACTCGGGGGTGAGGGGGAGGAGGGAATTGTTAAAGCTGCCATCCAGTATTGATGATAGTTTTGCTTGCATTTCCCTTCCCCTGTCCCATACTGCAAACAGCCTGGAGTAGGAGAGCATTGTGCCCTGGAATCACACAGGACTTTCATTTGGAACCTTTGAACTCTTGCAGCAGAGCAGTAATGAAATGTAAAAGCAGGGAGCGAAAAAAGCTCCAAATAGAAATTCTGGGAAATAATATATATAAGGGCAGAGGGCTCCTTAATTTAACACACAAATGCATAACACTTCACAGGCTGGTAGCTCAAGCTGGACAAGTTCTGACTACAGATAAGCTGCATATTTTTAATGCTGGAGAGTTCACCTGAGGATATGGCAGATTCTCTATCATCCAAAGTCTGTAAAACCCACAGTCTCACTCTACTGAAGGTATGACTGTAACCCTTCACCTTGTTTTATGCAAAGTCAAACTTGTAAAGGCTCCTTCTGTCTTTAAAGTATATGTCTACAATCTATGGCTACTGTAAAAATAAAATATTAGATGCCACCTTTTATTTACTTCTGCCTTGATTTGTCTTTACGTGAAATTCAGCTTTGTGGTTTTCAGTGGCCACAAGCAATGCTTAAAAAATTGAAGGTCCCCAAGTTTCACAAATCAGAGGTCTCTTGTGGTCAGTGATGGAGTTGGAAAAACAAAAATGTAGAGGCAGATGCTGTTCTCCTCATGCCTGCTGGAGTCAACAGAAAATTTCTAGGCTCACAAATGAAAGACTGGTTGTGAATTTAGTTTAAGTGGACTTAAGCACCAACCAGTTTTACAAGTATTTGAAAAGTCTTGTGGTTGATCAGTCATACATATTGCATATTAGAGGACATCAAAGGAAACACAACTTTGCAGACTGCCAGGAAACAAAAGGCACTGCAGGTGTCGTCCTACATAAACTACAAACATATTTGATATCTGAAAGGAGAGTGTCAGCTTGTGAATGTGCCATTGTTGGGGAAAAGGCCATCACTATCAAGAGAGGCCACTATTCCTGCCAGCTGGATGGACCCCAATGCCATCTGCCTTTCTGTCTTCCTCTGGGCTCTGAAGCCTCACCTCAGAACTCGACAGTCCAACTTCAGCAATGACAATTTTCAGGTGATCCAACACTGAGTCAGTGCAAGAAGCTCAGGTCTGACATGAATATTGAATATTGTGTCAGTTTTGGTCACACCATATAAGAAAGACATTAAGACATTACAGAGCGTCCAAAGGAGGGGAAAGGGCCTTGAGGGGAAGCCGTGTGAGGAGCGGCTGAGGGCACTTGGCTTGTTCACCTCGGAGATGAGGAGACTGAAGGGAGACCTCATGGCAGTTACAACTTCCTTGTGAGGGGAAGAGGAGGGGCAGGCACTGATCTCTACTCTGTGGTGACCAGTGATAGGACCTGAGGGAATGACCTGAAGTTATGTCAGGGGAGGTTAAGGTTGGATATTAGGAAACAGTTCCTCACCCAGAGGGTGGTTGGGCACTGGAACAGGCTCCCCAGGGCAGTGGTGACAGCACCAAGCCTGAGAGAGCTCAAGAAACGTTTGGATGACACTCTCAGGTACATGGTGTGACTCTTGGGCATGGTCCTGTGCAGGGCCAGGAGGTGGAGTCGATGATCCTTGTGGGTCCCTTCCAGCTCAGCATATTCTGTGGCTCTGTGACTCTGTGAATCTGTGGAATCAATAGGTTTAATAATCATTGATTGTACATGTTCAGTCACTATCAGAGGCACCTGATTCAATGGAACATGATTCCCCACACTTGGGCAGCAGTACCACAGGAGGAACAAAGTCATCTATCATGGGCAAGTGCCTTATCATTCAGCACATTAAATTGCAATGAAAGCCTAAGTAGCATATCTAATTAACATCACTTTCAGCCATACAAAGAAAGGTTTTTAACTCTCCAGAGCGTTCTGCCCATGAACCAAGAGACATGTGCTTAAATGGTGCTTAAATAAACACCACATCCATGCCATGGATTTCCTTTGTTTGTTAAAGATCTAGCAGTCATTGAGAAGCTTTTTATTTTTCTGCCACCCTAGGGAAACTACAAAATGTGTCACCATTCTCACTGCCTAACAAACAACTTTCTTTGAACAGTTCAGGCAGCAAGAGGGGGAAAGACTGATGCCACAAGCAAAGCCCAGATAGAATAACCCAACTTTGTACTGGAACTCACTGAGTTTTGCCAGTCTGGAGCTCACTACTGTTGAGATTCCCAAAGCAATCCCCCATCCAGTCATTTGGTACGTGAAATTTATGAAGACTTGCATTTATCAGGATACAGTGACTCTCACATCAGAGGTATTGATACAGCTGAGGTCAGGCTGTTAGCATGGAGTTATGTCTAAAAAGAAATCTTCCAAGTGCTGTGCAAGTCTCACTGTTGAAAATTCAAATTGAAGCTTCTTCCTGTAATGAAAGCTTCTTTTTTTGGTTTGCTTGGTTTTGTTTCTCATTCCCTTGAGATTTAGAAAACAGATTATTATATTCCTGTTTGCAACAAGTCTTTTACATACATTAAGCTTGTTGAAGAGTTTCTCATGAGACTTGCTAAAGTTAAATAAACACTGAACCTGTGGGTCTTTCTGCTCTGACCATGTTTTCTGCATCTCAGGGAGTCCTCTTCTCCTCTGGACTGTTGCTGCACACCTTTCCTGAGCAGTCACATTCAAAACTGAATACAACATGGCATCTTAAGTCTTTCTAGTGACAAATGAAGGGCTATTGTACATTTGAAAGTTATGCCCCTGTTTGTTCACTCCATATGGTGGTGGTTACTCTTTTTTTCACATGGAATTCACTTGTCATCTACTGTGATACCACACTATACTACAGAGCTGCTATTGGCAAATTTTGGTATTGGTGTATTGTAGAAGCTGAAGTTTGTGGCTTTGCACTTGTCCCTGGTGAATTTCAACTTCCTCTTTCCCACCCCAAACAGGTTATAGTATTCTCCAAATCATTCTGAATTCAAATCCTGTCCTCCCGTGCTTACAATGAGCTTTATGCCATCTCAAAATCTAATAATTGTACTCTCTTTTCTATCATCTAATTCATTAATGAAAATGTATGCCAGGATTTGATCCAGAAGAGGACTGGACTCCACTTCTACATCCTTCCACCCTGGCAAAGCACCACCAATAACCTTTCTGAGATGTTATCAAACCAGCTTTGCACCCAATCAATCACAGTCTCATCTAGACCAGGCTGCTGGGGCTCACTTATGAGAATGTCACATGCAACCCTTTTGAAAACCTTAGTGAGGGTAAGATTTGTGACAGCTACTTCTCCTTTATTCTTAAAGCCTGTTACACTGCTAAAAGTGAAGATTAGATCAGTTCAACACAATTTATTCTTGACAAATCCACACAGGCTACTTGTCCTTGCTGCTACATGAAGCAGCTGCTTCATGTTTCAAGCTGTGACTTATTATCTTCCAAGTGCTCATGAAACGTGCATTTGTTCCAGAATTTGTGCAAGGCTCACAGGCAGGTGAGGATCATTTCCCATCCCTCTTTCCCAACAAGAAACTATCTTTAATGCAACAACCACTTGCTGCTTCAGCCTTGGCAGTAACAAGGACTCCAACAGAGCTCTGTAGAACACAAGCATAGCCAGGCTGGAAGGATTTGGTAGGGCCAGTTCCATGTCATGGCCAGCCCTGATGTGCTCTGGGTGGCCCCATGATGGGAGTGGAGGGCTACAGCTCCTCTTGCAGTTTGGGAAATGTACCTCAGAAATGTGGGATAACATTAACTTCCATTTCCCTGCTTGGCTACCGTGCCAAGGACTTCAGCCTAGTCATGTCTCAGGGAGAAGGCAGACACTGGGAGGGGGAAAAGACACAAGTCTCGAGGTACCTAACCTATTTTGGTCTTGTCCTGCCAGCTGGGAGCTCTCCTTGACTTTTGTTTCTGCATTCTGTTTTCAAATGGATGTCCTTAATCCTATTTCTCAGACTCAGAATGGGCCTGAGCAGCATGAAATTTCTAAGCAGGCAGCAGGAGACTGAGAGTTTTGATCCTGCAATAACGAGCTTCAGTAGCTCACAGCGTGAGTGTGTGTGTGTTCCCTGGGCAGCTGTGTCATCTGGAGAATATCTGCACCCTTCTACTTGTAAGAAGGGTGGATCAGATCAGTTCAGACATCTTCTTTTGATCTAGATGAAAGGAGGATTCCTTTTTGTTCTCAACACTAGTGCTGCCTGTTAGGAGGATGTCCCTTTGCATTGGGTCTGTGTGCTCACAGAAAGAATAGGGAAAAAAAGAGTCAGCTCACATGGGCTAAATATCTGCCAGGCTGATTGCTCTTGCATCATTTTCACACATAAAATACTGTTGCACTTCAGCTGTTTCTAAACATCCACACATTGATAACTTCATGGTTTTGTGTCTGGCTACTTTTTGCAAAGTTTCCTTTTCAGGTGTAAAACAGGCCTTACCCAAACTGAATCACTGTGATTTGTTTCTAGAGCACTAATGAAACTAAACTAATTCCCTTATTCCTAATTTTTTTTTTCCAACTGTGAAGTTCAAGCACTTTGATCATGCCCTTAATTACTCTTCTAGTGTTTGACAGTGTCAGGGCTGGCACAACTAGAAGAAGTATATGGGACTGAGAGGCAGAGCTTCTCTGTAGACTCTTTTTGAGCTGATGTCTATCAAAAGGTTGCCTGCCCTTCCAAGGAGTTAGACTTGATGACCCTGTTTGTTCCTTCCAGTTCTGTGCTCTTAGTCGTCTCTTTGCTTATTAGACTGTGTTGCTCATTGGGAACAAGCTAAACTGATGCTCTGTATATCAAGAGCATTTCTGTTTGAAATGTTGTTTTTCTTTAGCTTTTTGTTCTGTTGTTTGTATTGTACAGTCTGACACCAGTTCTGCACAGTTCTGACACATTCTGCACTGTCATACATACTGAAATTTTTTTGTTTGTTTCCTAAAAAATTTTTGATGATTTGACTGAATGAAACTAGAAAAGAAAATAAAAGAAGTTATACAATTCCATAGGTATGTGTGCATATGGATTCTGCATCCTCATGCAGCAGAGCCATTAGGCTGATGCCCTGTACAGATCCCAGTTCCTTGCCCTGTTTTAATATTCAAAGCACTTTGCAGACTCTTCTGGATGTCATTGTGTCCGTGCCAGACCTTCAGACGTTTCTTCAGAGAGAAAGGATAATAATGGTCTGACACTATACAGGAAAACTAACGTTTGCTTTATTTGAATTAGGTAGATTGTCACTGGAAATGTCTTGCATTTCAGAAAGAACCTAAGTTAAAATGATCCTTCTGTCTAGAGAACAGCATATAGGATATTCTACAATTAATTTTCAAAATCAAATGTTCTTTTTTGTTGTAAAAGTCTTCCCTTGCCCCATCCCAAATAAATTTAAATAAGAATAGTGCTTTATTTCATAATTATCAAAAGTTTGCCTGTAACTTTTCTTACTGTAAACAGTAGCAACAAATCTGCATCATTTTTTCCTGTGAACACTGCATGTATCATATGTTGGCAAAATTTAGAGATTGTTGTTGCAGAAAAAGATGCAGATTTTTTATTATCTAGTCCCCTGAATAAAAAGAGGGTGGCTACAGGCATAAATTTACATAGATGTTTTCAGAGCTGGAGCCGTTTAGCTGCAGCTTCATTCAGGAATCTGCGAAGCCTTATCTCCAGGACAGATTGCAGACATTGTTCTCTAGCACTGGTTGCAAAGATCTCCTTAGGCAAATGGTCTCAAACCATCCCCACTGAGGACCCCTCCATGTGACAGTAGTGCTGCACATTGCCAGCCTTGTTGGTGCTTCTTGGGGAAGAAACAAGGAGCAGAGGGACTCTAGAACAAAGCTGGTCTCCAGAAGGATTCTCAGCAGGCCCAGTGATTTAGAGCTGATGGGTGTCTCCTTGAAGAGGATGCTCTAAGGTACAAACTATATCCTAGATAGGGTTGCTTATATATTTTCTGAAAACACTTTTCAGCGGCCTTCTACAGGCAACTCCTAACAAACAGGTTAGGAGTTAGTTAGCCTGACCCTACAGCTGGGCAACTGTTACAGGGATGAACTGCAGTAAGCTGTATTTAAATTTCATCATATTTTATATCTACCACAAAGAAATCGATTTCTCAGCTATGGATCCCTGCCCTTCACTTCACTCTGCAGGTCTAAAATAATTTTCAAATGTTGATGCTAAAGTTTTGGAGGTGTTATGGGTGTATTAACTGCACTCTGCGTTGCTCACTGTTGCAATTTCTGTACATGATGGTTCATGCCTGTGATCCTCTGTTTGCTGAATATGGCCGAACTAGTTGGTCTCTCCTGGCTATACACCTGGAAAAAACACCTGGGAGGGTTTAACCTGCTGGAAGTGGTACTTGGAAGCACCATTCCTGTAGCATTAATCTGTGGGATACACCCTGAGCATGAAGGTCAGAGTTTACAGATGGATTTGCCTACACATTTTCCCAAAAAAGAGACTCCCCTACCCCCCAGATTCCCAACAGAGCTTAAATCCTCAAAAGCTGGGCTGTATTACAAGAGGAACTAAGGCACTAATAATTTTAAACCCAAGAAATCTCAGAGTGGAGGAGAACAAAGTCAAACTGATTCATAAACATGGTTCCATATTGGCAATCCAGTCCTTTACGTGAGATTTGTTGTCTCTCCAGTAACCTTTCAATAGCTTGTGGGATCACAACATACTGTACATGGTACCCTCTGGAGGAGTTTCTTTTCATCCCTTAATGGCCCTGGCTCCCTGTCTCTGAAAGAAGATCTGTGTTGGTTGAGACTAAGGGTTACCTTGGAAAATCTGTGCAGTATTCAGTCCCTAATTAGGGCTGTAAAAAGTAACCTTAGGAAAAATAAGAACAAGCTAAAACATTTAATACTGTCCTCTAATGGTTTTCCAGTTCCTGAGTATTTACAGTTCAGGAGAGACCTTAAGCTTATGAAGCTTGACTGCTTAAGAGATAATCCCAGGATCTGTCTTCCAAGTATCAGTCCAGTGTGCTTTGAGGCCACAGAAACTTCTTGCACCCACACCACCTCTGGCAAGAAGTTTCCTAGGTCTACAGCCCATTTCATAAAGAATCACCCCCATCTGAGGTCTCCAATGCCCTCACGTAATGGTACTCTGGACAGTCAATCCCTATCCACCCCCTCTTCTTGCTGCTTGTGAGATATTCAGGGGGCTCATAAAAAGGAGGGAGAAGGACTTTCTATATGGGCAGGGGAAATGGTTTTAAGCTGATAGAGATTAGGTTTAGATCAGATGTTAGGAAAAAATTCTTTACTCAGAAAGTGATGAGGCACCGGAACAGGCTGCCCAGAGAAGCTGTGGCTGCCCCATGCCTGGAAGTGTTCAAGGCTAGGCTGGATGAGGGTTTGAGCAACCTGGTCTAGTGAAAGGTGTCCTACCTATGGCAGAGGATTTGGAATGAGATGATTTTTAAGGTTCCTTCCAACACAAACCATTTTGCAATTCTATGATTCTATATGGGCACCTTCTACCTCCTGTCCATGCTGCAGTCCCCCTCCTGCTCCTGTCCATGTTTCTTCTCTGTCCATTCCACATGTTATCTTGAAAGCATTTCTCTTCCAGTCATTTTTAGTTATTCTAAGGAAGGCTCAAGCTTCTTCTGTCTTGATGCTTTTACCTGCATCTTCCTTTTGCATCCACAGCAAAAGAAAATCAGATGGGCTGCCTTCTTACTCCTCACTACAGCCTTTGAAAGGAGCAACATGTGAAGCTTTCACATGAACAACATGTGAAGCACATATGATTGCTCATGCTGATTTTTTTCTCAGTGAGAAATCCTGAATCTCTTCTTTTTTTACAGACCTCCCACTCCAGCAGTTTTTCTTTGCTCTAAAATACCATTTGTTTTTCAATTAAAGTCAAATAATTTTTGAGCTAATATGTTAATTAAAACTAAATATGTTTGGGGCTGAATTACAAGTCTCTGTAGGATACAGGATGCTCCAGTAATGCTAAAGAGGAAAGATGCAGAGTCATCGACTATGAAAGTGCAAGCTTGATCTATAGTGAAGTCTACTTTAGTTCCACTTGATTCTGTACAACTGCAGCAATTTACTGCACTTGACCTTTACCATGAGATTTAGAAAGGAAATGTTTGATATTCTACTCTATTTTCAGGAAACCTAGGAGACAGATAAGTAATACTGCTGCCTTTTCCAGATTGTTCCCTGAATAATTTCCTTAATACACGGTCAGAATTCAGAGACCTTGATTTCTTGCTCAACAATCTCTTAGGAAGTGGGAACCTGCCCCTGGGGGTTAGCATTCCTTAGGCTTTGTTTCCTCTCTGGTTTGTATGACTTGGGAATCAGCTCTAAATTTCACATGAAATTACATCTCAGGAGTCCCATCATAAACCAGCCACAGTGTCTGCAGCAAAGAATTGGACCTTTTCTTCCCTGTTCACTGGTAAGCAGTGCTGGCTATATATGAAGTCATCACAGAGTAATTTCCACTGGTTATTCTGGCACCCAGACTTCTTTCAATAATGGATGAGAAGGACATTGATTTAATTCTCGCCATGTTCATTTTACTCTAGAATTTCAATATGCACATCTAGATATCTGCATAGAACCTTCCAGCATTATTTCTGCCTTTTCAAAAGACAGAATGGGAATTGCATCATCAAAGCTTTAAGCCCTGAGCTTTTCAGGACCATCACTATAGCAGAGCACTATAAAATATCTACACAATATCTATCCATAAACCATTGGATGAAGCTCCTGCACTAGGAGAGTGCTGCAAACCTGCACATGCAATGTTTTAGGCAATGGCTCAGAACTAGGGTATAATGGTGAACACTGAGGGGATAGGACTGATTTTTTGGGAAGGAGCCTTTTGAGCGTAGCAAGCTGAGTTGCATTCATGCAGTTAAGTGTGTAATTCCAGAATCCAATTTATGGTACTGGTCACTTTGTTTGGTCTATACTGATCTTTCCCACAGAATAACATCTCTCAATATTAATGAAGAACACAGGCTTTCTTTCTAACCCTCCCACTCACTTCCTCTTCAGTGATATTTACTGAGTAAAGCACAAGTGCACTTCTTTTTTTCATTATTATTTTGTGTCTTGTTTTCCATTCCTTGCATACTTTCCTACTAAGGGAGCCCATGAGGCAAAGGGAAACCAGTTCTAACCCAGGCAGTGGAGTTTCAGACCGGATTCTGTTGCACCTATTGAAGGATGCTAACTTTTGTACACAAATACCTTTCCAAAATGGTGTCCAAAATGAAAATGAGATTTCACAACATCAGGTGTCCTTGTGCTTCTGTATTACTGCCTTTTTTTTCTGTTCCTGATGCAAGTGAATTTTATGCAGTATTCAGCACATATTACATTCTTGATGCAAAAACTCACCACAGATAACAATGCTTGAGTTAGCAGCAGGGATCAAGAGCTACAGCATTTTTGTGCGGAGAAATTCTATAAATGAAGAAGTGCCATGAAAATGCAAGGCATGAATACATCGCAGCCTCCTCAGCTTTCAGAGCTGTCAAAGGTCTCAGTAAATGTAATTACATCAGTCACACGCTTTCTTCATGCCATGTTAACAGAATAGAAGGAAGACATGGAGTAAAGTGACTGATAAACTCCTTTGGTCTAGACTTCGTTCAATCATTCACATGAGAAAAATAAATTGCATATAGAAGTACTTTTTGCTGCCTTTATGGTGAATTATCACAACAGTAAGTATTCTGGACCAGTGTGTATCTGTTTCAATAACTGAAGAGATAAACACACCCTTGCCTCCAGAAATTAAAATCAACTTAGTACAAGACTATGGTGAATGAGCATTCACATTCACACTTGTCTGCCTGGGCTAATGCCAAGGGATTTGATGAAACAGTTAGAGGAGGGAAGACAGCAGATTGCAGAGGTAGAATTGCTGTTAAGTCTCTGCTTACTGGACCAAGGCTTGAAAAGTCATCAGGCAACAT
Source organism: Neopelma chrysocephalum (assembly GCF_003984885.1). Taxonomy (NCBI): domain Eukaryota; kingdom Metazoa; phylum Chordata; class Aves; order Passeriformes; family Pipridae; genus Neopelma; species Neopelma chrysocephalum. The sequence continues at coordinate 12,567,432 of NW_020897725.1, read as the reverse complement.
GGTGAAGAACAAGTCCAGCACAGCAAGGGTCACAGGATGCTTGTCTTTACTGAGGGAGAGGAGTGATGTGCTGAATTAGATACAGAGGAAGGCAAGGCAATGATATTACACAGGGTGTCTGATTGCTTGATTTAGCTGCTGCTCACTCACCTATCAAAGGTATCTCAAGCTAGACGAGGTTCTGTATGCTGGCCCCCAGTAGCATCTCATTCCATATAGATTTTTCTGGCTGCTGACTGTTTTTATCAACATCTCAAGAAAAACAACAAAAAAGAGCAAAGTCAATAAAATTGGGTGCAAGTCATAAGCTTAAATCCTTCGGGTTAGCAGCAGTAGTTTCTATCCATTTTTTATGTAACGACTGTGGAGTTTGTCCGGGAGCAACAGAGTGTTTTCAGAAAAGATTGCTTTTATCTGGCTGACAGTCTTCTATTTATAGTTGGCAAATATTTCCATGGTTCAGGTTTATGAGCACACTGTAGGCTCTGGTATCATGACTTAAGCTTAAGCCAGTTATAGCCATGCAGTGGGTTGTACGTGAGGCTTTTTTTGCTGGGAGAAGCAATAGAGAATACAGCACTTATATTCATTTTAAAAATTCAGAAATGCTAGCTACGAAGTCCAATAATGAACAAAAAATTGTGTAATGCCTTAAAAATTCAAGCTTAATAATTTGGTTTGTCAATGAATAATAAAAACTATAGAAGTAAGGTACCGGAAAGCCGTGTGTTCCTTTGCTTCAATATATTCTAACAATGAGGAAACAGATGCCACGCAGAAAGTCAACAGTCTGCATCTCAAACTGTGGGTCCTTGCTTATTTTAATATTTGATGAAGATCTTTGTGCTCCGTCTCATGGAGTACATTACCCAGAGTACCAATATACTGTTGAACAGATCTGGAGCACAACTGACACTACAACACTGTGTTCATCCTTGGATGCAAAGCTGTACTGCACTTGTGTAACAGTCAAACTTCTAGGGGAAAAAACACAAAGCGCCCTAAAACTTAAGCAATGTGGAAGAGATCTTTTTCAAAGCTGGGACAAGATTAATGTGAGCTTTCAATGTGTCTCATTCAGAATTGCAGGGGTTTGCACTCTATCCTTAGTAGTGCAGTGAATATCTTTTCCCAAACAGGTTATGCTGTGTCAACATCTTCTGTCATTTAGATCAGTCCATCATTTATTACATGGGAACTGTCAGACTTATGCCTCATGCCCCAAGGCACAGCACACACAGGAGGGAAGTTGAACAATCAACCACACAGAGTGTCATTGACGTCATATGGGAGTCTAGATCTGTCTGAGATGGATTACAAGATCCTTTCAGAGTAGAGAATAAGGGAAAATAAGGAGAATCATGCCAGTATTTGAAATGCCTATCTTCCACATGCCTTGCACTCCCTCTAATGTGCCCACTTCTTTGGGAAACAGAGGGCTATTTATTTGAGTTGAAATAAACCCAAATTTTAGAGGCATAGTAATAATTGGAGGAAACTTTTTTTAAGGGCAGATATGTAAATGCAATAGGGGTTTGCCAAGGGCAAGAAAAAGTGTACCACAACCTTTAGTGTATCTGGATGTGGGGTTTATTTAAGAATGTACATTTTTACCCTACTGATTCTCTCAGATTCATGCATAAGTTTTGTCATGCAATCTTTGCATTCATCACAATTCATTTCCCTTCCCTTTAGGGAACCAATGCTGTTTGTCTGGGATATTTGGAAGAAATCACATCAGTGTGCTCTGTGCTGGTGCTCACATGTACAACCCTTGGGTGTTACTGGTGAGGTCCCTGGGTGTCCCCCTGGACTTGTCCTTGTGCATCTGTCCCACCTCCAAGACTTCTTTCCATTTTCAGGGACTTTTCTCCAGTCAGGATCTTCACCTTCTTCTTTCCAGGCCCCCAATTTATTATCAAAATCACTTATTCTTTTCAAGTATGATTCTTCTCTTCTTCCCAGGCTGAGAGCTCTCAGTTTTCTCAGTTTGAATTGTCTAGGTAGAGAACCATAGTAAGTGCTCAGCCTCCTCTCTGGTGGTCCCTTTTCATATCCTTTTACTTATAGAAAGATTCAGGATGTGCCATTTCTGTTTACACGAGAACTTATAAAAACTTACAGCCAGCCTCTACCATTGCAGTTAGCAAGGAACAGGCTTCTGCTTTGAGAGTTCAGTTTGATTTCAGACTTTTCCCACAAACATAGAATCATGGAATGGTTTGGATTGGAACTAACCTTAAAGTTCATCTAGTTTCAACCTCCCTGCCATGGACAGGGACACCTTCCACTAGACTAGCTTGCCCAGAGCCCCATCCAACCTGGCCTTTAACACTTTCAGGTATGGGGCAAGCATACATGCACCCAACTATCTGCTGTCTGGCTTTCACAATTTAAGGTTTTATTTTTTGCCTGCAAAAGGTTCATAATATGAAAAAAAAAAGTATGAATCACTAGATGAGAAGTGTGGTCACTTAGGATAGTTAAGCAGGCTTAAACTGTTGTCTCCAGAAAGCATCACTGGAGTCAGATGTTCCCATTTATAAAATTTCTGTCTATGGCTTAATAATCACAGAATCACAGAATACTCTGAGTTGGAAGGGATCCACAAGGATCATCGAGTCCCTTAGCCCTGCAGAGGACCATTCCCAGGAGTCACACCATGTGCCTGAGAAGTGCCTCCACTTCTATCTCTCATCTCAAAAACTGCTTAAATTTGAAACTTTCGTAAGTCCCTCGGAGATCCTTCAAAAGCAAACAGTCCTTACTCTTCTTAACTCCAGAATATTTTTCTCCCTTGTGCTCATTTTAATTGTTGGAGACGCAAATTATTACAGTTACTGTTTTGCCCAATGCTCTGTGTTTTCCCCTACAGATCTCAGGTCCCTGACCATAACTCTCTCACTTGTTGCTAGAAGGTTGAGCCCAGAATAGGTCCTGTTCCACACACAGTTGGAGGGTAGAAAACAGAGGCAAAAGCAGAAATCTTTGCTGATTTTGACTTTGACTATAAGCTCCTGTAGGCAGAGCAGAGTAGCATCTCTTAAGTCTGTTATTTCCATGTATAGGACTCTTGAAAATGATTAATTAATAATGGTTTTCAACATATAGTGTAAAAACTTAAGAATTTTTTTAACTTCCAGGTTGTTGTGATGTTTGAGGGTAAGACCTCTCTGGCACGGAGTGGTTGGACTCCCTGTCTTGTCCTCACTCTTCATTAGCAACAGAGGCCAAATTGTGTGGTGTGAAAGTAAACATTTCAAAGTTCATAGCTCAGCAGCTGGTGAGTCACTCCTGAGCCAAGGGGAATGTCAATAAGAAGAGATGCACTGTGAAAGGTGATTAATTTCTGGAGAGAGACTCAGTGATTCATTATCAGGTCTTGCTGAATTTTAATTGCAAAGGTTAGAAAACTGTGTTTTGACCCAGGGATTAATAAGGAAAATAACACATTTTTGATGACTGGAATGTCTTAGCTGAAACTTTTGCTAAGATCTGCTTGTAGCCATTATCTGTACATGTCTCTCATGTCTTTTATTTGTGTCTGTGCACTGATATTTACAAGATGAGTCTTGTGCATTGGAAAGCCACGGAAACAGAACAGAACAATGGTCTCTGACCTAAAAAGTTACTGTCAATGTACAGCAAGAAAAAAATCTAGGTAACTAAGTATGTACAAGTGACGGGAAAGCACAAGGCAGAAAACAAACCAATACAGATCACATGGAAATCTCTGAAAGAGGTAAGGATTTGAGAGGCAGCCGTGGGTCACACAAGGGTAACCTGAAAGGAGGTCAGATGGAATGAGTGGAATTACACTGGTAGAGCTGAGAGAAAACTGACTTTTCATTTATTTAGGTAAGAGAAGCAATTTTTTGCTTTTACCAGTAAAGCATAAGAACAGAGAATAGGACACTCTCTCCTTGAGAAGTCAGTGAAAATAGAGGAGAAAGACCTGTGTGTTGTCAACTGAAGGAAAGCTTTTATTATCTTAACTGAGCTAGTAGAGCCAGATAGGGTTAAGATTATACAAGACTTGCCCTCATTTCTGCTACTTGTAACTTTGCCAAACTTTAATTACCCTCGCTGAATTTTTTCTTGCTGGGTGTGTGCCTAAAACTGAAGGGTGCATGTGTGTCTCTGTGTGTTTTACTATTCCAGTCATTCTGAAAACTGAGAACCAAAGGAAGAAATTTTTCCCTGTGAAAGAAAAGACACCAGCCTTTTTTTTTTCCTCAAGAGGCTCTAGTGCACAAAGAGGGTAGCTAAAAGTCCAGTTGTTGATAATACTAATGCTAGAGATGTGTCTTTTGCCTGGCTGGCAAGGGATATCCAAGTTTATGCATCTTGAAAAACATGGTAGAAGCAAATAGCTCTGAAGACACAGGCACTCTTACAGATGTCCCAGCATCTCACAGCACCCCCACAAACAGTGGTAGCACCTGCAGCTCCCATACATTGAGCAGGATCTTCTCTTCATCGACTCTATCACAGGGTTATCACAGGACCTGAGGTCTTTCCAAGTCTCAACAGCCACACAAGTTCTGTGAAGGTGCACAGTAGCCTCCAGACAAACCCAGGGGATAGAAAGGCTGTCCAACAGCAAGGAGAAATGAACTGCTCTCTAGGCTTTATTGACTGATGGGCCAAAGCTCTGTTGACTTAAGGGAAAGTTGGAAACCTACATGTAGACATCTATATGGAGCTACTTGGATTTGAAATTGTACCCCATCCCTCCCACCTCTGGAGAACTGGAGATAAAGGGTGTTTACATTAGAGGGTGTTGAGAAAGAACGAGTGCTAAGGACAGAAATCCCATCATCATCTGTGTTCATGGTTGTTTTCTGTGTAGGCACCATGATGAAGGAGAAGAGATTCTGGCTAAATCTGACAGTGGGGGGTTGCAAGCCAACAAACCTGAGAGCAAAGTCCAAGAAGTCCAGAATGACCTGGGGAAAGAGTGGTGGAATTAAAAGTCAGCTGAAGTGAACAGGGGACAAATCAGATTAAAACAAGGCCAGTGAGAGAGGATTTCTTTTTTTGGTTGCAGGAAATTATTTCCTGGTTAGAAGGTTGTGAGCAGGTTTTTTTCCACAAGGAATGCAAAATAAGGCTCAAAGCATGCCCTTGTGTAACATGTAGCAGAATCAAATTTCAAGGCTTGAGAATATCTGTCGTAACCTCATTTCTTTAGAAAATGAGGGATGGATGGGAAGACTATAACTTTTAGAATTGTTGTGGTTTTCATAAAAAAACCCAACCAAACAAAAAACCCCCAAAAAAACCTAAACAAAAAAAAAACAAAAACAAAACCAAAAACCAACCAACCAACCAAACAAACAAAAAAAAACAAAAACAAAAACAAAACAAACCAAAAAACACCTTTTTGCACAGTCTCCATAGCCACCCCACACATGGTGCTCCCGGCTGGCAATGATCTTGTGCAGGGGTCTGATATGGCTTTTGACCGACCTACATTTCCTTCCGAATCTTTTGAAAAGAAGTCAATTAATTTCCTTGCCTAGCTGTTCCAACACAATGAGGTATAAGCAATTATTTTGCTGAATTACAGCAAATCCCATCTAATATTTCTGCAAGCTTTATAGTGCTTACCCAAAATTTGACTGCAGATAGCTTTGCAGAATCCTTACATTTCAGACTGTCTGTGCTTCATTCTAAATGTTAGAAAGAAAGTTACTGAGAAGTGCTTCAGCTTGTGTTTTTAGTCTTGTGTTGTCACATAGATGGATTTTATAATTAGTATTTTGTAATGCCTAGGAGCCCTGGTCATGGATCAGAAACCCTCTTGCCTTAGCAGCTGGACAAACACAGGCACAATGAACTCTCCATCCTTCTGGAGAGCATCCCTTCCCCTCTAATAGGATGTAGCTTTGTTGAAGTCAGGTCAAATTTTGTTGTCAGTTACCCTGGTGTGTATCTAAAGCCACTTTTTTGTTATTTCAACGAAAACACGGGGAACAGAGCAAGTTTTTTTTTTCCTTCAAATTAAATGCCCTTCACCAGTGTAAAATTGCCTCCTACAGCAGAAACATATCACTGAGCTCTGCTGCTTAATCCGTCAGGCGCTGACAGTTAATACTCTAAATGCCAGCAGTGCCAACTGGCAGCCCAGTCCTTGGGTGGATTAAACCAATTATTACTGTTCTCTGTCTTTCCGCTTCATGCTCTCCCCTGACTTCCCAGGTCTTTCTGGTTTAGCACGTGATTTTATATGGATGCTGAAAAGTTATGTTGTCTCGGTGTAAAAGAGAGGCCTGGGGTTGCTCAGCACTGTCAGTGTTGTGCAGACTGACCAGACGGAGGCTCTGGTGCACAGGAGACATTTGGAAGATGCCCTATATATGACTTTATGCCTCCCTTCCTCTTTCAGAACCTGATTGTGATGTTAGGTTGCTTTTCTGGTTCTGAAGGTTGAACCACCCTGTATTTTAGAGGGGTGTCTATGCATGAGGAGGACACCCCAATACTTAAGACAATGTCTCTCAAGGCGACCTGTAAGCTCAGGAGATTATCCTCATTTGGATGATCCTGCCTCTCTGGGTGTTCCCAGGGTGAATTCCACTGTGGTGCTGCTGAATGGGTGTGTGGAGGCTTAAAAAGAGGTTGATTTCTGCAAAAGCTTTAGGTCTTTCCACCTGTGGAGCAGAAAAAGGGGTGTTTCCCAGTGAGATATCGGTGAGGGCAACACAGTCTGCCATGGTATGTGCAGAGCACTGGACAGCCTCACCCTCTCGTCCTCACGATCCAGTCACTGTAGATCAACACTGGGCAGAAAAATCTTCCAGGTAACACCTGTAAATGATTTAAAGATTTTAACAGCTGAACAAAAACAAAGCTGACAGAAGTGTTCTGAATCCTGAAAAGTTACCTGTTTTGTATGGTAACTTCCATTGAATGGTACTGGGGCCCTGTTCCTTTCACAAATGAAAGAACTGTAATGATGCCAGATTGTGCTTTGCTTTTACTAGATGGATGAACATTTTTGCACTGAATTGTGCATAACCAGTTCATACAAAATAAGATCCAGTGTTCCACTGTTATCTTCATTTCCTATCTTCAAGGCATCTATTCTGTAAGCATTCAGTTACACAACCTGTGGCTGAACTAGAGAGTATTAATGCATTTATCAGTGCCACACAGATCTGATATCCTTAGGCCTCCAGTAAATAGGTCCAGTCAAATTTGTAGGTACATTTAGCTGAGAAGACCAGGAAGGCTACTCCTCCAGCTCTCCAACATGACAGACTTCTAGAACTTCCTGGCTACGGCCAAATGCAGTGTTTTAGCATTGACGATTCCTTCTGATTTAACATGAGCCGTGCCAGGTCTTCCAGAAGCAGTAGCAAAAACATTTTCCTGAAAAACCAGAACATGCATGAATATTCCACCTACACATGTGCTATGTCTCTTTGCCATGCAAATAGAAAACTGAGGGCTCATGCCATACACAGACCTCACAGAAGCATGAGAACTAACATTTGACACTTCTTAAAACTTATGATTATTTTTTCACAGCCAAATGATTTTATCAGATATTATCCAGTGGTTAGACCAAGGATTGGAATCTCGTTTTAGAACTGGTTCTAATTACCATCAGCCCTACAGCATGACCTCAGGATATGTCTTCATTCTAACCCCTTTTTTTCCAAGATTAAAGTAATATATATATACTGCACTGATGGAATCGTCCCTGTTGTGATTTCATATCTTTCATACACAGGGCAGCAAAATGGGTGAGGAACTGCCTGATTCAGCATTTTCATCAAACATTAAGAATTCTCAAGAGAATGTCCTGCCTAGAACTGGTATGTGTTTCACATATGTAGAATCTTGTAGTCTTGTTAATGGGAGTGAAAACTAAACAACAAAATTCATATGGCAGAGAATCAGAGGACTCAAGCTTCATGATAAACACTAGAGCTTTACAGTTTGTACTCGTCTGCTCTTCATCTTAATCCAATGACCACCTCTGTGGAAAAAGTGACAGAGCAGCCAACATCCTTTGAGCCCACTAAATTGAGCTGTCAGCCATGTAAGTTTATACTCCAGTATTTCATCACAGAATCATAGAATGGTTTGGGTTGGAAGGGACATTAAAGATCATCTGGTTCCAACCCCCCTGCCATGGGCAGGGACAACTTCCAGTGTCCCAGGTTGCTCCAAGCCCCATCCAGCCTGACCTTGAACACTTCCAGGGATGGGGCAGCCACAGCTTCTCTGGACAACCTGTTCCAGTGCTTCACCACTCTCACCTGTTTTGAAGAGTCCTGTATGAAGCACCTTAGTTTACCTCAGCCTCTCCTGTCAGAGGGAGATGGTGATATAATCCTGTGTTGGGGTTGCATGTGAGCTGCAGAACAAAGAAGTGAATGAAGGAGACTGAGGGAGTGTTAAAGCTTTGATACTGAGCTGGCTGGTGACCTTCTCACAGTAGCTTAATGACTCTGACAGCAATTTGCAGCTGTTCATCAACATTTAAAGGTGAGACTTTGGTACAGAGCATCTGAAGGATTTCCTCTAGGTACAGTAATTAGAGTATAATTAGAACAGTTTACAGAGGAAGCATATACTGTTTTCTCCTTGAGAACATGGAGATCTCTCCTCCCTGTGCTACAGCTGAGCTGCAACCATCAGTGCAGGGGCTGGGCTTCACATTGTTATTTCTTTCCTATTTCTGACTAATTGTTTAAGGTCTCTGCTGTGCAGAGCAGTTTGGGGAAAATACAAACATAAGAAATCTGGGAACAGGAGATTGGCATCTCTCAGCCCATCCCACTGCCAGGTGCTGAGCCTTTCCTTTGATCTGTCTCAATAGGCAAGAGGCAGCACCTGTGCCAGCTTTAGGCCTCATTAAATCATTTGAGTTCATTGTTTCCTGTAAATATATGTAAGACTTTCCAAAGGATATCTCATCAACAGTGTTAGCAGCCAAAACTGGAGGACCTCTTCCATCTCACCAATACAGGCTCCTAAAACTTCATTTTTGTCCTCTGAAGGTGGGTTTTCACCCTGATCTCCTTCTCACATGGGTCATCATGTCTGCAGATGACATCTTGTATTTCTCATGTATTGCTTTGGTCTTCATAATGGACGACATGGGTTTGTTATTTGTCCAAAACCTTCATCTTCAAGCTGATAAGGTTTCCATACCTCCAGCTGTGAAAAGCCAAGAATATTCCTGGTATTGGATAAGAGGGTAAAAGTCACCTTGTGTTTTCATTTGTGCCATAAGGACTTGCCTTCTTGAAGGTATTTTTGATCCTACGCAATTCTGTGAATCACGTTTGCTAAAACTCTTGAATGCTCAGCAGTAAGAGCAGCTCACTCAGGACCAAGAGTAGCTTGGGAATGTTGTTGGGTGCCTTTTGATGATTAAATGGTTTTCAGCGGAAAATCATCCTTTTTTATCCAAGTTTTCCTCATCTCAAATGTAAGGCAAAAGCTTTTTACAATATATTTCAGGGTGGCCTGGAACAGATTGCTTTTGCCCTTATCTAATTTTCACTTGAAAAATAGTCACAGGTTTTCATTTTGCCTTTACCTCTCCTTCCTTTCATTTAAAGTGGGTGAGCTAAGTTTCTTTATGCTTCTTCCACATTTCATCCCTTGAAGGCCTTTTACCACCTGTGCTATGGATACTGCTTTGTTTCAAGCTATTTTAAAACTTCATTACTTCAATTTCTATGAGCCTGAGCATGGCAGACATCATTAGCAAGACTATACCAAAACTATTCTTTCATAAGGGGGTCTTGCAGACAGAGATATTCAGCTCCCTGTATTCTTCACAACATGTACTACTTGAACATCATAAGAGGAAGTTGTGTAAGATAGTTTCTTTCTCCAACATGTTCCTTTTTCAAATACATGTCCCTGCCAGGCATTCTGAACAACATGCACAGAATGTTATTGATTAGCATGTCATTAGTTTCACAAGAAGAGCCTGGGACTACAAGTCTGCTGTGGAGATGTGTTAATGACAGCCGTGAGCAGAATGAAGATGGACAATGCTCAAACATCAGCTCTCAGCAGCAGTGGGACAGCTGAGGTGTACATCTGGCTATAAATGGGAACCTGTACTCAATAGGACACAGGGTGGCAACCCGATTAAAATCTCTGGGTTGATCTGGAGCAGCTCCATTGAATTTAGTGTACAGAGCATCATTGAATCATTTAGGTCGGAAAGGACTTTTACAATCATTGAGTCCAACTGTTGACCCAGCACTGCCAAGTCCAACACTAAACTGTGTGCCTAAGCACCACATCCACGTGTCTTTTAAATATCTCAAGGGTTGGTGATTCCATCATTTCCTCAGGCAGCTTGTTCCAGTGCTTGACAACCTTTTTGGTGAAGAAATTTTCCCTAATATCCAATCCAAACCTCTCCTGCTGCAACCTGAGGCCATTTCCTCTTGTCATATTGACTGTTACTTGGGAGAAGAGACTGATCCCCAATGGCTACAACCTCCTTTCGGGTAGTTGTAGAAAGCAAGAAAGTCCCCCCTGAGCCTCCTTTTCTCCAGGCTGAGCCACCCCAGCTCCCTCAGCTGTTCCTCATGAAACTTGTGCTCCAGAGCCTTCTCCGGCTCTGTTGCCCTTGTTCAGTACCAGGAAAGAGCTTCCTAATCCTGTCATCTTCTCTCTCCTCACTCTCCCCTGGGCTTGGCTGTTGTAGGACACACCTTCTCCTAACCAGATCAGCTGCACTGCCTTCACTTCTCCTCCTTTGAAGCTTTCTGTAATATGGAAAACCAGAATGCTGGAGTATGCAGGATGCAGTAGAGAACGTTAGCCAGGCCAGGGAATAAGGCTGTATCAAAGAAAGAGAGTTGATCTGAGAAAACAGGAGTCCATTTATTCTCTCCTCAGCCTCAACTCTCCTCTCAAAACTACACACAGATCAAGGAGGTCATCAAGGAGGAAAAGGGATAAAAAGGAAAACAACAATCCAATGAAGTAATAATTTTTGCTTTTTCCAGGATGGCAACTCTGACTAAAACATTTCAGGAGTACCTACAGTGGAAAAGATGGTGTTATTTCAGGTTTAGTCAAAGATGACAACTACATTTTGTGGTCTTTTGCATTAATTTTGTAGTGATTTCATGTTCCTGAGAGGTGATGACAAGCCCTAGATGTGATGCTGCTCTGCTACAGGGCAATTGCAGCATGTCAGCTGTCACAACTGAGGGAATTTATGCTGAGGAGCAGCAGTCCTTCTTGCTACCTTGCATTAAAAAAAAAAAATAACAAAAACAAAAACAAGAAAGGTGATAATTAGGTCTATTTAGGAGGTCTGGGTGAACATCGTGTATCTTGTACGCAGGCCACTGGGAAGTTTTTATTAGGAACAGATTTACTTCATGACTAATCTGAACCATATTTAAACCATTACCTCACTTATTCAGTAACTTTTACCTTAACAGGATGCACTTGAATGAGGAAAATGATCCGTGTGCTTTTTCTTCACATCACTTGTTTATATCTGCCATCATCTTTTTCCATGAAAAATATCAGCCTACAAACAAAACTTACTAGACCTAGAAAGAAACCCCAGATGTAAATCTGAGTCTTGTGGGGCCACAGTACGTTGCTTCCTCTGGAAGCATTTCTTTCCCTTTTAGGTGTAATCATGCAGGAAGTTTAACAGAAAAACAACAAAGGAAATTCTTATTGATTTATACAACATTGTAAAGGCATAACAGCAAAGCAAGAAGATATCCCTGAAGTGCCTTTTAAAGGATGTGCGCTGCATAGCAAATGGATTTTAAAGTAAAAGGGTGGAAAGAATAATTAATTCAAAGTTTGCTTGTGATACCTGAAACAGAAATACATAAAGGAAGAAAAAGTGGAAGAAAAAAGGTTATGAAGGCATTCCAGTGCAAAAGCTTACTGCTGTGGAGAAAAGGAGGACATTAGAAATGGTTATATCCACAAAAATAGAATTTTATTATTGTTCGTGAATTTGCAGAAGTTCCTTAAAACTCAACTGTGAATATTTTTTACTTGCTTAAAAGTCTAGATTCATACTGCTAGATTTCAGATACTTACCTGAAACCACTGAATGTGTCTGTTTGGCAAATATTTTTTCTATAGAAAGACAGAACCTTATCCAGAGTAATTTAACCCACTCTGAGGTCTGAGTCCCTGTTTGGAGGACCCTGGCTCAACTCACTGGTTGCACAGGCTCCTCAGAGAGAGGATGGATATATGTTTTTCTACTTGTTGGATAGAGTCTGGTCCTCAGTATTACTCTGGATGATGGTTTTTAAGAGTTCACATAGTAATCCTAGATATAAGGACACTGTCTGTGAACTGAAAATATCAATCTGATAAAGAAGGTGAAGTTTGTTCATTTCAAGCCTTGATATAAAAGTTGCTCAAATAGTACACACATATATTGTCAGGTCTGTAAAATCACACATTTTCTAATGCAAATGGAGCCACTGAAGCAACTTATATAGGAAGAAAAAAAGTAATTTTGATAATGAGATTGGCAATCTTTCAAATAAAGCATTTAGCTTTATCTATTTGGCTTGATTCATGGTAATAACAGGTGAGTTAGAGAAGTAGTGATTAAGAACCCCTGTGTTATTACAGCTCTGCAGGTGTCTGTGGGTCAAGGACCAATGTTTGAATGGAACATTTCAGGGGAACGTGATGGCACCTGGGCATAGCACAAGTGAGGAGCAGCAGAGTCCCAGTGTGTTCCCAGTAGGCACTTTGTAGAGCTGGATCCCTGCTCTGGCAACTTCCTGATTATCATGTCAGAGCAAGAGGTGGATGTCATCACTTGAAGGAAAGCTGGGAGCAATACTGTGTTTCACTTAATCCCTTAGTGTTAAATCTGGTGGAAGGGCAGCAGAAATTGGTTTTGTTTTAAGATACTAATGAGGCAGCTGAATGGGATGGAGCATAAATTATAAGTCTGCTTAAAGGAGCTTGTTTCTGGTCTGTAGAGGAAGATTAAATGATCAAAGGGAGCTCACTGAGAGCAATGTGCCCAGCTTAGCTGGAGCCAAGTGAATGTGGAAAAGGAAACCTGTGGTAGCCAAAGATCAGAAATTAGATGAAGAGAGGGAGGGTTTTACCTGCGTTCACAGCCAAAGTCATGGAAATACCATTTGAGAGGATTTTGTTAAAGAGAGAACATATATAGAAGAAGAAATTTCTATCCTGGCTAAAATTAAAAGGCAACAACCCTAAGCAGCAACCAGCTGAGTACAGTTCTGCGTCAGAGGCAGGATGGAAAGAATGATCTGATCAACATAAGATCATAAGTTTAGCTGGGATCATTCTGAAAAATGAATGATAATCAGCCTTGTGGGATAAAACCTCTGTAAAGCATACTTCTTAACACCATATCCAGCTTTTCTGGTGCACAGCTGAGAAGCTGCTTTCATTCCCACTTTCACAGGACAGTCACATGTAAAAACTAGCCAGTAAACACCACATGAAATGGGGAGTAGCACAAGTTGCTCTTCATGATAGAACAATATTTTCACCATCATCAGATATAAGTCAACCAGTACAGAGACCTACTTCTGCTAACAGCATATGGCTGCTTGAAATAAATCACAAAGGTGGAGGGACCAGCTCTGGAAAACCCGTGATGAATAGAACAAGTGAACAGAAGGACTTCAGTAAGTAAACCTTGCTAACTGCTTGCTTTGGTGGGGCTGCTCAGTAAATCTCTGCTCAGCTGCCTTACTCTGGAAGTACCAAGGTTGCAGACACTGAGTTTGGGGAGGTAAATTCCTCAGGCAGTCACTACTCTTCTCTTGAATGTGTTTAGCCTTAGCTTTGTAAATCCTGATTTACTCATATGTTTAACCAAATAAACAGTCTCTCACAGTGATCATCTAGCTGTATCTCTCAGTCTGGTAGAAAGGCTTGGAACATCCCTCACAAATCTGGCCTAGAGCGGGACACGGAAAGATGTTATGACACCATTTCATTCAACAGATCAGTTGTTAAAGCACTCGTGGAGATTTGGGAGATTTAACTCCTTCTGCTGCCTAAAGAAAACATAGAACCAACCAGAACTCCAAATCTGAGGTAAAGAGCTTAGGAATTTGGTATGAGGATGTTCTTGAAAGTACTATAGAGTAGCTCCCCTCCTCTAATTTATTGAGGCAGTTTCACATTGATTTAAATAGTGATAAATTCATTAGCTTGAGAGAGTGTGATTGTTTCACTTAATGGTAAATCTGCCCTTGGGATGTATAAGGGGAAATCTTTCCAGCCTTTGTTTCACTGAGCACCTAAGGGGAGAAACACAAATTAATGAAATGTTGGAGGCAGGTAGTGGGGAGTCACTGGGTTCACATAACATTTCTTAGACTCTCAATCCCCAAATAGTCCAACTTCAATGTGAGGTCCACACTAGTTCCTAAACTGCTCTTTTCATTTCATGGAACAAAACCTTTTGGGCAGAATGAAGTGAGGACATGTGGTTTAAGATCAACACAAGGAGAGAGAGGGAACTGATCTTGAGAGTCTACCATGTGACTATGAATAGTTTATTCACTGACTTTTTGAATGAAAGACATCACTGTGGCTGCTGTAGCTGTGCTTTGTGAGGAACCAGGATACAGAAAATACAGTTATGGAGTGCTCATGTTTCCTTATGCTTTCCCTGTGAAAACATCTTTGGTAACACTGAAAGAGGAATTGGTGACTTTTGGGTCCTTCCTGGGTAAGATATGATCTAGACCCTCAGGTGCTCTGACCCTTCAAAGCAAAAATCTGTACACAGCTTCCAGTTAAGTGCCTGGAGCAACTACTGCTTTTTCTGAGGCATCATGGATAAAACAGGAATGAAAGAAGGATTTTGCAGCTCCTGCTTTTGAGGGCTCTCATCCTGAAATCCTGTTGACTCACAGTAGAGCATATGCATGCACAGAGCATACTGCTGGGAGTTATATGTATCTTAGGTCCAGCAAAGTACAGGAATGCGTAGGCAGTTGGAAGGAAACACACAGTCCATTCCATTCAACCCAGCACTCTGTGAACAGCAGGAAAGATCAAATCAACTTTGCCTTTAGATGAGTCTGCAGAAGGTTTGTTGCACAGATGTAGTTGCTCTGATACCTGTGTGTGAAAATACATGTGGCTGTATCTGCAGTACAAAGGTACCAGTGCCTGAAGACTTTGTGTACAAAACAAGGAATCAGAGATGGTTTTGGTATCTTGAGCTCCCACAGGAGGAAGGAATTAGCTATTGTAAAATACAAGTGGATGAGCTTTACAACAGCTTCTAGTTAATTATGGGTCTGGTTAGGCAAACCTGAGCCATCAAAGAGATGATCACAGATCAGCATCTCTGATCTACAGCCATGAGGTCTCTAGCTCAGATCCACAAAGTGGTCAATAGATGTGAATGAAGCGTCTGCTCTTCTCTGAGAGCTACAGACCACAACTGCAGGACACCTGGAGGTGTGCTGGCCTGCTTGAGATGTGAGGCATTTCTTTCCTCCGAGAACTAAGTCAAAAGATTTCTGATGTCCCACCCTGCAAAGCAGATGCCAAGATGGATCCTATCTAACTAATGGTGGGTGAATCAACTGCAGGGGACAATTTGAAAGAGAAAAAAAAGGAAAATGTAAACAAAAGGAAGCCATGTGTGGTCCAAAAGTAATTCTGGGGTAATCTCTACTGCTGCAGTGTAACCTCCTGCACTACCCTACAGTACACTGTCAGTGATCAATATGCTTTTAACTTTTACTTGCTTCTTCTGTAGGCTCAAAAATCAGCAGATCTGCAAGAGAAAATCTGACAGAACTTGCCAATCAGACCTAGTAACAAAACATGTAACTTTAAAATAAAGTTTGATCTTTATAAAGTTTAATTTAATAGCAGCTAGAAAATGAATCTACTTAAAGTTCAAGAACTAAAGTTAGCTGCGTCCAAGTTAGCGCATTTTGCTGGGGTTTCTAATTTTTGCAATAACACAGTTGCATGAATTTTTTTGTCCTAACAGGAAATGAGTTTTTAGCTCTACCTTTGGGCATACAATTGATTTCTCACCATACTGGAGTTCCTATCAACCTGTGCTAATTGGTACCCTAAGGAGACAAATTAAAGAGGGAGGAGGTTTATTCTGTCATGCCTGGAAGCAGTTTCCCCACAATTAGACCAGACCATGCTGGCAGAGTGGTGTGATCTAGGCAGGTTATATGATGCCTGTGCTGTACCTGTTTGGAAGAGCTACAAGGTAGGTCCACAGGGCTTCAGTATATTATAGTTGCCCTGCCCTAAATTCACTCCAATCTGTTTCAAGGGATTATTGATCTGAATGCTAAAGTCATCAGCCTCAGCATTTAACTGAGGGTATGAAGTACATGGAAGTTAACACCACCAGGTCAAAGATGCGTGTGAGATGGAAACCATTTCTGGAGTTCCCATGAGTTGATCCAAAAAAAGATAATATCTCTGCATTGAGTCCTTGGTTCTCACACGTCACACTATTTCTATATACAGTCACGTCTCCATGGTAAACTGCTCTGAAAGTTTTTTTTTTTTTTACTGAGTCAGTAGCAAACTAATGGGAAACCAGGAAGGTGAGAAGTTTTAAAGAGAAGTTATTTTAAAGAGAAGTTAGAAATTCTTATATCAGAGAGGCCAACAGGAGATAATTGGATATAATTTATCTTCTACTCTGGGATTTGGACTGACAAATAGTCATATACAATGGAGATATATTTTGAAGTCATGAGTAGCAATGTGTCCTTCTACAGCTGCAGTTCTCGGATACTCCAGGCACAAGGACAGTATGGTTTAGGGCTCAGAAATTCCAATGAGCCCAAGACAAGCAGAGGCCCAACTCCATTCATTTGAAACCGCTGGGGTAGGATTGAAATGTCAGAATTAATGATGGAAAGATGTGAATAATCGGCTCTGCGAGCTGGGACTCATCCAGAGCCCTTAATATTTGGAGATTCTCTTAAGCCCTACAGCATGAGATTTAGCATCCTTTCTTAATATTTTGACAGGGTGAATTATTTTAATTAAAAATTTTAATCATCAATAAAAATAACTGTGGATGCTCCTGATATCTATGTAGATGTTCTGTCCCATTTAGAATTCTGCTATTTTTTGGCTTCATCCCCATCCTATAGCAATTAATTACAGTATAATCACATGGTGAGTTAGAAATGACATTCCTTTGATCTGCCTTTCATTCCTCACCTCTTAATTTCTTTGAACAACTATCTGGACTTATGAGAAAGGAAGAACCTTCTCCAGAGCATTCATTATCCTATATTCTTTTACCACATTCCGTTCTAGCCATCTGCTTTCTTAAATACATAATTGCAGCCTTTCTGAGGTTAGAATTTAGAGTAGTCTGCAATGTCCTTTGAAAAAAATGGATCACTCAGACTTGGAATCTTTTTGCCATGAGCAGCAACTCTTGTTAAGCTACATTCAGCAGTGAGCTACTACATGTACTTGAATGCTACTTTACTTTAATCTTCATGTTTCTCACTCATCTGGATCATTTAATTGGAAGGGATATAGGAATGCTGACTTGAAGCATCACTAAGGCTGAGATTCTCTCTGATTTAGATGTCGGCTCTCATTGCCTGGTTCATCCTGCTTAATCTGCTCACTGTGATTTTTTTATACCTCAGGCTTCTCCAAGAGCAGAAATGCAAGTGTCCTAGTTATTTGTTTATATGTGTAGTGATCTTTTCTGACACAGACCTCCATTCTACACCAGTGCCTCACCAAAATCAACTGGAAAAAACTAGTCTAGTGGAAGGTGTCCCTGCCCACAACAGGAGGGTTGGAACTTGATGACCTTTAAGGTCCCTTCAAATACAAACCATTCTATGGTTCTATGACTCAAGTTCTTTAATGTAGGGGAAGGTTTGAAACTCTGTAGGTGTATTCCCAATAAAAAGATGCTGCTCTGTGCTGGAGTGGTGAGCTGTCACCAGCTAATTTGGGACTGTTGGTGGAACTACTGTGGTCCTGCAACTATGGGATACAGAGCATCAGTGATGTGCTTTCCTTTGAAAGCAGATATTGTAGGTCTGGGCTGCGCCTGCTTAGGGAACAAAAACGGGAGAGGGAGACATTCATGGCTGCTCTCTCTTAAAAAGGGAGAGCTCTTCCACAGTCTTTCCAGGTCTCATTTTAGATGAAGAGCGATGCTTCAGCCCTCAATTATGCAGCTATGAAGAACAGGATGTGCGGATAGGCTAAGACAACTGGGACTCTGAGACCTTGCTTATTGAAATTAGGGTAGAGATAACTGCCTCTAAATACACTTGGGAAGAAAGGTAACACCACAAAGGAAACAAAGGGAACAGAGGTATTTAAGCTAAGTAGTAACAGACATTAGTAAATAAATGTTGAAGGTTAGAAGGACTTTTTTGGGGGTTTTTAATGAGTGAAAGTCCACACAGGTAGCCCCCTCTGAAATGACCCAGATGATGATAGTAAGGAAGAAATTAAACCCTGCAGGGAGATAAAAATTGATGGACTCGTGTTCTCTGTCCTTCTGCTTGTGGAAAAAAAATAAACCAAACCCAATCTGCTTCTATGTGACTGAAACTTGGAAAGCTAGGACAGGGATAATGAGGAGGGGACAGGAACACTTGCAAACCATTTCAGGAGTAAAAATAGAAAGAGCTAAAGGTTAAAATAAAAAAAAAAGTTTGAAATGCGTTTCTTTGGAAATATGACCTGCCCTCATAGCAGGGAGCAGAAAGGAAAAGCTCAGCACCTGAGATTGGAAAATGCAGGAGAAACACAACAAATGGCAAGTCCTTACATGTGGCACTTATGTGGTTCTGTGCAGAGAGGGCAAGAGGAAAAGTCACATTGCACAGGAGCAGAGCAGCTGATACCATCGATGTTTGCACATCACCTCATTAACACCAGCGGTTTCTTGCCAGGTGCTGTCTTGTTTCGGGGCTGGAGAGAAGGGCTGGGCACAGCCCTGTCACCACAGTGCTATTTTTATGCGTAAACAGAAGATTTCTGAATTAGAAAGGACATCAGCTGGCAAAAAGTAGCACATCCCTTTGATTTCAGGAAAGGCTTAGAGCAGCTCTCCAGATTCAGGTGCAACAAGCAGCCCTTATGCTTGTTTTATTCCCCAAAACAGCTTCACGGTGGTGAAGATGCACAAAATATTGTAAAACACAGCAAAAGACCACTGTATTGTTTGTTTGTAGGTTTTGGTTGGTTTTTTTTTTTGCTTTACTTATAACTCCAACTTCAGATGTTAGACTCGATTTCTCAAACATCAGGACTGAAATAGAAAATGGAACAGTTCTGTTCCAGATAAAAGAAAGAAGAAAAAAAAACCCATTTGAATGCCATTTTTCCAGGTCTACCTCAGGCTGACAGTCACCATGGTCAGTTATATGTTGTACCAGAATCTCATTATTGCAAAATGTAGTTATCTCAAATAAAAATTTATTCAGCTGCTATCCCCATCACTCTGCTTTCAGAAGAAGAAACAAAACACACCCAAGCTTCAATATTATACATATAAACTAAATGCTTTGACGTAAGCCAGCAGCTGCAGCAAGAGGAGCTCACCTAAGGCTGTCAGGGATGCTGTGGGTGTAGATGAATATGTATGCACATGTTTGGGATCTTAGTCCTTCCCACCACTTAACATAATCTAGATTGTGGTGAGCTTCTCCTATAAACACTCTGCCTCCTAAGGCACGTATATTTCTTTTTAAAAGACGCCACCCAGAAGAGCAAGCTCGCTGAAACTGGTAAGTCATTTGAACTAAGAAAGGATGAAGACAGAGAGAAACAGATTTAGAAAGAAAGAAAGAGTTATTTTGCATTAGAATAGGATAAAGGGATAAAGTAAGGGTTGGAAATAGATGTTGCAGATCAATATTGTTCTCTGTGCAAGGAGACATCTCAAATCTCCTAACTGTCTGTCAGTCTTGACATTAGCTCATTATTGTGCAAAATTTTAGTTATTGTCTTCCTGTAATTGAAATGTGTTTAAGAACTCCTGTTTGAATGAGGTGGCAAGATCAGCTGTCAAAAACTGACAAAAAGGAGGTGAAATACCACATAATCTGTAACTTCATTAATGTATGGTCTTCTCCATGATGATGGCATTCCATTCTCACCATTGTATTTTTTTAGTTATCTGGTTGAGACAAAGGTAACAGTTAAAGATATTTACTGGTAAATAAGGGAAATCCATGTTTTATGGAGCTTCCAAAATACTATTTCTCTTGTGCTGCATGTGGAAATTGGGATGCTAGTCTCTGAGCTTTCCTTGAGGATCTTGGCATATTAATATCCATAATGAGGTGTGATGCAATAAAACCTTGTTGAAACAAATTATTCAAACAGAATAAAAAGAATAATCTGTTTGTTTATTTGCTGATCCCCTGCTTGACTTTCCAGCTCAGTGGCTTGTGTAAAGTTGTCCTGTAAGTTATGGGCTTGTACACAGTTGTATTATGCTAATCACAGACATGGAATTAGACTTTCTAATATGAGACTTGTTTTGTTGGTTTGTTTTTTTTCTCTTCCTGGGTAAAATCTTCATATGTCTGCTGCTTCTGAAGCAGCAGGAGTTATTCCAGACGGTAGCTGGGAAAGGATTGCTGTAGTGGTAGATTGTTGTGGTGACACTGCTCTTTAGATATGATGCAGTTTTCTGCACTTAGGATTGATTGGTTTGGGTCAGTTAATAGATTCAACTGCTCAGGTGGGTTTGACTGTCAGGGATGAGAAAATCCAAAAATGTGATTTTCTTTTAAAAATGAGAAAAAAACAAGAATTGAGAGTAAGCTGGAAATAAAAGGTCCATGATAAACTTACTGTTAAGCTCCAACCCTTTGCGAAGGGATGGTCAGGGAAGGAGAAGTCTATTTGAAAAGCCATGAGCAATATGGGACATTGTACCTCTCCTGCAAGGTGCAACTCCAATGCATGGTCCAACTGCAGAAATTTTTGGAAACAGCATTGCAGAGTACATAAAATGAAATTAAATTTGCTGTTAACCAACACTCTGTTTGTTGGACACGACTGAGGATGGCTGAAGGAAAGGAAATCTTCCAAGCAGGGTTTTAGCTTTAAACATGCTGAGGAGAACTACTGAAAAGCTAAGGGAGGAAAAAAGATTCAGGCATGGGTGTCTGTGGAAGTGTGGGTTGTTTGTTTTGGTGATTGGGTTTGTTTTGTTGGGGTTTTTTTCTGTATCATTTGAATTTCCTGGAGTGATGCTGGGACAACGATAGCAGAATCATTTTCAGAAGGAATGGAAGTTGTGGGAAGGTACTTGGACGGTTGTACAGCCTGGTTGTGCCAGCAATGCTTGTAAAGTAACAGAGTAGAGGGATGGGTGGCATCCATAATAGACCATTAGAGTGTTTTGATTGTGGAGGAGTGTCCCACCAGAGAAAGACGACCAACCCTGCTCCCACGGAAAGCATCTGCTTACTTTCCCCTGGAGCAGAATGACTACATTTTATATCCTGTTTGACTCACCTGAAATCTTGACCCCTGTGGAGCTTCTGCATGCCCTTTATCTGGCTTGGCTGGAGTTTAGTGGTTTACTCACTCTGAGTGACCTCTTTGTTATTGTGAACTCAGGTAACCTTTTCCACAGACCCTTCAGTAGTTGTTGCTTCTCAGACTCGGCACACACCCACTAATCAAGCACAATGTCAGGTAGAGCTTGCTGGAGAGTTTGTGGTGGTTTAAACACAGTGAAATGTAGTGAGAGAAAGGAGAGACTTCAAAGGACATTTGAACTGATGAATGTTTTTAATGTTTAGTGATGTCACACTTCATAAAAATTACCAGAGATGAAGGTGCATGGGAAGAGCTAGTGAGGGAAGGTAGAAGATTGTGGGTGTCCTCGTGGGCATTTGAGATGTCCATTAGTGAGCTGGGATGCTCTAGCAGTTCTAATCTTGCCTTGCTCCTTTTAACTCTCCTGTGGAGATCAGACCTTCCCTGATAAGGTATTCTTTAGCCCTGCCATCTCTCCTACTAGTATTTATTTACAGATTCATTAAGTACTATTTTCCGTAGTTAGTTTAATTAGGGACTCCTCAGCTCTGATAAAAGATTGTATTAAAGCCTACATAATCCCTGCCTGGCTTATTTGTTTGCAGACTAATTCTCCAGTCATGTTAATTTAATAAGACCTCTTTTAATATTCCGCTCCACCTGTGTTTCTGTGATCCTAGTGGAAAACTTTGCTGGAAAACTCGGCCAACATGCAGGCAAAGGGACTGCCTCGAGCCCCCAATTTTTGCATTTTTTTTAGACCTTCTGCAGTTTCCTAATAAAACTGAAATCGGTGGAATGGACCCCAAAATTGCAAAGATCTGGGTGCTTCCTAGGGATGGGATCTAAGCTTAAGCACTTGATTACTCTTTTTATTACTTATTTTTACTGTGGATATACACTAGATTAGATTTATGGGATGAAATCCTGACATCTAAAGACTATTTATTGACTCTGGTAGTGGCAGATACCACTAGCTCTCAGGTCCCTAACTTGGGTGTTAATTTTTCTGGTGTCTGAGTTATTCACACAGAGCTGGATGTGACACCAGACCTGTAGGAGCCCTGGTCTCCTCTGGAGTAACAGCTGGAGGCCAGAAGGGAAACCTGGGACATCTCCAAAAGCATCAGACTTCTTCATGTAGGCAGCTGTATTCTGCCCTGGGCGAGAACCTGACTGATGTAAAAGTCTCCTCTTTTGCCATAGAAGAATGTTGTATTACAGCATATTCTAATTAAATTTGATCATTTATATTTAAGATAGCATACACTGTGGAGAACAGTGCTTCTGAGGTTTGGCACTGCTATGGTGATTAACAACCAACACAGCTCTTCTGGAAACATAAAAATGTATTAAACCATGAGGGTTCAGTACTTTGACCCAAGTAAAATACGTTATATTCCAGTACTTGAAGGGGGCTTATAAAAAGGAAGGAGAGCAACTTTTTACATATGAGGACAAGGGGAAATGGTTTTAAACTAAAAGAGGAGAGATTTAAATTAGGTATTAGGAAGTTCTTTGCTGTGAGAGTGGTGAGGCACTGGAACAGGTTGCCCAGAGAAGTTGTGGATACCCCATTCCTGAAAGTGTTCAAGGCCAATTGGACGGGGCCCTGAGCAACCTGATCTAGTGAGTGGCATCCCTGCCCATGGCAGGGGCATGGAACTAGATATTTAAGGTCCTTTCCAAACACACCATTCTATGATGATTCCATGTTTCTATGTTAGTTGAAATTGCTGTGCATGCCTCTGTAATTTAAAATAGCAAGCAGCCATATAGTCGAGAGACTACGTAAAATTCCTTTTTTATCTGAACTTTCAGAAAATTAAAACACAAACATATGGAAATAATAGTAATAAGGTAGGGGAAGCAGTTGAACCCCTGTGAGGTTTGTTTGTTGGAAGGCTTTTCCCAGGCACTGTACCTTTAGATGCTTTCTTGCATAAGCATCTTGTAACACAAGGCTGGGCTGTGTTGTCATGGAGACTTTTGGGTTACCTCATCATTTTGCTAGAAAAGACAAATTTCGGAGCGGCTGTCATTGTACTAATTTAGTCACGAGACCAGACTTCCCACTGGTGCTCTCCCTTCAGTCTCATCCTTGTTTAAACTAAATCTTGTTTATACCATTGCAGGCATAAGAGTGGTTGCATGTTCTTTTATGAAGCTGTCTTCATGTGAATCCACAGGGCACAGAGCAATAAATTAGTGTGAAGAGAGATTTATGGCCAAGCTGAGAAAAGCCTGCAGAGAGGCTTCAGTTTGAGGAAGGAAGAAATCTGAGCTGCCATCACCAGAAACCTGGTTGACTGTTTGCTCTGTCGTGTGGCACTGACTGCCCAGAGCCTGGGGAAAAAACATCTAGACACTGTATATGTGATGTCTAAAATAAAACCTGAATAGCACCGTTGTTTCTCTCTGTGGTGATTCCACATTCAGAACTGCGTCCAAAGGATCCCCAGCTGACATTGGAAATGACAAATTTGAATGCATTTCGTTGCAAAATGGTTTGTGTGCATTGGGCTTTCTCTGCTCTCTGCTTATACCTCTTCTTCAAATGGGATTTGCCCTGCAGTTACATGGCAAAATGGGGATTACTCCTGGTGTCTGCAGGGTTGGCCTCAGGCAGCTGCCCACCTAAAAGGGTTTAAGAGATAATCAACATCTAACTGTTGCAAGCAGCTTCCAAACATGATTTTTCTCTCTCTTGCCTCTCCACCTTCCAACCTCCCTCAGCTCAAGGTTGCCCTGACATCCACTCTAACCTTTACTTTTGGGAATTCATAAATCCTTCCTCACTTAATCCCTTGCTTTCCCTGCTCCAGCCTCATATGCCCTCAGACCGTCATGATGCTCTTTCTCTTTGTTTTGCCTGTCATCTCCCTTCTGCATGAAACCATGGAGGTTATCAGATGCTGCTGGTATTAGACAGTTATGAAGAATTTTCAGGGAAGCCAATCTCTATCCATAACCCCTCCCCAGGAGGTATGTGTAGGTGAAGGTGACAAATGACATGAAGCCCTCACAAGGCTATTTCAGACAGACAACGTGGGAAGAAAATGGCCCTCTTGTTGTCTGAGTTGCTGTGTCCTGTCTGCTGTCCCTCAGACTTATTTCACCTTTACAGGGCATGAAGATTACGTGAAACCTATTTCAGGCTGATGTCCTGAGAGGACTGTTTGTCCTTATGAGTGCTTCTTTTTTTTTTTTCTTTTTTTCCTGTCCTCCTCACCTAGAGGGAAATCAAAATGTTTCTGGGTTGTAAGTTGTCAGTGCTTATCCTCCTCATTGTCTCTTTCCAAGTCAATTCATCTCAGGACTCTGAGATAAGACACCCTCCACACCCCGTGTTTCAGGGAACAAGGGGGTTACACTTTGGATTTTATCTACCTGGTGAAAAATAACTTTGCTTTTGCCTTCTGAATGATGCTTTCTTCCATGTTAAAAGATTGAGGGGTAAACAATAAAACCCCAACTGATTGGGGACTGTAGGGACACAAAAGGTTCTCCAATTGTCACAGACTCCTCCCTTCCTTTTTTGCTTTCTAGTCTTCTCTTTCAACATCTCCCCCCCATGCTTCAGTCCTCCTTTTGGTTGCCCCAGCATCCCAGACACACCATAATGCAGAGGGAGGCTGGGTATGGGTGTAGGTTGTGATTGCTCTGGTTGGAGCAACACCCAAATCTTCACTAGCTAGAGCTGCTGTTGGAAACAAGGCAAAATTTTCCTGCTAAAGGGATGATAAATTTCATTAGTCTCCCTATGATTCCTTCTTAGCTTCATCATGGTGCTGGAAATTCTGAGAGAAACATCATTTTTGACATAAGGGTCTAAGAAGACCCTGCCATTCTTGAATCTTGACTTGAAAATCTCCCAGGAATTTACAAATTGATATTAAGTCTTATGGGATCTGGTGCTGGTATTCCCACACATAGTTCCCCACAAGTTTGAAATGGCACCAAATTCCTAGAGAAGCTTACATCCATGGGAAGGAGAGTCAGGTCTAAATTGTCATGCTAATTGTTTTTGTAGATCATCTTGGCTTCTTCCAGTTTAAGTCAGTGGACACCTGCTAATTTACACTACCTGGGAATAATTCCCAGAGAATGTTGAACAGCCCCATCCCATTCATCCTTACATCAGTGTTCGACTTCAAGAAATACAATGAGGTAGGAAGGGAAATATTTGATATCTGTCCTGACCTGCAAGTGTGTTGTGCTCTGCAGTAGTGACAGCTCATACAGAGGACAGATCCCTGCATTCCTTCTCAAGAGTAACCAAGGAGTAACCAAAGTACTATGTGTTCTCTCAGTAGTACGATGCAAAAACTTTTGTGCTTTTTCAGCAGAAAGTGTTTCAGTTGCTGCTTTGCTGTGACATGTCTAAGGCAGTGGTTTTCCCAAACCCAAAGAACCAGGTATGCAGCAACAAAAGAGGACTGGTTATGGTCTCAGTGTAAGATCTTAGGCAGGTTATTTAAAGCCTTTTGACATAATACAGTAGAAAAAGGTATCCTTATTTTAAATGATTCAAATTTAAAATGTGTTGCAGGTGCTTAGTCCCACTAAGATGCTTCTAGATCTCAGGAAAGCCAGGCTAGACTAAGTACTTGATGGTTATTTAAAGCAATCTTCTTCATTTAGCCAGCCACCATAAATCTTACTTAGAAATGCCAGCATACACATTTGTAAAATATGGACACAATGAAGCAGACTGCAGCTTTTAAAAAGTGACAGAAAAGATACCTCTTGTGGCTCTTTACCTGGCCCTTGTTGGTCTTCAAATGCAGCACATTAGCCAAATTATCCTACTAATGCAAAGTGTGCTTGTGGAACAGGCAGAGATATTTCAACATTCCTCTACCATCACAGATAAAATCCCCTTAAAATGTATGAAATCCTGCAGTAATCTATTTCTTCAAGAGATCATCAAATCTCTTGTATGAAGTGATTAACTAGAATGTCCCAATTGCTTTTGCCTGCAAAGAGCTTGGGAGGGATGGATGAAATGCTTTTGCTAATTGCCCACCCTGTTTGGCTCAGATGGGTGCATATGTACCAGTTATATTTATCTGGCAGATGTTCCTTTCCTCTCTGTCCTTTGGACTTGTTGTTCCCTATGCTGTTACTCAATCAAGGCTTAATGGAAAAAAGGAATAAATAAAAGAAATGAGTAAGATGCTTAAGCAGTCTGTACCAGCACAGCAGTGTGGAAGGTACACAAGGATCCCTGAACATCTGACCTCTCCTTCAGAAGCTACTGCTTGCCTTGTTAGATAGGAAAGCTGAGGTGGAGGAATTAAGACCACGCAATTAAAGTGTTACCTCACACTCAGAGTTCTTTGTTTATCTAAATGCAGAATTTAGGTAACATTTAGTTCATCAGTACCTATGCAAAACCTCGTTAATTTGATGTATACTCTACTTCAGAGCAAGTCTACAAGGCAGGGAATTTCTGTTGCCTTTTGTTAAAGATTGGGTGCCATAGAATGTGACAAAGAAGTGGCTTGGCTCATATGAGTGAAAAAGTCTCACCTGGGCTGGGATTCAGAGCTGCCTCTTGAGCAGTGAACAGGAAACTGCCACCTAACAGATTGCCAGCTCTGACTTCTTGTCACTGGAATATGGCAAACAAAACTAAAGATATCAGCCAAAGATGCTTGGATACCCACTGTGAGCAGACAACAGTCCTGTGGCTTTCTTAAACCACCTCTGCAAACCAGTGAGTTACCAGAAATCTGGAGCAAAAGAAAAGGGACAGATTCAGGCAGGATTTTAAGAGTTAGCTTTAGACACAAAGATTCTGATGACTGGAACATGTGGATAAAACCCCAGATGAGTTTTGATTTTATTAGCCAGTGGGCTGAGACTTCACTACAGAGTATATGTAAGATCTCAGTGTTGATTTCCGTCCTTTTCTTTCCTTCTTTCTGTTGTCTGAGGATGCACATCTCTGTAATTTAGTGAGACAGGTGCTGTGCTGACAGAGATTATGACCGCCCAGGGAATGTCTTTGAATTGCATGTAATATACCAGTTTATAGCTCCACAGCCTGCTCTGCCAGCTTCTGCGGGCGAGGGTTTGACCTTCTGTTTCGGGATGCCATTCTGGATTCCAGAACAGAACACGTTTCACTTGGGCATTGTGGTTGTCCACAGCCTCTTCCGAGATGGAGAATAATCTCATACCCTTCTGTCCTTCGGTGAACGGAGCCAAAGGCTAGACAGTCTGACTTCTGTCACCTGAAATCCTGGGAAGATTGCCATAACACACTCTGCTTCAACTTCCCTTCTACCTGTCAGCTTTACTGCTGCCTGACATAGCACACAAGACACTTCAAAGTCAGACAGTGCTCAGGCAGTCACGCTGGAGAGGTGGCAGTGACACTTCTGCAGTCCCACTGATGCCCCAACCTAATGATCAGTTTTCATGTGCCTGTGTGGGTAAGTCATTTTAAATCCTGATGCCATTATGAAACACCTCCCTGCCAACCTCAATGGGACGTCATAGGGGTTAATTAAATGCTTGCAGTGTATTCTGCCACGCTGAGATGCAAGGTGCTGCAGAAGGCAAAATAAAAGTCTATCACAATCGGGAGAGTGGGTGTCTACGTTAAAAAAAATTAATAAAGTGTCTAGTACAGTCCCTTTCTGTTGCATTCTGCAAGCACAGTGTAAGTCATGAACTCTAAGAGATTCTCCCTCTTTGACGCAAGATGCTGTCTCACACAAAGCAAATAAATGGTGAGTGTTAGACAGATACAGAGCCTGAAATTGGGAATAATCTTAATTTTGTTTGTTTGTTTGTGTTTCTTTCTTGTTTTGTTTTGAATTCTTACCTTGTGCTCAAGATCTGCCACAATCCCTCTGGATGGTTTTGGCTCTTTTTTTAGAGAAATATGAGTTTTGACGTAGATTGTAACTAGAAAAATTTGGGCTTTTAATTGTATTTGTATATCTATATTGTATATATCTAGAACTATTTAGATAGCTTTGAAATGTGGGTCCAGTCAGCCAACATTCTGTGCAAGGATTTTTGTAGAACGTATATAATCATGATGGGTCTATCATTCTGCAGTGTATCTGAAGTGCTTCAGTATGTCAAAATATCTCCAACAAAGGTGAAATCTGCCTCATGCTGAGACCATGAAACTATCCTTATCTCAGCCACTGAGTCTGAAAATGACTTTCACAGAACCTGTCACCCAGAACATGAGATGGACATCAGTATGCTGCTCAGAGAGTGTTGGTATATCATATCAGCAAACTGCTCAGCTTGCCAAGGATGAAACCCAAGGATCCTGCTTGTTCATTCACCTTCCATGCTGTGACTTGTTTTGCATTTGATATCCTTCTCTGGGTAAAGCAACTAGCACTTATGTGTCACTAAGTGGTAGCCGTAAAGAAAATCAGCTATGCTTGTCTCTGCTATCACCAGAGGGGAGCAATCCTAAAGGCAAAAGAAGATAGTGTGAATCATAAGAGAAAATAAAATTCCCATCTCCTTTTGCACAGTCTCCAGGCATCATTTGTACTCCACCACAACCGCAGCCAGGGGGAAAACTCTAGATATTATTACCACTCCTGTTTTTATTAGCACCAATCTGGAATTAGAGCTGCATGCAGCACTATTTATCACAGTGCTGTCTCAGAACAGATTACAAACATCACGATGGGACACTGGGGCAGATAAAGTGAGGATCATTTGAGGCATATCTCATGTTCTCATGCTGGGACAGTAAAGCTTGCTTTGATCTTTAATAACTCTCAGGTATAGAAGCCAGCAGGTTCACGTAGCTCAGAAGGCATTAAATGAAACGCTAGTGTGTGAAATATTTTACTGGGAAAATGCTCCCTTTTTTCCTGTCCACGAGAAGCTATATGGTGTACATTTTTGGGAAGTTATTGCAGAACTAGCAGATGGCAGTGGAGAAGGTGCAAGTGATGCTGGAAGACCAGAGTTGTTAAAGCAGTGGTGGGAAGAGATAATGGCTAAATGGTGGGGTTTGCAGAGGGAAGCAGACTTGAACTAGCTGGTAGAGGCAGACAAGCATTAAGATCTGTTATCAGTGATGTTGTAGCTCCTGTTTGTCCAGCATAACCTTCTTGAAGGAGATTTAATTTAAATGGGGAAGCTTCCTGATGTTTACTGAAAATTGAGTTTATTAAATTAATTCTGTTTATGTTTTATTAGAACTTCAAAACAATCTGCTCTATCAGTACTGAATGCTTTTATAGGACAGTAAAGTTACCAGAGCAGTTAATATATGCACTAATGCAGAAGCTGTAAATATTTTCAGTGCAGTCAAAGTATCTTAAATAATACTTACAGCATTGCTCTTGCTTTTACTCCGAGAAGACGTTTATAATTCATGCGAATAGGTGTTAAAAGCATCTGTGCTTCTGGAAGCATTTTGAATTGTGGTGATTTGTTCTTCTACCCTGGTCCTAATTTTCCTCTCTCTTCACTAATGTGTGTGGTCTAATGCAGAGTACCAAACCATTAAAGCAAGAAATCTTGCAGGTAAAATGTAGGGTGGGGTGGCTCAATAGTTCTGCTTGCTTCCTGCTTCCTGTTGTACCACCCCTGTTGCCTTCATTTCTCCAGGAAGGAGGTGGGACTGGGAATAATCTTGAAATGTTAGCTGAGCCATGTGTCCTCACACAGCCTCCCACTTCTACTTAGCCAATTACTCAGTCCACAGTAGGAGTCAGCCCAAATTGATCTGAAGTTACTCATCGCCCAGTCAGTCAGGTGAGTTGGTGGTACCTGCAGTTCTGTGCTTTCTGATCTTCTCCCCTGATCCGCACTGATTTCCAGTATCACCAACACATTTTGGAGGTGAGAAGAGAGCAAAGTATGAGGAGAATTGGTGCTCTGGGGACAGGATGTAGATCAGGAGATGAACCTGCAGAGACAGAGATGATGGGAGGAACTGGGATGGAAGGACCTCAGACTGATGGAAATAATGGACTGTCAGGAAGGTTTGCTCTAAAAAAAAAAACCAGGAACCACTTGACTGAGAGTTTCTTTTTCCCATCCGGAAACACAGACATATTACAGTGGTGTGAACCACAGATGAATCTTTTTGTGAGAAATGCCTGAGTAGAGTTATTTTTCTTCTGGTCTGAGTATTTGTAGAAAGCAACCTTTTTTGACAGGTGAAGTAAACCAAATTTTTAAGCTCTTTGAGTCCTTTACTTCAAATATTTATTTCTAAATCTCTTCCCTGTTTGTCTTTGTGTTCAATTCAGCCTGCTAATACACTAACTGAAAAATGTTTTCTAAAGAGATGGATTTTATAAAAATGCTTTCCATGGTGTGCTGTGAATCCTGAATTTGCGACTGAACTCAAACCATTTTAAGAATAACTTGAGAGTTGTTCTTGAGAGTTCATTAGTAACAGATCAATTAGTAAAGATGAAGATAGATACATTGAAAAGGGACAGAAATCAGTGAACGCAGATATACCTATGTTTGTCTGGGGAGATTTTATTTTAGAAGCAGCTACAATCAAGCGCTCTAATTTCAGAGTTGTCAATCTGAAGTGTTAAAAATTCAGAGATAAATTACACTGGGTTCTTTTTCTATTTTAACTTAATTTTTTAGGGATTGTATTTGAAAGATTTTTCTCTAACAATAAGCATTAAATATGCTAAGTGAAAACTGAATTTTCACTTGGGATTCCTGTTTCTGCAGTGGGGTACTTTAAGAAAAACAGTAAATATTGTCAGGTCCAAAAAGAATAGTAGCACTGCAATATTTGTTTGAATTTCAAGAAAACAATTGCTAAATATGTTTCATCAAACTATATGTTTCATCAATGCTGACTGTTAGTGATGTAGAGGAATAGCTCTCAAAGGGACTATGGGCATATAGAGCCACGTGCCTTCAGGACCAGCTGTTTCATAGTAATGACCAACACACATGTTGTGCCTGTGGTGAGCTCAACCTGCATTTAAATAGTGTGCTGGTTTAAAAGTTAACCAGCAAGGGAAAATGAACTCAATTCAAAAGAGAGATTTATAAGTCAGAATAACAATTTATTAAAATAATGCAATAAGTACAATTATACAGACAGACAATTGGTTTTAACCCACAAAACCCAAATGTACAAACCCAGCACCCTGGGGTATGAACAAAAGTGGTGTACCTTGGCCCACCCCCCGAGTCCAAAGCAAAGGGAGAGGGGATAAACCTGCTGGTGGGAGAGCTGCTGCAGTCTGGTCAGAAGTGGTGATTGCAGTCCAGTTGAGGGTGGTGGTCTCAGCCTGGTTGGGAGCAGCGGTGGTCTGCTGTCTTCCTCTGGGTCCCACGAGAGAGAGCCCCAAGGCTCTGAAACTCCCAGTTATATACTCTCCAGTTCAGGCAGGAGTGCTCAGTCCCTCCCTCAGAGTAGGGAATTCCATAAAAGGGCATGCGGATGCTCAGTCCCTCTTATCAGAGCGGGGAATTCCATATAAGGATATCAGAGCGGGGAATTCCATAAAAGGGTACAGGAACATCTTCCCACCTTGCAGGCTTCTACTGACAGCAGTTTTTGGGAAATGGCATGGAGGCTATAGAATACACAGTTTTGGGTTGCACCCATCCAGGGATGAATTGGTCCCAGCCGTTCTAACCAGGACAAATAGCAATAATTACCACCAATTTATCATGGCAGAAAAGCAAGTCAAAAGCTTAGAGCTTGGTTCTACATATGGCTATGTAAACAAGTATGTGATGAGGTAGACAGTCTTCTACATGAAATTTGTCCTTGTGATAAAAGCACCAGTACAGAATTTAAGAAAAATAAAAATTAAAAAAAGGCAATTTAAACAGTAGTGCTTTTCTTAATAACTACACCTTCATACTAGTTTGACATGGCTATCTAATCTGTTCCAGACATCCTTTTATATTAAATGTCTCAATAATGGAAGATGATTTCCACATTCCCATTACTGCTATGAAGATCTAATATATAACCAATATGATGTACAGTAAAAGAAAACCATTTATTAATGAATATGTTAATGGGAAAAAATCATCTAGAAAGATGGAGATTGCACTTGGCCATTTATTTTGTGTGATCAAATTCCAGTATATCATGTGGAGCGTCCTTCAGAGTTCTCTAGGGAAAAATCAATAGGAAAAAAAGAAAGAATCCCTTGAATATAGAGAGCTGAAGACTTGTATATAACTTGGGAGACTTAGTAGTCTATAGTCAGTCATTCATAATTCAAACCAAGTCTCATTTTTGAGTGAGGAAAAAGTTCTATTGTCTTATATTTGTGAGGAAGAAGGGTTTGGATTGTGATTCAGTTCCAGGACATAGAGCCCCAAAATCTTGATCATTGTTAAATAGTTTGTAGGGAAGGAGTCATTAGTACACCCACAACATTCCCCTTGGCAATATTATTATGCAAAGCTCAAAGATTAAGGAAAATGCTGACTAAATAGCTTTTCTAGAGCTTATCTGTCTCAGGAAGTTGTCTGTAATGTCTTTTGCCCATGGAGTTTCTTCAAAACAATGTTTTTGTGTTAGTCAACATATGTCTGTTTGGGACTGAACTTGGAGAAGCCTCAAAAGATCACTTGGAGCAGGATGAGTATCAATGGAGGAAGTTAGTAGGAGTGTTGTACTGGCTGTCCATGCTGGGTTTCACCTTGCAGTAACTTTCCTGTACAGCCCAAGATCTGACTGTGGGCAAAAGTAGGTTGTCAGGGAGCAATTTGCTTTTACGATTGCAGGACATAGTTTTTCATGTCTATTCATAGAATCATCGAATGGTTTGGGTTGGAATGAACCTCAAAGATCATCTAATTCCAACCCTCCTGTCATGGGCAGGGAAACCTTCTACTAGACCAGGCTGGTCAAAGCCCCATCCAGACTGGCCTTGAACACTTCCAGTCCACAGCTTCTCTGGGCAACAACCTGCAATCTTCTGATTCATTGCATTTTATCTGAAGATAGTAAAAACCCTCATTTGTTTCTATATTCATCAGAACTAAAAAATGGATTTTCTATATTTTTGGGGGCTATTTGAAATCATTCAGCTGTAGGATGTATCCTTCGTGAAACGGTGGGTTTAACCTCATCCTCACACTAATAGTTTGCATGTTATATATCTTTCGCTCTAAAGAAGCATCTTTGCAGGGAGAAATCTTCTTGCACAATTCTTTCATTGGATTATTCTGGCAGGGATTCTTTTTCTGCTGTATCTCAAAGATCTTGAGAAACCTAGTGCTGATTGTATCATGTTCAGTGTCTTGCCACAGGCGATAATCCTGTGATAGCCTGAAATTCATAAATCTGTCATGCACCAGCCTAACATATCCCAATATCATGGGAGTTCCCAGTCTGTGTGTGGGATAAAGAGCAGATCCATCATGGGATTGTATCATTATACGTTTGTGTTGCAAGAATTCACACTGTAATCTACAAGCATCTTAGCACAAGGCTATACACAAAGCAAAGCCAGCTCTTGACAACCTTAATTTAAAAAAAAAAAAAAGAAAACCCCCTCTGCCTTTCACAAACTTACAGAACATATTAGTCACCTTGCTGTAGAGCCTATTAATATTTTCTATTGTGATTGCAAAATCAGTTCCCTCCTTGAACCAAAGCAAAAATCCTTCTTGCAGGTGAAAAAGCATAAGCTTTAATAATATGAGAAAATTCATTTCTTATTGCCATCTGCTTCTGGGATGTGAAAAGGAAGGGGGTTGATGCTGTATGGGCTTTGCCTTTGTGCTTTAGTTAATCCTGCTGTGATAAAGTCCCACATCTGAAGTAGTGACTGTCAGCAGTTCCTCTGCAATAATGCACATGAAAAAGCAGGTGAACAAAAGACATACAAAGCCAGAAGGAAAATGAAAATGCAGAAATTTCAGTTGTAATACTGCATGCCAGGTTCATGAGCAAATTAAACCTTCTCTGTTCTCATGTCCACTGCTGATTTTCTACCTTCTGGAGAGTTTCACAGGAAAGACAGTCCAGTGCTATGTGGAAAAACATGAGTTTGCCTCATTTCTGTGTCATGGGTTTCTGTCATGACCTCTGGCTTGTCACTCGGGCCCTCTTGCTGAAGCCACTGACTTAATTACCTTCAACCGCAGAATGAGATTTCAACAGCAGATTTGTGACACAGGCTTCTTTATTCAGCAAATAAAGAACCTGTGTATCCATGGTTAACTGTGACACTGTGAGATGCAACTGCCTTAAACACCCCTGTATGTTATATATGCGTGTGTGTGTGTGTGTGTGTGTAAAGCTTATCTGAAAAGTTCTTAGGAAAGCAAAAATAAAACAAAAGGACCCCAAAAGTACATTTTCCTCTTGCATGAAATCTGACTTCTGAGACTGTAGTCCTTTGTTTCAGTCTTCCAGACTCTGTACAGTGTGCAATGAAAGAGTCACCACAGGCATCAAGAATTGTTCTGAGTGTTGTGAGAGATGCTTGGCACTGAGATTTGAAAAATAAGAAGCCTCATTCTTCTCTAAGATAGCAGATGGCATTTTGGTCAAAGACAGGACAAGATCTTGTGACAACAAAGCTGAATTTTTATACCATTTCCTTAAGGTGCTGATCTTTATTGTTCCTGAAAACTGTCACACAAACTGAGAAGAAAGGATCATGAACATTTATTTTAGAAAGCTCTTTGTATGAAAAACCAGACTCAGCTGTCCCAGATGCAACCTTAAATAGGGTCAGTACAATATCACTTAGAAAATATTTGACCTAGTTCAATGAAAGTTTAAAGAATTCAAAGGTAGGAACACACTAAAGGAAAAGGGTTTTCCCTGCTGTACCGAGTGAAAGGGTCTAAGGTCATGGAGTAGCTAAGAATAGATGACTTCATTGTTCCCTATGGTCTTATCTTGGAAACCACAAATGCCTATAGCAGGAGATCTGTGACCTTTGCTAAACTTTAGAATCCGCTCTTAGATTTATCCTGAGAGTAGCTACACTGTCGTATTTGTTAATATTGAACTCAATTCCCATCAAAAAACTAAGTCTGTGTCAATGGAAAATATAGTTTTAGCAGAACAGATTGCAGGATCTCTGTGTTTACTGACGTAAAGGTTAAAAATGAAGTCTTTGATAATCCAAGGACACTAAACTTTAAAAGTAGGTGTGAATGTTTGGGTGGTGGTTGACTTTGGACTGTCTGTCAGGTTGTGTGCCCACTGAAGACGTGGGAGATGGTACCTGCAACAGGAGACACTTCTGCCTAAACTGGAAAACATCTGAGCTTCCTGGGAGCGCAGTGCCTCCTCTGGGAAGAGCAGGAGCTGGGAAGTATCTCAGAGTGCTGCTTGGCTCCATGGTTTTGAGCCTCATGGCAGAAAAGCTTCCCTGCCCTATGATTCGCAGTGGTCATGGGGACTGTGGAATTATATTGAAGTGTCTCTAACTGATGGCCAGACAGAGCTGGGCACTCTGTGTCTGGAAAAGGAGGATTTCAAGATGACTGACCCTTTTAAATTATGCAGTATGTTTCCTGAATAAAATGAAATATGACACAAAATAAAAACGAAATAGCAATACATATTGTTAAATGGACACTCGAATTGACTGAGGGTGGAATTCAGGGCTGAGGGCTGTGATTTAAACACATATATGTGCTGTGCTCCCTCTGCTCAAGAGGCTGTTTCTACCTTAAGCAGAAAGAAAATTCTGAACAACATTATTTGTTTTTTTTCACTGGAAGTACCTTTCTTAATTTATTTTATCCAGTTGGTGCCAGATATTGTCCCTCTATAAGGACTGTGAGAGGTAATAAATACCTGCCATGCAGACAGCCAACTCGGCCAAGGCTGGTGATTTATTTTAAACAACTGCTTTGATTTTTTTCCTTCAAGATTTACTCTTTAGTAGGAGATGACACTGTTGTCTTGTGCCATTAATGTTCTTTCCTTCCAGTGACACAGCCTGTTAATTAGAGAAAGGAGATAAATTCAAAGCCAGGTGGAAATCAATAGATCTTGATTTTAAAAGATTATTTGCTTTGTATAAGGCTTAAACAGTTTTATTTCAGTACAAAAATAAAAAGAAATATGGGTGGTGGGTTTTATAATTTTTGACAGCCAAGTTTCAATACTACTAATGTCACAATAGTGTTTTAACCATCTTACACCTCAATGCCTCTTATTTAGTCATATTATCTTTTTAGATTTTTTTTTCTGACTTTGGAATTTCTGGATGTTGCTATATATGCTTTCAATTTTCATCACAATGATTGGTTTTCTGAAGCTGCTTGGCTTGTGGGTTTTTTTTCCTTTTTCTTCAGATTTTTGACAGATACAGGAGCAAATGACTAGACTTGATCCCAATAGAAAGTATTAAATTCTTCTGCAAGGTGCTTTAGGGTGTATAGTTGTGTCAGAAGCGAGGAATAATATTTAGTGCTCAGTGATCCTTTGGACCAAAGGAACATCTGCCCCTTTTAAACTATACCTGAGCAGCAGTACGAGAGCTGTGATGGGAGGAGGAAATACAGCAGCACTGATCCAGAAATCATTGCTGCCTTGACCATTCCTCCTCCATTGGTTTGCTTCAGAGACAGAATTTTGGTTATCTGACCTCTTGGTCAGAGCACAGAAAAGGGTGATTGCAAGTGGGAGAAGACACAGACAGGAGAAGGATTCTTGACGTACTGCAAAGACTTGATTGTGTGGATGATTTTCTGGGTGGACTGCAACTCTCTCTTTTCAGCACATTTGATTCTGACAAGTTTAATATGCACACAGAGACTCTCCAAGCAGGCTGTAGGTAACTTAAAGGGTGCACAGCAATTGTTTGTTGGCTCATATACACAGTAGTTACCTAAGTTTAATGAGCCAACAGGATAAGCATTAATATGCTCACCACAGTGCTTCTGTTGTTCTCATCAATCAGACGGGGAAGAGCTCATCTCCATTGCTCCCTGGAACAGCCTGAGCCCTGATGCTGCTATCTTCTGAGTGCCTGTTTTTCTAATTATGGTCTAATACTTTTTCGTGTTCAATACATTTTCTCTCTTGAATGCTCACGAATACAGCTCTGCTATTACCTTTCTGTCTTTGTTTTCACCTTTCTGGTCTTGCGTGGTTTTAACTCTTGGGTGTTCTTACCATGAGGATGGGCATACCACCACCTCCCAACAACAGCTTATTTAGAAAAACAGAACCAGGGTTACACAGCTGTTCTGCACCAAGCTGGGTCTTGGTTCACAAACAACTGAGTCCTTCAGCCAAGCGTAATCAGAAAATAAGGAAAAACTGGGCACTTACAAATTATAATATATATATTCTGCTAGCCCTCCAGGCTGTAGCAGATTTTGGATAACTGAAAGAGATGAGGTTTAGGGTAGATATTACTGTGAGGTTGGTGAGGCACTCAAACAGGTTGCCCGGAGAAGCTGTGGCTGCCCCATCCCTGGAAGTGTTCAAGACCAGGCTGTATGGGGCTCTGAGAAACCTGGTCTAGTGGAAGGAATTCCTGCCCATGGCAGGAGAGTTGGAACTGGATGCTCTTTAAGGTCATTTCCAACCCAAACTATTCTATTATTTTATAATTCTATGATTTTATTTTACAGTAATTTGTTATGGACAAATTTATAACCTTCTTTGTGTGTGTAGACTGCTTTATGGTCCGTTCTTGCCATGATCAATTTGCTAATAGACTACCTTTATGGTTGTATCTGTAATACTCTGTGATCCATTTTGAGCTGCTTCTGTTCTTCCAGTACTCTTTGAAATTGGACAGGGCTGAGGATTGGTTTCCAGTGGGAAAGGTAATGTTCAACTTGCTCCTTTCTCCTACACTGTCTGTCTTCTGGACAGAAGGCTAAAATGCTCTTTGTGTTACACTTGGAGCAAATAGTATGGATCTGATGGCTGTGTGCATAAATCACTGCTGCTTTGCTGACTTGGATGTATACTAGGAATTACTGTATGGATTGTCTGAGATGACACTTGATGGGTTCTCTGAAATTATACTGTACAAAACCAAACAGAACTTGTCTCTGCCTCCCTCCTCTTCCTGTCTGTGTTTTCAGTTCAATGTTTTGCATTGGGTAGGAATGGGCTCACACTGTAATGTGTTAAGCAACCATGGAGATGTAATACCTGGCAAAACAGCAGGTCCAATTTCACCCTGATCTTCTTTTTTCTTCATTTATCTTCACTTCTGACCCCTGAGTCCTAATGTGAACCACAATTTAATGCCTGATTCTGTCTGTTCCTATGGCTATTTTAGTCTAGAAAGCTATGCCCAGAAAGTGTGAGTTTCAGGGGGAACAGGGTCTTCAGAAAAATAGTGTCATATAACAGTTTGGACTGGAAGGGACTTCAAAGATTGTGATTCCAACCCCCTTGTCTTGGGCAGGGACACCTTTCACTACCCATGTCATGGAACTAGAGTTGCTACAGTACTATAACAGTGGGACCCTTGGCTTCCAGAGAGCAGCTTGTATCAGCTCCAAAGCCAGACAAGGAACACCATTTGCACAGTGGGAAACAGATGTTTCAATATCTGTAATCCTATCTCTGCATGTCAGAGTTGAAAACCAGATTTTGTGGCTTTGCATGAGTCTGGTCAGTTGGCAAGGGGTTTAGAACTATCAAGTTGGGCTAAACTCAAATCTTTTTCATTGCTGCCCTGAGTCAACAAGGTCCTAACAGGAGTGGAGGACCCAGAACTGTGAAATGGGAAGCAGAGTTTCTACATAACAGAGTAGGGAGCTGATGATTTAAAATACACCCAGATTGCACTGTTTTACTGAGGGAGTGAGGAAGATGCATTTTATCATTGGAGCTCTTGCTGACTTTCCTGTTTGTGCCCTGGTCTGACACCACACACTTCTGAGGTCGTGTCAGGAACTCCCTGAAAGAAAGCAGGAGTCTCTCTGCAGAGAGAAACCTTCTGTGATACTGATCAAGGTGAGATAATTTAACTTCTGGGTGATTCAGGGGCTGCCTGCAAGTCCTGCTAGGGTGCATAGAGGTACCTGGACTAGTACCTTTAGATCTGTCAAGGTAATTTGACCTGCCATTAATGAAATCCCTACATACTCCTGGAGGCAGAATGAAGGCATGAGCCAGGGCCTGGTGGAGCTGCCCTAAGACTCGTGAACATAGTTTATGATCCCTGTGTTGGATTTTGGTAAATTGAGAATTTTTTGTTTCCTGTGGACTGGACACAAGATGCTCAAAGACTAGACAAATGCAGATTAAACTAGACTTTTCTAACGTGAAAGATACATATTGAAAGGGGTGAAAAAGGCTATTACTATGTAGTGCACCCTGCAAAAGCATTCACAGATGGGATATTTTGATGAAGCAGCTGTCCCATCCAAATGTAGCTGAAGCAGTTGGTTGGTTCCCACTGAGACCAGAGACACACTTGGCAGGATTCTAACAAAATGTTCATGTATTGTGAATGTATCTGCCAGCCAGCCATTTGAACTGTCACCACTCTCTGCTACAACGCTGCAGCACGGCAAGGGCAGGGCCATGGGCACTGAATTTCAAGGCATTTGTCAGAGCTGTCCCCTTGGTACAGTCTCAAAAACAGAATGCATGCCAGCAGCCACGTTTTGTTCAGAGGGAACATCCAACTGCATTACTGTCAGCCTCTCTGCAGCATTGCAGGCTGGCTGTGCTTGCCCATGGGTCGTTGTCTGAGGAGAGGGCTTATTCACTGGAGAGCGGGGACACCTGATGATTTATATTTATGTATCTATTTATTTAAAGTTTTATAAGCAACCTTTAAATCAGGACGATGTACTTATTGAGCAGCAGTGATTTGGAGGAGAGAAGCAGGACAGTGTCAGACAGACATCACTGGCTTGTGCTGTATGGCTATTAAAAGTCTGGATCACAGCAGGGAATTGGGCACGGCGAACGGATACATCTAGGAGGGGTGGAGCAGTGGAGGGACTGTGCATCCCTAAAATAGGCACAGCATTTGATGCAGCTCTTCATGACACCCAAATTAGAATGGTTGTGGGTGTGTGCCTGACAGGTTGTCCCTGCTGAAGATGTTACTGCACCACTGTCATCTATGAAGACTGAAAATAGGTAGAAAACCTGGAGAATAATTGTATTTTTAAGAGATGGCTAGAATGTCTTAAAGGCTAGGAGAAGACCACTCTGGAGATGTGGTATCATGGGCCTCAGACATCCAAATTTGCTGGCACTTTCAAAGGGTGATTGCTCTGTTGAAATTTTGCAGAGGTCCATGTAGACATGCCTCCAGTTGCAGTCTGTTGTGTGCTCTAATGCATGCTCTATCCTCCAGTGTCCTACGAGCTATTTAAACATTTAGTTTTGGTATGAGCAGTTCCTGCAGTTCCCAGAAATGAAACTAACCTTGATACATAGATCCATGCTCACTTTAGCTGTGCTTCCTAAAGCAGTGTTGCTGCATGGCACCATAGCATTTTTTAAAGTACATACCAAGAATGATTGTAGTAATGATGCTGATTGCTGCTTAAACAGGTAAAGAAGGCATGTTTTTCTGCTACTCTTGTGGATATTGCTTCAAAGGCAAGATTTCTACGGTGAAGGAAATGTGAACAGAAGAGCAGAGACTTTGCAAAGATTGAGCAGTTGAATTTCGATAGAATAATTCCTTACCTTTTCTAAAAATGAGACTTATACATATGTATTAGGATTGAAGAATCCCTTTGTGTGAGGTGTACTCAGGAAACTGAAATTACTGCACACCTTCGGCAGTTACCAGTGCCAATATAACTAACCTCTTCTTTAATTAATGTTTGAATATAATTAAGCAACAGCACAGTGTAAACCTAGTGGTGATTTTATCATTGAAGAAACTTTCATTTCCATGAAGAACAAGAGCAGCGGTAGGAAGAATAAAAAATACATGAGCCCTCTGAGATGATGTGAGTGTATTAATCTGTATAATGCCTGCCATACCTCCTTCTCCAAAACAACAGCACCAGAAGGTGGTTTTCCTTTCTGTCCCTTAATACATTGAGCATCGTTAAATAGTTCAATGCAAATAAATAAAGAAAGTAGCTTTATCTCAATCACTCCATATCTTCACAAACAATCCTTGTAGTGTCATATGAATTGTCAGTATAATATGTAATGAAAACCAATAGGCACAAAACATCAAAAGTTAGGGTGTGCAGTTTGACAGATATAAGTAGTGATATAGGAAAAAAAAAAAGCCTGTGTTTTCATTTTTAGGAGCCCAGAAGATGCTTCTATGTAAGTTTGTTGCTAATGCAGAAGAGACACCTCTCTGAAGGTCGAAATACTGTGAGTTTCAGGCTGTTTATTTAGAAACATAAACATGTATTTATTTTAAAATAAAACATGGGCTTCCTTTGACACAAAGTCGTCAAATCTGCTGTGTGTCTGGATTAGATTTTCAATTGAATCAGGTTCAGTTTACAATATAACAATGTTTATCAAATGTGTTTTCCTGAAATGTCTTGTGTTTTTAATGAGGAAGATAGATGGGTATACACTGCCAGAAAGT
This sequence comes from Neopelma chrysocephalum, assembly GCF_003984885.1. NCBI lineage: Eukaryota > Metazoa > Chordata > Aves > Passeriformes > Pipridae > Neopelma > Neopelma chrysocephalum. The sequence continues at coordinate 12,525,427 of NW_020897725.1, read as the reverse complement.
TCCCTGTGGGAAAACAGAGTGGGATATGATTAGAACGATTCAGGAAAGAACAGTGAAGAAAGAAAGGCAGGCTCAATTCTTTGGGAGCAAAAGTTTGTGGAAGATAAAAAGGTGATGCACGCAAAAGGAAGACATTAAAATTCATTAAAGAGTTTGGATGACAAATATTAAGGTTTGGGCAGGAGAGATGTTTCTTACCTAAATGATTATTCCAAACCTAATGAGCTGAGAATGAAGACCTCAGAGAAAAGCAAAGACTGCAGTAGCTGCATTGATGGCGAACAGGTGGCCAAATGCTTGAGGCGGATGTTGCTAGGTGCTGCAAAAGAAGAAATCAGAGAATTTAGATATGCCTTAGATACTTTGAATGCACTGAGGATATTCCACCATGGCTGTGGAAGAAAAAGGATAATCAATTAACAGATATTTTTAAGTCATATATGAAATATATATATGAAATATACACATGTACCAGTGTATATTTCATGCATAGAACTGCCCTTGATCCTAATCAACAATTGCTGTACGCCGTTCCTGTGTGAGCTGCAGACAAATCTTAGGTGGTGATGTCAACTGATGATGAAGGAAGGTTGGAGAAAACAGTGGTGATTTTTTTTATTTATTTTTTATGCAATCTTGTTGCAAAATCCTACTGAAAGCTGTATTTGATTTCTCTGATCTTGCTACACGTGGTTGTAAATGAGTATGCCAGACATGAATGAAAAGGGCACCTCTTGTTAGATTCGGCTTCTGGATGGCCACATGGAGATGTGACAGGAAAACTGGTCAGAGGTCAGTTCAGTTTTTGGGAACTGTCAGGTTTGGGAGACAGAAACGAATGCTGAGTGATTGCTTGTCATCAAAAGAAAGCCCAGACATGTCAAAGAGGTGAAATGAGGACAGGTCCTGAAGGGACATGACCAGTGGTGATGTGTTGAAGAAGACACGGCAGTTAAAACACAAAACAACTTAATGAGGGCTCAGTGAAATAACTGAAGGAAAAGAGGACACTTTGTCATGACAGACAAATAAGACCCATCCACCAGCAAATGGATACATCAAGATGTTTTTCAATGGCAACAGAAGAAATTAGACTGCCAGGGTGCTGCTCCATTGCTAAATAAAACAGGGTAGGCATTGATCTCCAGCTCAGAGTTCAAATGGCAAGGGATTGCTTGTATCCACACAACTCCTCCTCCCTTTCCCTCAACTCACATTGTCTTCAGGGAATGGTCCCAGGCAAGTGCTCTTCTTGAACCTGCCTGAAAGGCTACAACTGACATTCTAAACACACCAGAGCAAGTTTGTGCTAACAATTAAAAGCCAGGAACAATTCCAGTTAATGTTTCAGTTTGTCATGGCCCCGTTTGTATGTACTAACGCATCTCATCCAATGATACAGGGCGTTGAGGCCATTGAATATGCAAAACAGACTGTGCCATCAAAGTTTGAATGCAGGAAGAAGGGCTCATACATTCAAATATGGGGGATGAAGGCTATGTTCCTGCTCTACTTGGGAGACAGGCATGAATATGACAGGCATTGAACAGGGAGGAGAGAATTAGGCTGAAAATGAGCCAGTCAGAAACCCTGGAGTGATGGGGTCAAGAGGACAAGCCAGAGACATAGAGAGATCAAGGGCAGGGGAGACAGCTCTGAGTCAGCAGCACTGGAAGGAAATCAAGTGAATGTCTCTGTAATGGCCTGGGGTCCTTTTATATCATCTCTCTGCAGTGCTAGCAGCAGCAATATTTGCTGTACCAGATGTGGATTTAATTATTGTGCAGCTTATTTCTCTCTCTGGGTCACTCTGAAACCTCAAATGGAGGGCGAGAGTGTGTATGGGGAATTGTCTACAAATTCAAGCAGAGTAAGAGGAGACAGTAGGGTCAGTCCTGGAGGTCATGGGGTGGAGGAAGCAGCAATTGCTGCCTCTCGCCCTCATCCCTTGACTGAAGTGGAGCTCAAGGGTAGGAGTGAGACATGGTTGGTTTTTTTCCTGAAATTGGAGCTCTGGACACTGTGGCCAGAACAGTCATTGAGGAACTTTTACAGCAGCTTGTTAAGCTCCTGACTGGCACATTTGCATGGCTGTGTAGGTCACTACAATATTTGTTTTCCACTCATCTTCACTTTTCTGAACCCACTGAAGTCCATTTTCTCAAGGGGTGTTCCCCTAGAGAGTGCTTTCTGATAGCAAAGAGATCTCACAGGAATGGATTGAAGGGATGGTGTGAGAAGGAAAAGTCTACTTTTTTACTATATATATGCACTTTGCTTCTTGCAGACATTTTGACAAAGCTGCCACAATTGGCTTCTATAAATGTGATTTTAAAAAAATACGGAAAAGTTAAGACCCTGGGGGAAAATACTAAGATCTGGTTTGGCAAATTTTGTGGGATTAGGAGGTAAATTTTTAGAAAGATATGAAGATTCTTATTTTGACAGATACGCATATGTCTGTGGAATGGGATTGCAAAAGATTTTAATGGAAAAATTCATTCTATAGGAAGGGTTGGAGTGCAAAGTGAGACTGGAATAAGCATTTCTATTTGAATGCCATTCCTACAGGGCCAGTGTCTGATATCCATGGCAAAGAAACTCTGGGGACAATTCCATATCAGAAAGGCTGAAGCAGAAGTAGCTGGGCTTTCTCAAAAGGGGGTGAGCCTTTCAAACATCTTTTTGGCTGATTGTAGGGATAGGTACAATTTCGAGAGAATTCGTGATGGAAAGCTAGAACTCGATTTCAATTAGGAAGACTGTAAAATGCCTTCTCAAATGGGTTAGAATTATTTTCCCCCTTCTTTCTGCATTTCAGAGTAAATTGCAAGGAGAAGTTGTGAGCAAGCTCTCTCTTTCCCTGGTACGCAGAGAGACAACATGTTTGCAGACATGTACAAGGCCTCCTTGGGCCAGAGAGGGTGGGGGAGGAGAGAGAGAAGATACAAAAAGCCTTGAAGAAGGTGGGGCATTGCCCTTTTTCCCCTGGGGCCCCGGGGCATGTAGCATCATTAAGAAGTGGTCCTTGCATCTGAAGTAAACCTCTTTTTAATCCTTCTACTGCCTTGGCATTCTTGGGAAGAATACCTGTGTATGCTTTACCTTACACTGATGCAAGATTGTGAAGGGTAGTTTCAGCTGAATGGAGAATGACAGCAGCACTGCAGAATGGCTAAATAGGTGGCTGAGAATAAATTGGTCAAGTAATACCAATAGTTAGAAATGTTGGTAAAGAGCAAACAGGTCAGGATGAAGGCTTAGGTGAGTCTGTAGGGTCAGTGTCAGCAAAGATTCCTCTGACTCCTCTGCTTGTTACTGTCTGCATTCTTAACATAATTTTGCAGCTCACATTCCCTGTTGAACCTCCTCCTACTTCATAATCCTTCCATGATGACACCAGACTTTGACCAAGACTAGATCTACGGGTTCAAAATCTGACATGGTTGAAAGGAAGCTTTGCAAAGTCCATTTCTGAGCTCCAGTGTGAGGCTCTAAAGAGTGACTGATTACCTTCCATGGCCAGTAATTTCATAAGGCACTCTCTGCTGTAGGTTGTTGGCATAATAATTAGTTGGACTGAATTTGGCTTGGCTGATTTATAATAGGAGAAGACAATAAAGTATTTTGGCTCCAGCTATGGGGTCATTAGTTTTTTAATTGCCAAGGCAATGCAGAGCTGTCTCTGATAAATGATTTCTTGTTCCCTCTCTCTTTCTCTTTAGAAATATCTCATTTGCTAAGTGGCTGCCCCACTCTTGAAGCTCAGCCAGGTAACAACAGAAAGAGATTATATTGAAGTGTTCATATTAAAAGTACTTGGAGCTAAAACCACTGTCAAGGGCTTGTTCAAACTCAACTTCAGGGGCCTGATTCCATAGAGAATGGTTTTGTTTCCCGTCCAGAAACCAAATATGAAGCAACATTTACAAAACCCAGAAATTTCTAGTGCCAAAACAGAGAATGACAGTCCTACTTCATAGCTAGGAATGAGCTGTGTTCATCTGTAAAGACATTAGGGACATGGTTTAATGGTGGACTTGGCAGTTCTGGGTTAACACTGGGACTCAATGATCTTAAAGGTCTTTTCCAACCTAAATGATTCTATGATTCTGAGAATGACCTTTATAATGAGGTTATTCATTTATATTATGGTTCTGCTATGAAAACTCCTTTCTAAGGTTGAAATATATTTTATATATAGAGAGAGGGATGAATTAGTATTACTGTTGCATTCTGTGGGCCTAAGGATTTATGTAAAGCAAGGTCTGTAAGGTGAAGTAGAGGTACTGTCTCTTAATAGACTTACCAAGAGAGACAGCCCTCCAGGCACAGAAATCCTGTTAAAAAATGACTAAACATATACTTATGCCAAAGAGTTTCCTGCAGAGCTGTGAGGATACAAGTGGATAGATGGAGTGGAATGGGACAATGGACTCAACAGGCTATTTTATGGCTAAGCAAGGACTCTTAGGAATGTCTTTAGGGCATCACCCATCCCATGGGAAAAGAGGTCCATGCCTTTCTGTGAATTGTAATAACACAACACTGGTCTCATTTTGTATTTAACGTTCCTGGTGTGATGAGAATGGTAGAGAACTGCCTTCCTGCGGTTGCTTTTCCCATCCCCATTGCTTCCACTTTACCTCATGGCTGCCTAGTTTTTAATTTCCTGTGAAGGAACCGGCACTGAAAGCTCCACCAGGGAAGAGGTGTTTGAAGGAAAATGAGGGATGCAGGAAATAGGGAGCTGTGCTATTTTTGAGCAATTCAGCTGCCTCTCCCATACAAACATTGTGATACTGCCCTGCTGGTAACACTGAAGGAGATCAGTATATCATTGTGTCTACTTGCTTTCAGACTGGACTTGGCTGTTTAGGACCAGGCTGCCTGGACTATCACTCTATATTCCATGAAAAAGGAACCCTCCTTCCCATCATCTTAGGTCTCCTGTGTATCAGAGTCTGTTCTGACTCCTGAAAGTCGTTTACCTTTTTCTGGGTCCCATTTTTCATTCACAGCAGTGAGACCTTTCTGCAGTGTCTGAATGTAAGAGGCCTGAGATTAATAACCATGGATGCTTAGGTTTCCTTTTGGGTTTTGATGTGGTCAATCTGACAGCCATTTTCCTTCTGGAATAATTGTTCAAATTATTTACTTCTTTTTTTTTTTCCTCCTCTGTCACATTTTTAGGCTACCACTGTCTGTGTTCTTGCAATTTATTTGTCTTTCTCCAGCTTCTCTGATTTTCCTGCTCTGATTTTCTTCTGCTTCCAGACACTGCAGAATTAGTTCCTATGTTTGACACAGCCATGTAGTTAACGGATAACTTAAAGGTTTCCCTGGACACTCTGGACACTGAATTCCTCTTTATCATTCATTTTACAAAGTAAGTTTTAGCATCTTTTAGAAAGTTCCATTCAAGCACTTGTTGAAGCCTAGGGTTTAATTCCTCTATGTATGCGTTTGATGTTAATTTGCATTTACATAGTTTTTCCTGCTCAGTAGAAGGTTGCCAGAATCAAATCCAAATGAAATTACTTTCATGGCTCTTTCTTTCTAAATTGGCTTTTCATCAACCTGCTCCAACTCCATTGAAGCATTCCGTGTCCCTCTCCCCCTACACATTTGTATATTTAAATTTTCCAGGTACTTTTGTAGGAAAAACCACCCTGGTAGAAAGTGCTGCAGTCCTACATAGACTGAGTTAAGACAAACTCTCCCTATCTCTAGCCATCATCCTATTGTGGATTGCATCCTGTTACACCTATTTTTGAGCTGTCATCTTCAGTCCTCATTGTCATCAGGGATAAAACAGAATAGTTCCAGTTGGAAGGGATCTGCAATGATCAGCTAGTCCAACTTAATTACCTTTTTTTAATGCAGAAAACACAGTGTATGTCTAGTCTGACTTTCTTTGATTTATAATTCTAGCTATCCATAGCCTGGCTTTAATTCTGCTTTGGTAGGAAGCTCATCTTATAAAGGATCTTTGCTTGACAGTTTGTGAAGTGAATTGTCAGCAGTTGGTGGAACATACCAGGACTTGTTTTTCCTGAGCACATGAAGTTTTCTTTTGGAGCTATTACAGAGGCTGTTGTTCCACAGGGGGAACTTCTCCTTGCTGGAGTGTGTCTCTGGCAGTGACCCAACAATGCACTGTGCAACCTGCTCACCTTTGACAGAGCAAAAGTGGTACCTCCTCATTGGCAATAGTACTGTAAGTCCCAGAGGATTAAATCTGTGAAGACTGACACAGAGCAAAAAGGGCAGTGTCCCTTTATTCCCAAAGGCCTTCTCACACTGCCAGTTGGTTCAAGAGAAAGTTCAGATCCACCTTCAGTGTTCGACCCTCTTTTGTGAATGGTTCATTCAGAACCAACTGTTTTCCAGTAGGTGCCAGATGATGTCCAGCAGCCCTGTTTTTTCATTCCATATGTTGAAGTATCAACCATTCACTAGACCCTCATATCCTAAAATACAAAACCAAAGGTCCTGCTGGCCCTGGGTTTGAAGTGGATAAGCAAAGGGGAGTAAACAGGGATGAGTGTCCTTGTGATGTTTTTCCCTGAGGTACCTCACCCAGACTTCTACTATTCTCACCTTCAGAGACTTCCTGAAGTCTATGAAATATTTTGCTATGTCTCCTCAGTGCATTTCTCTTCGATAAACTTGTCTCACTTTGACATCATGCAGACTGTGTGTGCTCAAAATTACTCATTCTTTCTTTGCTATGCCCAGTGTCATGCCCAACGCCATACCCAGTCCTAATTCAATACTGTCCCACAAATAAAAAAAAAAATTAAGAAAGCAAAAAAAGCCCTCAAATCCTCAAACAAACTTCCCCCAGAAAACAACAAACTGAAAACACAAACCCACAACTCTTGGCACAAAGTCAAACAACATTTCCTAACTGAAATCTATTAAAACTTTGAATTGTTACAACCCAGGAGGGTTTTTCATGGAAAAAGAAATCTTTAGAGCTGTAGGTGTTTAAAATCGACACCTTGGCAACTTCCAGGAGCTGTGTACTGAACGAGTAGGAAGTGACATATTACAAAATGTCTGTTGATGCCATGTTGCCCCCCCCACCTTGTTTCTTGGAACTGAGGGGCAGTTGGTGGCCAGGCTGATGGTGACAGAGAAGGGAGACATTGACTTAGCTCTCCCCATTGAGTTGTTTTTGAAAATAACAAAGAGTATGAAGTAACAAATCTTTTCCATTTCAGAGACAGCACAGAAGAGGCTCCAGCACCACTCTGATCCATGCCAAGAGAACAAGGGTCGGTGAAGCTTTGTCTTTTCGCTTCCCCTTTAATGTCTTACGTGGCCAAAGATACCAAGGAAGATGGGATAAACTTTCTTCATTGATATGGAACTGTGGCAGTAGCAGATTACTTTTTGTGGGATCAGGTGGAATTGTACCTTTCTGTCAAGTTTTACTAATTTGACAGTTCCTTAGCAAAGTTGTAGGTCTGTGCTAACTTCCCACATACATTTAACTGGGAAGGCACTAGCTATTCTGACACATATAGAGCATTAAAAAACCCCAAAAAAACAAACTACAAATATTATGAGTGAGAAGGAGGTATTGCTATGATCTGATCAGCTCCATGGCTCTTTTGGCTGAAGAACTTGATTCCAGTGGAAGAGATAATTATCTCAGTGAGTCCTCAAGGAAAGAATCAAGTAATCAAATAGGCTGAAACAAAATCAGCATCTCCAAAATTGATTTCCTTCTATGTTAGAGTCATTTTCCAAGGGGGTGAGGGGAAGGTGGTGGATGCAGAGTTTTTGGGTTTTAAGAAGGCTTTTCATAATGTCACTCACAGCATCTTCTGGACAAGTGGTCCAGCTGTGGGATGAGTGGGTCCAGGGTGCACTGGGTGAAGAACTTGCTGAAGGGCAGAGCTCAAAGTGTTGTAGTGAATCTGGCTGGTGACCAGTTACCAGAGGTGTTTCTCTGAGTTCAGTCCTAGGGCCAGTCCTGTTAAATACATTTGTCAACAATCTGGATCCAGGAGCTGGATGCACCATGAACAAATTTGTCTCCTCTCAATTACATCCAAAGGAAGAAAGTACTTTGATAATTAAGTGGTTAAGATTGGTGATACTTCAAATCTACAGGAAGCTACTGAATCATTCAAGTGTCTACTGAATTGAATAAACCAATACATCAACTGTGCCACCCAGGTGTCCAATCAAATAGTAAATTTGAGTTACTTTCTTTCCTACCTACTTTGCTTCATTGAATTGTTAACAGTGACATAATTGTTTGTAAAAAGTATCTGGTAGAGGTGTTGCTTGATTCTTTATGGCTTTCAAACTGGTGATGTATGAACCACAGCTCTATATTCAATACACTTTCAGGAACAGGCTCTGAAATATTTTTTCAGCCTTTAGAGTGAGACAAAGGTACCGAGGATGAATTCAATCAGAGCTGATGAGGCCAGTGCATATCTGAAGGTTAGGTTATAGCTAGGGGTCTGGCTTTCTTGGAGATCTGGTTCTTGGACATTTTTAAGAGCAGTACACCTTCAGGAAGCCAAATAGTTTGGAACATACCTTAGCGCTGTGAAAGCACAATGAAGAGTCTCTGTGCAAAAAAGCTGTAGTTTTTCTATTTCAAAAAACTGAATGTGGCTTCTCGCCTTCTCTGGCAAAGACATCAAGGCAACCTTCTATTTCTAACATCTGTATTTACTGAAGAAGAATGAAGCTGTGATTCGTGAACTGAAAGCTTTCTGTATTTTATTTTCTGTATTTTTCTTTTCTTTAGTTTTCTAGAAGACATCAAATACTCTCTTACTTTGCTAGGCCTATCTGGCAGGAACTAATTTGCCTATCAGTCACTCAGCCAGCTCTATATTTGTGTTTTCAATGGAGACTTGATTACATAGACTCAGTGTGGGGTAGATGGTGTCTGGCTCACAGTGATATACTTGGAAGGATTCTGTATGTGAAAGTATATTCAGTGGGTGAAGAAGTGAAAATGTATGATTTAATTCCATCCTTGTTTGATTCAATGTTTGAGTAAAATGGTAGGAAGTGTTGACTGCAGATCAACACAAGCTTTGCTATCCTGGAAAATTCCATGGGGAGAACATCCATTCATTTGTCCTGCTCTACTCCATTGGATATAGAAAGACTTTATTACAACAGTAGCTGCGTTTTTTATATTAAAAAACCCAACACTGCTTATTTCCACTCTCCAGCAATCAATGCTCAAAATTATTTTAAAGGAGACAGTGGGGCATTAGGACTCTGTATCTAGGGCTTGTTGCCTCACTGGAAACAACAGACCTTGGTAGCTTTTTCCATTGATATGGAAACCTGATCTCCTGATGCATGCTTACTAAAGTTAAGACTGAACCAAAGTGCTTGGAAATGGCAGGCTTTGGTTACACTTCGTACTAAAAGAAAATGGTGTGTTATACTACTGCACATTTCTTTGCTTTGAACATAATTCAGGATATTTTTAAATTACTTTTTTCTCTTTAATTTCCCTCTTTATTTTCCAAATGTCTAAAAGAGAATTCTTACTCTACCTGTCTCCTATTTACCAAGAAATTCGGATGTTTTCCCATGTCCTGCAAAACAGAAATTTTCCTTGGAGAGAAAGACTTCCAAGGTAGTTGGAAAAGCTTGAAGTGTGACTATAGCCCATGTGTGGTAGTTTGGCCTAGGCCTTCCTTGGTGACCAGCTTGCAACCAAGGAAGTGCCCAGATTTACCCGGTATTCCCTACGATTTTTACGTAAACTGGGGTATAAGAAGAAGGGAGGAAAGACCTTCGCTCTCTTTCCTTCCAGCGGCTTTGGAGGTGCAGATCTCCCTGTGTTGAGTCTGTTGGGTTGGAGAGTGAGGCCTGGTAAGGCCTTGTCGACCTTGGGAGGCAGAGGCTGCCGGCAGTCACCCCAGCGTGGCTCTCCATTGTCCCAAGGAGAGTAGTAAGATATTCTTTGTTAATTCTTTTAGTTGATAGACCTTGGGCTACTGATCGGGATAATATAATATATATATATATTATTTTGGTTTTTGTTCTTCCCTTCCCCTTTCCCTTTTCCCTGTGAAATTATATATATATATTTCAACTGTAAATATAAGTGTAAATATATTTATATACATTACTTTGTCTCTCTCTCGTTTTCGGTTCTTTTGTTTTTTTTTTCCTCTCCTCCCTTGGTTTGGGGTGTGGGGGGGGCGACTTCTTGTGGTGAGGTTTGGAGACTTGGCAGGGAGCCAGCTCCAAACCATAACACCATGTGATATAGACTTGTTAGGGTAAAGACTGCTATGAGGACAAAAACTGGGTTACTCTTGTGTTTTCTGTGGCTTTAGGAAGGAAGTTGGGAAGATGTGCAGCCTCTGATCCGTGAGATAAGGTTCACCATACCTATTTAACCCAGCCCTTCCCAAAAGGCAGATGGCAGAATTTTGCACCATATTTATATTAGAGTCCAGCTTCCTGTAAGTTTCCAAGTCTTAATTTTAGGACCTGTGTGTCAGGCTTTTCTTATAAACCGTGCAGTGTTTGTGAAGTGCATGATGGCAAAGGAAGTATCTGAAGAAGGATTGTGAGGTAGCCCACTGCATGCAAAAGATATCCCCATGGCGTGGAAAAGGGCCTTTGAAATATCATGCCAAGCAGACAATGAGCATGGCAAGGCTGCATTCATCAAGGGTAGGGAAAAGGCTGTTCCTAGTCAGAGTGAGATAAGGGGAAGCAGGGAATGAGCATTTAGGTGTGTGCAGAAAAAGCAAAGTTTCTGTGAAATGAACCTGCCAAAATACAGACTAAATGTAAGGACCTAAATGTTTTCATTTAACTTTATGGTCTTGCAAGATTAAACCCTTTGTTGCAGGCAAAGAAATTATTAAATCCATAGTGATGAAGAAAGCAAAGAAGATCAACCTTTTATGGGGAGTTTGGCCATAATTCATCAGAAGCTTTAGAACTGTTGATGTGTGTTACCATGCTGTTAATTTAATATAGAGTGGTACATACAGAAAAACTATTTCTTAATGTATTTTTTATTTTCAATTTTTTTTTAAATCTTTTGAAGGGAGTCTGAAAACAAAAATTTTCATTAAATGTTTTCAAACATGAGATTTGTAATTAAAAACTGTAAAAACCAAACAACCCTCCTAATTCCCATATAATCAAACACAACCTTTTACAGTTTTTCCTACCAGTTCCAATCAACAGTTATTTGATTTGTAGGGAGCATGCAATAGGAAAAGAAAAATGTTAGCTTTCACAAAACATTGCCTAGAAGTCTTGGAGAGCACTAGGTTCAGGGCAAGGATCTTCTAATCAGTCAAGAGAAGTGCTCCATATGTCAGGAAAATAAAAATGCCTTGATAATTCTATTTCTGTCAAAGCAACTGGAAACAGACTATAACCAGACATGTTATAGAATAATAAACTAAAATTTAAAGTGGTGGTGGTGGAGTAGTAAAGAATTCCATGTAAAAATCTCACCTACAGACAGAAAGCCAGGATGACCTTCCCAAATAACATTCCTCTGCTAGCTGAAATGACTATGTGGAAGACCCGTAATGACTCTTTGAATGTATTTTCAGGCAAGACATTATTGCTGTATTAAGTCCCCTAAGAGGAAGCCAAGGGTTGAGACTGCAACTCAAGAAGTGTTTAATAGCCTTTTTATTACAGCCCGTGCCCATTGGCTGGCACAGCTCTCAGATGGATTGTGTTCAAAGCTGCCACAGGCGCATTTTGCAATTTAGCAGTGGCCTGAGCTGTACTGAACAGTTTCCTCTGCAGTTGGCAGTGTTAAATGCTCTGCCATTAGTCTGGAAAAGCAGCTTTTGTCTCTCAGATGATCAGGACAATCACGTTTTTGTAATGGGAATATGTTTACAATCACTTTGTTTTTCTTATCTCTGGCTACTGTTGTGCTGTATTGATAGTGGGGTTAGTGCTGACTTGGGAAGAATGCAGAAAGATGTTATGGAACAAAGGCAGTTAGTTGTCTATGCAGAGAGAGTCAGCTCAGAAAAGATAAGTACAGGCAAAGATCCTAGTCCTGGCTTTGCAGGAGGCTCTCAACACACAATATTTAAAAAATCGGTCCTCTGGGTTGCAAACTTTTCAGGAAAGGATTTATAGGCTTCCATGAGGCTGAACACTTATGAACCAGCTGCTGGAGACCTTTCCTCTTGATAACTGAAGCAGGTGGATTTTAGCAGTTATGTCCTCTTCCCTTTCTCCTTTCCCATTACTACTCTATAAAGATTTTCTCTGGGAAGACTAACCAGAATCCCTCTTATCAAATTGCAGGTGTATCAGTATTGGTATATTTGGGAGGTTGGTTGTACCAAAAACGCTCTACTGCAGATCATCTTTGTCTACACAGCCCTCACTGACCTTTTGTGCTCTCAGTGCAAGTGCTTATCTACTGCAAAAAAATATTAAAATCCTTGCAATTCTTCACACTGAACTCTTTACATAATTTCAGAGCCTTTCTGAGAAGACTGTGACAAGCAGAACTTGTGATAAATATTTTTGCAGGCAGAATGGGGGAAAAAAAGCAGGGGGAAAATATTGTGGCAGTGTATGAAGATAAAATTCTTATTTTGTTACAATGAAAATGATAATTTTAAATGGGAATTTTAAAATTAATAGTGTATTGATATCCTCTAACAAAACTCCTTGGAACTTTTGAAACTTCTATTTCAAAAATATCTTAAAATTTTTGTCTTTGATGTTTTCCTGACCTGCTTCTCTGCCACACATCTCTGAAAAGCCAACACTGTAGGCTTGTATTGTCTCAAACATTTGTACTTGTGTGCATTTTCTCTCTAGAAAATAATTGTTAAACATATATAGGGTTTGAACGTACTTACTGAAGTAGAGGTGCAAATGAATAACCCAGATAGCCTGAGAAGTTAATAACATTAGAATCATAGAATCATGGAAACGCTTTGGTTGGAAGGGAACTTAAAGATCATCCAGTTCCAACCCCCCTGCCATGGACAGGGACACCTTCCACCAGACCAGGTTGCTCAGAGCCCCACCCAACCTGGCCTTGGACACTTCCAGGGATGGGGCAGCCACAGCTTCTCAGGGCAACATTAGGGAAAGGGATCCTGGTTTTACTGATGGTGGAACTACAAACATGAATAATGGTGCTTGTTCCTTCAGACTATTGTGGTAACAGCAGAGAAGGAAACACATGAGATGCTGGTGAAAAGAAACAGTCAGACTTCTCTCCTGTTTATCATTCCATGGCTGGAGGGTGGCTCGTTCCTTGCCTGCTTCAGAATTCTGGTCCACCTTCTCCATCGTCTCCTAAATCCCTTGCTCGTATCTGTCCATAATTGGAAGATTATTGCTTTAATTTCTGTGGTATGTGATTCCTCTGGTTTCCTTCAGACAACATCCTGTGGCTTTTGCTAGCTTCCACTTCGGATACCTTCTTGTGTTCACTGTGGCATCTTTATTTTCACATCTGCTAATGAAATATGCTGTCTTGAAGGTTCCTCAGGGAGTTTTCCACACCCTCCTGCTCATCTCATATTTTATTGATGTTTTCTATTCCCAATGAGATTTGATACCAAAGGACATCTAGTTATCTGTGTTAATTTATTGTCTTTCAGCCCTGAGCATCCTAAAAGCACCACACACCATATCAGCAACTTTCAAAGACCTGTGCTTTAAATTTGTAAATTTAATCTGTAAATTTGCATGATTGTTTGATCATGTTCTTATCTAACAAGTGGGTAAGAAAGTATTTTACTTTTTAGCAAGACCACACTACTGATCAGTTTTGTTTTTCTGCAGTGCCTGAAGGTTTGGGAGAGTTGTGGCACCATGTGCTTTCTAAGCACAGTCTGCCTTGCAGGCCATACTTGTAATAGGGATGTATTTGCCATCTAATTGGACTGATGAAAGAAAAAAAGAGCCAGGAGAAAAGATTAAATTTTAATTTTCTTTCACATGAACATTAATTTCTCTTGGTGCTTTTTGGTAATGAGAAGGGTGTGTTTCTGCCTAGTTATGTAGCAGGACCTCCATAATGACAGTTTAGCTCTTCTGGCTTACATCAAAAATTATCCATCCCTCCCCTGGCATATAATATTGCTTCTAATGGACTTACAACCATGTTGAAGGGTTTATCTTCTCCCACTTGGATAAATTCTTCTGAGCATGGGGTAAGACTTTAGTGGACTGTAGCAGAGATCTTTGGCATATCCCATAAGTCCAGTACGTTTAAGTGTCTTCCATCAATTTGCAGTTGAAATAAGCAAAGGAGCAAACAATATAACAAAAACAACTACAAAAAAAGGTGTGGTTTCTTTACTTAGTTGTTGATGGAGAGAGATATCGTGCCTTACTGTGGAGCAGATCACGTCTGGGTTCAAGCTTCTATCATTAAACTAATTTGATGTGGAGTGTTTGGCATCTCCAAAAGATTTTTGAGGCAGACTTAACTAGAAGTGCCATTCAAGATATTCCAGTCTTGGTACCACCAGGCAGGAGATGCCACCGAATGTTGTTACAGCATTGCAGAATAGATGCTCAGAATACTCCAAGTGTATTACAGTTTGATTTTTAATTTTGAGTAATTCCTCACTGTTTCCTTTCACTTCCACAAATGAACCCGCTCACATCTCTAAAAGGATCTCTATTGCCTAAATACCACCTATTGCTGTTTTATACTTGAAAACAAACAAACAAACAAATTAAATTTAGAACTATACAGAATTCAAGACTAATTTTGTGCTTTACTCCTATCAGTTGGTGTTTGCTTCCCACCTTTCTCTCAGTGCTGTCTAAAGGCATTGTCCAAAATACAATTCTAAGAGAAAGAGATTAGAAAAGATGAGATGGGGAGAAAAATCACTCCTTTTCTTCCATTGGCTTCCATTATTCCCGTTCAACAGTACCCTGATGAGAGTCAGATTCAAGGATTCTTTTGCAATAGCTCAGGCTTTCATACAGAAGGGGGAAGATATTTCAAAAAAACAGATAATGTGATCATGAAAGAATAAAGATTATCAGAGACAATGTGCAAAGACAGAAGTAGAACTCAGTGTGGTAGAGTTGTTTTTTTTTTTTGCAAGGAGGCTGAATTTTAAACCATTTCCTTTTATGTCCACTGCAACTGGAATCACAGTTGGTGTTGGGAGCATAGGAAGTCAACTTTTATATGTATATAAAATATACATATGTATATATTTATATATAATATATGTTCGTGAAAAACATCTTAAACAATTATTTGGTCCAAAGTGGAATGGTCATCTTTATCTGGAGACAAAAATGTGACTACTTTTACAGTTTTAACTGCTTCAGAATAAATTTAATTGAACCAACCCCCCCCAGCCTGTTCTAGTTTGGTCATCTACAGTGTTAAACAGCAAAGTGATACATACAGAGTGTGCTAGAGACTTCTGAGAAAAAAAGTGCATTTTTACTTGAGATATTATGTGTGGAACTGATGCCTTATCTCAGAAAGGATATTTTAGATCTCAAATAAGTGCAAAGAAGGGTGATAACCAATGAGTGCTGTGAGAGATCTTCTCTGAAGCAAAGCTATGAAGTTTAATACTATTTTTAAAAAAATAACAATACTCTTGAGGAAGTAGATCAACAGCTTCTGTGTTTACCCTATATGTGAACATTTGGAAGTAGGCACAGTTAATGAAACTAAATAGTGAGAAGTTCAAATTCAAACAACAAAATTATTCTTTTCCCCAAAATTTTTGCTTAAGATGTGCAAAGTCCTGAGAACAGCAGTGAAAGTAAGTTAGAAAGGGGTTAGATGTTTGTACATGGGTAACAAGAAACTTGGAAACCTTGCTGGTTTTGAAGTGGATCCTAAATCTTATGCTTTTGCATACAGAAGACTGATAAAGATCAAGAGAGATGGATCAAATTTCCCACTTGTGAGTTTTAAGTGTGTCGTTCCTTGATGCCTCTAATACAAAAATATACTGTAATAAGTGGATGACTTCTGTGATACAGGATGGTAATCGGTGCCATGTAAAAGCACCTGTGGTAGTTTGACCCTGGATGGATGCCAGGTGCCCAGAAAAGCTGTTCTATCTCTCCCTCTCCTCAGTTGGACAGAGGAGAGAAAATATGACAAAAGGCTCATGGGTCAAGATAAGGACAGGGAGAGATCACTCACCAGTTACTGTCATGGGCAAAACAGACTTGACTGGGTGAAATCAGTTCATTGTCATTCAAGAGAGTATGGTAATAAAAAACAACCTCAAATCTCAAACACACCTTCTCCCCAGTCCTCCCTTCTTCCTGGGCTTATCTTTACTCACAATTTTCTCTGTCTCCTCCCCTGCAGTGGTGCAGGTGGACAGGGAATAGTGGTTATGGTCAGCTCATCACATGTTGTATAGGAATGTTTACTATCAAGAAAATCTATTTCTTTGTAGAATGCTATAAGAAGCTGTACAAAAATGAATGAAGTCAGCATGAAATTGAAGTTTTCCACTGAATGTTTTAAAGGGCATATTCAGCCCTAATACTTTTAGAGACTATTGCAGGCGGGCTTCAAGTTTCTTCTGCCTAGTAAAATGCTTTCACTACTGTGAAAACAGTGTTATGTCTACCACAACAAAACCTTCAAGTGAATTGTGAATACCTCTTGCTCTTTTGGTTGGAATTAAAACCTGGCAAACTTAATCTAAGGTTTGTGTCTAATTAGCTGTACTTAGTTCTGCTGACCCACCTCTATTTTTATGTGCATTGTTTTTATGAAGATATCAGTGATCAGTGAGGAAGCTCAGGTTTTCAATTAACCAAGTACCTGGAATTTGGTACTGTGTGAATTCTGTAGGACAGTAAAGAATAGTGTAAACTGCACTTGGTTGATATGTGCATTTTGAGGGACGTAGGGTTTCTTTTCCTGTTCATACAGCATTTAATACAACACAGTTAACAGGCTGAAAATGTACAAATACACCTGTATTGTTTCTCTAGAAAAATATGAAAAGGAGACCACATGTAAGAGGTGTTGTGTGCTGAACGTATATTTCTGGATGCACAATTAATTTCTCTGATATTTTATCATTTAATTTCAACTTCAGGTAGATATTGTGGGCAAGAAAAAATCTTTGATGTGTTTTTTCTCAAGAGCAAGGTGGATGCTTCCTTTTTATTGGATTCATAAAGGGATGGTAGCAGTGTTGTTTCAGCCTTTCCCAGCATCTAAATCTTGATAAATAATTCAATAAAAGTCATTGCTATAGTGAATAGCAATTAGGTTTGTGAAAGAAAGAACGGTTGCTTCAGATAAAAGAATGAGGGCCCTATTTCTCAGATTACCCAGACAAACATCCATCACTGTTCACTCTCGATGTAACAGCAGGTCACACATTTAATACAAAGCAAGCAGTGCAATTTCCATTTGAGAAAATTAATGTTGAAATATATCCTTGTACTTTTTAGTACAACTGTCAAGTGTCACCCAGTTAACCTCTGCTTGGTCCTAAAGTTAGCTGAAATTTCAACTGCAATTACACAAGAACATGAGATTTACTGTGGTCAGCTCTTAGAAAAATGAATCTCTACCTTGTCTCCAGGTATTAGGCAACCTTTTCCAGTTTAGATGACCAGAGTGTTCAGAATAACTAATTGAATTTGTCCAGCTTGACCACACCAGGTGCCCTCTGCAGCATTTAAACACTGATCAAAAGTATTTAAAGGCACAAACTTTATAAGAAGTTTCTAAACTTCTCATTTATAGCCCTGATATGGGTTTGTTATTCAACCATCTACCATTTTTAGCTGTTCACTTCAATAAAATGTCCCTGCTTTGTAGTACATCATATGCCATCCAGTTTCTTTGACTGTTTTGAGTAGTTCACAAATTTTCAAAGTTCACTATGTTCTTGAACAACTTCTACTGTTGTGGCTCCTTGTTTAGGGGGTCAGAGTAGGGCAACATAGTCAAATAAGTTTTAGTACCAATTGCATCAATTCTATTTAGTATGTCTTATCAGAATCCTTTCAACTTTGTGAAGTTATGTATTTCAAGGGATAATAGTCCATAAAAAGACCTTTTTTCCCTTTGAAAACATTAAATAAATAATGACAAGAATGAGAAATGCTGCACTATACTCTAACATTATGCAACCAGCATGACTGATGTGATTTATCAGTCTTTTACAACTCCTTTTACTGCCAAAGGAACTGTTCCATGAAAAATATTCTGTAGAGCTGGAGAGATGTGGGGAGATTTAGTTACATCTTATTTTCATTACACACATCAGTGTAGATTCATTAAATTTGCAGAAAAAAGCCTGCCAGTCACAGAAATCTTCCCTATGCTTCCTTCCATCCTTATTTTCCACCAGGGTTCCCCCACATGGGAACTATGCCCTGCTGCTTCCTTCTGAACCAGGAGTTCCATGCCTGCAAGGAACTCAACTGTTTCCCTTGCTATACGCTTAATATTTAATATGTAACATTCAGTTCTGTGTTCTAACTCAAATCGTTCAATAGACTATGTATTATTGAACAGGAGGAACTTAGAGTGTTAAATAAGCAGGAACTTCAGATCTATCTGTATGAATGAGCCTGATTACATAACATTTGCTTGCTTTATTGTAGGTTCATTATTGCTTTTGATTCTTTCAGTTATTTGATGAAGCTTAAAGCAGTTTGCCATCCAGGACACTTCTAGCATTGACCTCCTTTCTTCTAGGTAAGTACAAATGTGCAGTTAATACTTAGACCAAGTGCATAAATGCATTCAAAATTAATAGATGGGCAAGATCTGCTTGAGTGTTACAAAACCAGGACAAATGAATGTGCTGGGATTTTTTTCCCCTCTCCATATAGTTTCTTACAGAGGTTTAAAGTTACTTTTGCAGAGTATTCTTTTATTAAAGAGGGTGGAGGATTCATGCTTGCTGGAACATGTGACTTACTTATGCGTTCCCAGCTCCTGTTGTTATTTGTCTGACGATAACAACAGGAGTCCCCATCAGTTTGAATTGCTGTGCAAGCACATACTCAGACTAAAGTATCTTCAGTGACTCTTCACTGAGTCTAGAGAAAGGCCAAAGAGCTGCAGCACAGATTTTCTATGTTTTATTTATTGACCAGGGATTTAAATATGAAAAAAAATCAGGGGCCAGTTTTACTGAGGTGTTTAGTTGCCTCAGTTCCATTTAAATGAACATGAATGAAGTGCCACATGGCTGGTTAAAAGACCGGCTGACAGTGACATGTAAAAAACCCAAAGATACCAGGTCTTGGCTAGAGGCATAAAATGTCCTTAATTTTGCTGATAGACATTCCAAAATAAACCCATTTTTTAGCAAAATCACTTGGATAATTTGATGCTTGATAAATAATACTAACCTTCCCACCTTTCCATGTGAAACCTAGATCTGCTATGACATGATTCCTCGAGAAGTAAGAGACATGGTTGTTAGCACTTACTCTATCTCCCTGCAGCACTACAAATTCAATCTAACAAATCCCCTCTGAGATCTAAGGAAGAACATGATGTCTAGTAGTATCAAGGGAAGCAATTTTTTTCTCTCTTCAGTCCATGACAAACCTTATCAGTCTTTCCTGGGCAAAACCACCGTTCCTGGATTGTTAGAAATCATCTTGTAATTTTCCAACCTAAATGTATTTCTGAACATTATATATCCCACTGATCTTTTGCCAGTATCATACATAAAATTAGCTAACTCTTCCACTGTCTTGACATTCAACCTTTACAAGCATAAGTTACTGTATCCTCCCTCAACCTTTATATTCCTATGACAAGTTGAGCTTTCTGTGTATCCTTGTCCCCAACGATGTTAGTCCATTTCCCTTCTTTTCTCTTGAAAACAGGTGCTTAGAAATGTAAATACAATTCCCTCTGAGGCCACACCAGGCTTTTTTTAAAACTGTGTGGGTAATTCCTTACCAGTACTAAACCAAATTCAGAATGCTGTGCCATTTGTATAGAATCATAGAATCATAGGATCACAGAATCAACCAGATTGGAAAGGACCTCTGAGATCATCAAGTCCAACCCTTGATCCACTACTGCCGTGGTACCTGTACTGTGCCAATAGATTCATAGAGTATCCTAAGTTGGAAGGGACTCACAAGGATCATTAAATCCAGCTCCTGGACCTGCACAAAATCACGCCAAGAATCACACAATATATCTGAGAGCGTTGTCCAAACACTTGAAGTCTCTCAGGCTTGGTGCTGGGACCACTTCCCTGGGGAGCCTGTTCCAGTGCCCAACCACCCTCTGGGCGAAGAACCTTTGCCTAATATCCAACCTAAACCTGACATAGCTTCAAGCTTCTTTGCTTGGGTCCTGTCGCTGGTCACCACAGAGATCAGTGTGTGCCCCTCCTTTTCACCCTGTGAGGAAGTTGTAGCACACAATGAGATCTCCTCTCGGTCTCCTCCAGGCTGAACAGAACAAGTGACCTCAGCCACTCCTCATATGGCTTCCCCTCCAGACACTTCACTATGTTCATTGCCCTTCTTTAGACACTCTCTAATAGCTCTATATCTTTCCTATATTGTGCTGTGAGGAACTCACTCATGGGTTGAGCTCTCACAAGCACAGAAATGACACTAGTTGGGGATGAGCGAAGGTGAGGCACAGTCCATTGAACATGTGTCAGTAAGGGAGACCACTAGGGGTATAAACTGACCTTGAAGAAACTAATTATTGTTTATTTTGTCTCTGGGGGATACAGTTTTGTCCTTATCAAAGTATGATTTGGTATCCCCTTGCATTTAGGTCATTCGATGGAGTTCTTGTTTTCCTCACAGACATGTTGCAACAACATCCCTGATGGATTCACAGCAAATTCACAGCCTTGGAGAGCCCAGGAGGGACCATCTGTCCCTGAAGGGCTGCAGCCTGGGGAAGGGTCTGACCTGGGACAAGGAGATAGGTCAGGAGGGAGGAGCATCCTAAAGAGGCTGTCAGGGATGGACCACAGCCCTATCCCAACCCTCTCATGGGAAAGGAGTGAGGAGTGAAGTGAGGAAGAGGGGGCTGGGGAAGAGCTAAATGGAAGATGGTTATTGTGTTGTTTGTCTTTCTTTGTCAATAGCAGAATATATTTCAAGTGTGAATAAATTAAATTTATGTTGTCCATATAATCCTGCTAAGCCCATGAGAGTAACTGGTAAATGATCTCCCTGTCTTTACCTCAACCCATGAGCTCTCGTGTTTTCTCTCCTTGGATCTCTGAGGAGCAGAGTGAATGCATGATGGGTGGGTGTTTAGCCTTTAGCCAAGGTTAACCCAGGACAAAGAACGGCAGGAATGACTGCATTGTGTGGTTCTCCCAAGGCTTCTCAAAGTGATTTTTGAAGGCTCTCAATGTCCATTTTGGATGGTTGAGAGAAGTGTGTTGACTCTCCAGGAGAGACTGGACGCATGAAGGTTGTGGTCTGCATTTTTGCACATTTGTGAGAGCCCACTCTGAGCCAGAGGCTGTATAACATGGATATATGTGTCTACACACAAGTTAGTAAATCCTGAGAGCCCTTGATGCATATCAGTTCAGGCTTTGAGCCACACAAATGCAGCTGCAGGGCTCTGCTATACGCTCAGGCAGCAGAGCCTGGCTATTTTTGTTTCCCCTGCCTGCATAAATCCACAAGATATATTCTGGGTGACCCTAGACCAAGGTTTGCCAGGAAAAAAAATTGGCTTGAAAAATAGCAGATTTAGTTTTTATTTCAGCATTTAGAAGAAAGAAGCTTCCCAAAAGATCTAGGCATGAACTGCATAGCAGTAAGCGTGTGTGTGAGGTACTGCAGAGGCTGTATTTGCATTTATGCTGAGAGAGCAATGCTGCACAGGGAGATGTGTTTGTAAATAGTCCTGAAGCATCCCTCTGAATTACAGCAGTCTACCGGGCTCCTGGTGGTGAGAAGAGACATGCTAAGGATGTGCAAAGGAGTTAAGCACAATTCCTTCACCCCAGGTGTGATTCAGAGGTTTATGTGAGGCTGTGACTGACTTTTTAAAAAAGCATTCTCTCAAGCTGTCCTGAGATATGCGGTGAATTGTCTCAAATGTTTAGGGACTGGCTGTTTCTGGCAGCATGAGGGATGATGATCAGAGGTCTGGGGTCTTATAAAAAAGAGAAAGAAAGATCTTTTACACGAGCAGATAGTGGTAGGACAAGGGAGAATGAAGAGGAGAGACTTAGATTAGCTATTAGGACGAAATTCTTTCCTCTAAGGGCGGTGAGGCGCTGACCAGGTTACTCAGAGAAGCTGTGGGTGTCACATCCCTGAAACTGTTCAAGGTTAGGTTCAGTGGAGCTCATGAGCAACCTGATCTAATGGAAGGTGTCCCTGCCCATGGCAGAACATTTGGTAGATGGTCTGGAAGGTCTGTTCCAACCCAAACTCTTTTAATTTTTTATGATTTTATGATAAATCTTATGTTTGTAAATGTGTGTTTCACTTCTGCTGTGTGTGTGAGCTCTGCCTGTCTACCAGAGAGTACCAATGGGTGGCAGTGATAGAAATCTCATCTTTGTCACCTAAATGCAGGAAACTCCATGTATGAGGTTATAGGAGGGGGACCACATAATTGCACACAGTGTTGACAGGGGTGGAAGAAAGGAAGGACAAGATTGGAGTGAGGAAGCACTCAGTGAAATGAGAACCAAGCAAGTAAATGTCATTTTTTATGTGCAAACATGTAGCCCTGGGTGTTGGTCACTGTAACTCAGATATGCCTGCACTACCAGTGTATGTCCTAGTTTGGTTTGCACTAGAGATCACTCTATGTATAGTGAATATAGTATTGCCATGAGTCATTTCCCATTGTCTGCAGCAAGTAACAGTCCTTCAACCTCGAAGTCTCAATATGATTTTCCTTTTCATGAAGTTTCCTCTTTCCTTCTCAAGGAATATTCAAGAACAAATAAAATTCTATGCAATTATGACCATTGGCATTGATTCTTAAAATTAAAATAATCAAAGTTGCTTATGGAATACAAAAAGAAAGAGTAAAAATTACTAGAAGAAAATTTTTATTTCAGGGGCTTAACTGGTGAGGGATAAGCTTGATGGTTTGTTTCTTATCTGCCCTCTAGTGTTCAGGACGCCTTTTCCTCTAGAGCCTGCTTATGCCCAAGGATTTGTTTGAGAGTGGCAACTGAAGAAAAAAAAGAAATGGAATAGCAATTGAATAAGTGAGAAAAGCTTTCTAATGTTCTTCTCAATATAAGTTCAAAGGATTACGTTTATTTTATTGATTTGTTGTATTAGAGAAACAGGAGGGATAAAAGGCATCACAGAAGTTATAAAACTCCAATATCATCTCAAATTTCTTACTCTTTTAAAAGATTAAGCTGACACAGTCTTCATATGTCTGTGAAATTGTGGAAAGATTGATATAATCAGAGATTATTTTCCTTGTGATTGAAACAGATTTGTTGAACTTTCACAGAAATGCCTTTCGGGTAATTGGAAATGTAAATTTATGGTAATTTAGAACCTGAAAAATACAAATATGAGAATATTTTAGAAAACACCTTCTTTTTTTTTTTAACTGCACTTATCCTTTAGAGCCAGCATTGTATTAGTCATCTTCCAAGAATATTCTTTAAATTTTGAATTCAAGAAGAAAAGAAGTTTTGCATAAAAAAGCATTAGCTCATTCGAGGAACGTGAATCAAAACTGTATTTATGATATATGTGCACTAAAAGCATGTGTAACTTAGTTCTGTAAGACCCAAATTTATTTTTGCACCTGGATGTGCAGAAGCACACACACACACACACATACACATATAATTTCTTGTCAATAGGTGATTATGGACTAAATCGTACTCTGTGTGTATACTCATATTCATAATGTCTTTGTGCATTTGCATAAATTCATATATATATAGAGAGAGAGAGTGTTTGTGTGGATACATGTATGAATGTGTGTGTATATTTATATTTATGTATATATATATAAATGTGTGATTCTAGGTCGTTAAAACATAAGGAACCAGAAAACTGGACTTCTGAATTGTTTTAGTAGATACTGGAGGATCTGGAATGAGGTGCTCAGCCCACATTCTCCAGACTACCCAGCTGAATTTCCCACTATGGCACTTAAATAATATTTAAGCTCATTGACTCTTAGCCCCTTCTGGAAGCAGAGATGTGCAATGCTACTCGTGTTGTTTTAGGGGAGACCCTTAGAAGCCTATGGTGCATGATCCCTCTTGCTTACAGACTGGTCCACCTTTACAGAACAGGCAGAGAGATCACCAGCTTTGCTAAACACTATTTTGGACTCTGGGAAAATCTCCTGGAAATTGGGAGCCCTGCCAGGCCTCCCGGGGGGATTCAGTTGACTTGGTCCCTATGGTGAAGTAGCTCAAAATGATTATTAGCTCTAATCTGATATTTTTCCTAGCTACTGCTGGGGGTAGGCGGGGGAGAAACTCAGATGGGTGTCCTTTGAATAGCACTTTGGAGACGCCCAGGCCTCTGCAAGGAGAAAGAGCTCTTCCATCTGAACAGACTGAATTCCCTACCAGGTTTTGTTTTCTCAAGAGGTTCAGTGAAGACCCTGCAGAAGGAAAAGCCACAGCACACAGACCTGTTGCTCAGGGCTAGTATTGACAAAGCCTCCCATTTTAATCTCTTTATGCCTGTGCAGAGTCAATTCCAACTTGTAGGTGACACATGATTATTCTGCACCCACCTTGACCCTCTTTGTTCCTTATGTCACTGCTATAGCTCAGCATGGGATTTATTAAAGTTTATCCTGAAGTGAGTAATGATGGTGTTTGGTGACAGAACAGAGCAGGAAAAAAAAAGGTCTCACTTTTTTCTCCATTTCAAACAAAAATACAGGTGTGTGATGCCTGGCCACATTAACAAAGAGCCTCCATTTTGCCTGGAAAGGAAAGGTATAGCTATTTTTTGAGGAGTGGAATCCTGGATGAGCCCATGGACTTCATAACAAGATAGCCAGGGTTGGAATGATCTCTCTCAAGGTTTTTCCCACCTTAAATCCAGTGCCATGCAACACACAGTATGTTATGATTTGTTTTAGGAGGCAGTGCTGGTCATGGGTCTGTGTTGTGGTCCCCAAGCGTAAGGACCCCATTAAAATCCAAACGCTATGTGCTGGTTTGGGCTGTTTCTGTCCATTGCAGAGGATGATGTTAACACCTAATTAACATAAAGAAACTGTTACCATCCTTGTACCATGCAAGAAGGGCAAACAAGGGCATGCTCTGTAATGGGAACTGGACAAAACAGCAGACAAAGGTTCATCACTTCTCAACAGGCAGGCTATGAGAAGAGCTTCTGCTGCTTTTCACCTCTATCCCTCCTTTCTCTTTCATATCTCTCGTATCTGGGTGTTGGCAGGGAACTGGGTCATGCAGGCTTTCAAGGCAGAGGGAAATGTTTACTTTTCCCTTTGTGTTGAAGAGATTGAGTCTCTCTCTTGCCCCATTTAATTTCAGAGCTGGGTAATGAAGCCAATGCTATTGCTGTGTTTGTGACCGGAGAAGAAAGGAAAATAAAAAGAACGTGATGTAATGCTCTGATAAATTCCATGATTATCTTTAGCCTTCTTTAGTTTTCCTTTTTATTGGTTTGACGTGTACCTGCTGTGCCAATCTGTTAGCCAGGATGTCGTCACTGAGAAGTACACAAATATATATTCTATGTTTTTCCTTTTACAGACTGAGTGCAAGGCAGGCTACTAAGGGAAGATTTGGAAAACTGGGAAAATGACTTCTATAATGGGGCAAGTCACAGGTATGATAGAATCAGAAGGTCTTTAGTTCAGTTCCTTGCTCCAAGCAGTCAGCTGTGGGATCACTTAAGGCTTTCAAGGCTTTAACCAGTCCAGACTTGAAAACTTCTGAGGATGGAAACCACGTAACCTCTCTGGACATTGTGCTTCACTGCTTGACTTTCCTCATGGGGAAAAGGTTTGAATCTCTCTTATTTAAGCTTATACTTGTTGTCTCTGCTTCCCCTGCCATGCACAGCCATGAAGAAATTTTTTCCATCTTCTGGGTGACCATTCCTCATAGGTAGTGGGGGAGTGCTGACTCCTTAACAGTTCATCCAAAGTGTCTTATCCAAGCCAAACAAGCCATGGTCCCCCACTCTCTCCTTACTGGGCAATCCTACCTTCTCAATGGTCCTCCATGGAACTTGCTCTGGTTTATCCAGATTCTTCTTGTACTGGGGGGACAAAAACTGGGTTCAGTATTTAGGTGTGGTCTGAAGAGCACTGAGACAGCGAGAGATAATCTGTTCCCTTCATCTACAGACTATAGCCTTGTTGGCACAGCCCAGGGGGCCTTTGGTCTTTGCTGCCAAGGCTCACAACCAGCTCACTGTCGACCAAGACTGCAGTTCATCAGTCCCAGTCTCTGTTGTTTCCCGTGCTTCTTCTTTTCCAGTCTCCTACTCTAAATCAGTGATTCTAAGGATACAGCAGTGTTTGTAAGAGCCATGTTTTACAGTTTTCCTCATTGGTTGCTGGATCTATACATAACAGTATTCTGGATGTTATGTCATGATGTTGCTGTGGGCAGAGTAGTGCCAGGTGCCTCCTGCTCCCATCTACACCATCTGTGTGGGCTGTGGTGCGTGCACATGGAGTTTTCTATTTGCACTTAGATGGCAGGGAAGACCATAAAATACAGTCTGATGGAGCTGTGCCCAGAGCTTTGGCTCTGTTCAAGGCTCTGTTGCTGATTGTGCAATGGGGAATTTTTTCTGCTAGGGTGGAATGGGAGAGGGCAAATGAAAACATGTCTCCACCCCTTCCCCCAGAACTGGCAGGTTGAGAAGGAAAATGAAACTGTCTTTCCTTCTGTCACATGTACATCCAGCCTTTGCAGTTGTTCCCTGGACTCTGACCATGATAAATTACATAAGGTGTTCTGCAGCTGTTCCTCAAGAATAACAGGCAGGTCATAGGGGCAACTACAGGGAAAATCCTCAATAGTTTTATTTTTATTTCCTTTGGAGGTGAATAATGTGTTTTCTCAATATTTTTGGTAATAGCATGTAAAAGGATATTCTGCTTTGACTGAACACTGAATGTGAGTTTTGCTGGGGGGGATGGTGGGTCAGTTTACTGGGAAATCAAATCCTTATCTGTTCCTGCCAAGCCTCCAGTTGAGAAGATAATACACACAAGGGCCCAAGTCATTCCATCTCTAGTCATTCAGGTATCTTTTGCTCTCAATATCCTGGCTGTATGGTCTCAGTGAGGCAGACGTGCCTACATGGCTGGGATGTGCAGTGAGAGAATGGAATGTTATCATCTTCCCAGATTAGCTCTAACTCCACATCTACTCAGTCTTGGTCCTCCCCATTGAGGTAAACTGTTTGGTGGCTTGTATTATCACTGACTTCTGTTGACATATGCTCAATTGAGGCATTAAGAGCATGAAATGTTTTAGAATTATTTCCCTGTGGACTTCAAGATCAGTCCTATTCTATGGCAAATCCCTGAAGTCCTGCATTTGCTCTCTCAAACTGTGTTTTACCTCTTTAGATGTGTAGTAGTTCTCATTGTCTCTTCAATAAATAATAAACTTTAAGAAGAACAGCGGATATCTACACAGGTACTAAGACAAGGTTCCATGATTTTGTATGCAAGACAATATCTTTCTAGCTGGCATAGTCCCCTTTATGAACACCCTTACATTCAGTTTATTTTAAAGTTACAACACATGTATTTCATAAACACTGTTTACCCCTTCATGCAAAGAGAGAAGGATTTTTTTTTTTGACATTAACTCTACAAAGTAGGTTTGTGTAATTTCTTCTGATTAACTTTTCCAGCCAGCCAGAAGACAAGTGAGAACTGGTCCTTTAGCATTATTTAGCGATGATCTGTGGAATTTCAGAGATTAGTAAGTCTGCAAATCTTTCCAAAGCAGTGTAGACTTGCCTTAGAAGTTTGTACACTAAGCTCCTTTCTTCTCATAATGCTATGAATGTCCTATTTGCTGAAAGCAATTATGAATATGAGGTAAGGAAGTGTCCACTAGCAACTTCTGTCATTGACAGGGGTGGTGGGAATGCTGAAAAATATATTATTCTGGTTTTGTTGTAATGGAGGCTATAGCTCTATAGCTATGATGAAAGGTGGGACTCATCTGTCTGGATAATCACATCTTAATTGACTTTCCTTGATCTTACTCCTTCACACCATTGCACTTCAACCTTGAGCC
This sequence comes from Neopelma chrysocephalum, assembly GCF_003984885.1. Taxonomy (NCBI): domain Eukaryota; kingdom Metazoa; phylum Chordata; class Aves; order Passeriformes; family Pipridae; genus Neopelma; species Neopelma chrysocephalum. The sequence continues at coordinate 12,497,219 of NW_020897725.1, read as the reverse complement.
AGGGATGACAATAATATCTCTAGCAGTTTCCATCTTACTCACTTAAATGGGCCTTGGAGTGTCATTGACCTAGAAAGTGATATGGTGGTTGGAAGTTACACGTCAGAACTTAAAGCAACTTAAACAAAGTGTTAAAATCTCAAATATGAAACTTCCCTCGCTGCTGAAAATGCTGGTTTGCCACTGGCTTGGATTTTACACAACAGATTCTCCTCCAGTGGCTGAATAACCTGTTGCATCCAAGCATATCTTGGAGTAAGCTGCCAGCTACCCTGTCCTTTCCCACCTGTAATACACACTTCCTCAAGCACATTTAGCTTCTCTGTACCATGGTTTACCCAGAAAAAAAAGGGGATGATGTTTCTCCTCTCCTTACAAGCCTGCAATCTGATGCTTATTATGAGTAATGTTAGACAAGTGGTTCGTTCTGATATTTTGAAATAATGTTTGGTTCTGATATTTTAAAATAATCTTTATATGCAAACTCCACTTAATAGCGAGGTACTACTAGTACTGCCTACCAGCTGGTATTCTGAATTATAAAAGACATATTTTAAAAAAAGAAGCTGAAAACCTCTAGGGAAGAGTCTTAAACAAACAAGCCCATCTGGCTGTTTAGTGAATTAATATATATTTTAGGTGGGAGTGATACCAATGAGTGTTGTTAAGGTTGTCCAGCATTTCTTATAGTAACACTCTAGCTTTTATTGCTTATCATTTTGCTGTATCTTAATTGCTTGGGCTGAAACTCTTTATGCAGGGGCATCTGCCTTGCACTGAATTAATTTTGGAAAACTACAGCCAAAATAGTTTAGCTCTTTCCATAAAAGAATCTAGGGGAAATAATCAGTTTTGCCTACGTTAGAAATGGATCATATGCTCTTCTTTGGAAGACTTGAACTTGTGCGCTTAGGAAGAGATACTCCAAAGGGAAAAGAGAAGAAATGGTAGTTTTGTTGTGTCCATCTCTCAGAACTTGTGCCATAAGACAGCCCATACACCTTTGAATAAAAAGGTTTTGGGTGCTTGGCAGCAGCTAGACATAAACAGATAAGGTCCTCTGACATGTTAAGTTTTCCAGTCTGGAAACATGGATATTTTCCAAGTCTGTGTCAAAACAGAGTTGCAAAGTTTCTCTGCAACTTTCCTTCCTTTTTCTGAGATGCTGTAGGCTAGGCCAGATCTAAGGTGGGACACAAGCTGGGAGATGCAATAGTCTGGTGAAAGTTCCTTGCACTGTGCCCAACCTAAAAAGGGGAAGAAGTTGCCCTTATGATTTACAGCACCAAATTGGCAGAGGGAGGTCTAGGAGGTAACAAGGGGCCTAGGATGAGACCAAGTGATTTGGATTTAGGATATCAGGGATGGATGTGTATAAGGTGTGGCCATATGTGCATGGCAACATGTGTTTGTGTGGAGGAAAAAGGAGGCTGTGTGTAAAACCAAGGAAGAGTTGGTAAACTAAGGGGGCAGAGATCAGGAATCTGTGGGGTAGGAGACTTGTTCATGATTTCATAGAATGGTTGATGTCAGAAGTTACTTTTTGAGATCAGCTACAGCAGGTTGCAGAGGACAATGTTCAATTGAGTTTTTAATATTTCAAGTAATGGAGACTCCACATTCTGTCTGGGCAAGCTGTTTCAGTGTTCAGGGAGTTCAGCATTGACCTCCAGAAAATCTCAGCTGCTTGTATGGGTGCCTCTGAAAAAGTCCAGGACTTGTTTTCCATACACAAAATAAATGACAGTGGCAGTCCTTTTTCCATAGGGGCATTCAGAAAAGTATTGATTGTGAGTCTGTGAGGTACTGCAGTGCCGAGCAGTGCTCTGCAGCTCCTAAGGCTTACTGCAAGATGATAATTTGGGCCTGGGCTGTGTTATTCACAAAATCCTTTTTTTTTTTTCCTAACTTCTAACACTGCTGTAGTTCCTTTGACGTTTGTTATCATGTTAAACATCTGAAATGTGCTTAGTTTATTTACTCTCCGTTTTCTATCCAGTATGCAATCTTCCAGAGCCCTGAGTGAGAGGACTGCAACCTGAGATTTCCCACTGCTTTCCAGGTAAGGGAAGCACTGGAGGGTAAAAGTAGCTTTTTCTTACTTTAAGCAAGGCTGTTTACTTGGCTGTTTGGCTGTAACAAGATGCTGGACTAAAAAATGAACAGTAGAATGAATGAAATATTAAATGGATGGCAGCTTAATGAAGACTCTGTGGCTTGAGGACAGGATAAGTGTGAGGACTTTCAAAGAGAAGTACAAGCTCTTCTTGGATACAACTATTAAAGCAAGCCAAGTCATTGTGATCATTGCTATATTATACTGTGTGGGTTTTGTGTGAAACACATGTTTAGTAAAATGATAAATTATACTTTTCCTGGTACTGCAGTCTTTACCTTTAATTTTCCTATATGATACATGAAAATCCTGTCTGATTTTAATTACTGCATAATTTTAAAATGGTGTATTATCTTAAAAATACCTTTATACTGTGGTACTCCCCAACAATCTGTTTATAAGAATTGGGTTGGAAAGGATCTTAACGATCATCTAGTTCCAAATCCTTGCTATGGGAAGCAACAACTTTCACTAGATCAAGTTGCCCAAAGCCCCATCAAATCTGATATTGAATGCTTCCAGTGATGGGGCATGAATGATGGAGCGCTGTCTGTCACCAGCTGCATCAAAATAAATATAGATATATTTTAGTTAACACTTCTGCATATATTTTTATCACATAGCTGCATGAAAGACATCTTTTGATCCCCTCTCCTGTTTTTCACCTCCTTTTGCTTGCCTGCTTCTCTGTTGCATAGCATGAAACTGGATTATTTGAGACTGTGTAATTTGCATCAGAGGGTGTTTCAAATCCTGCTATGGCAATATGGTGCATTGCTTCCTAAAAGGATCTTGCTATCTGAATGGTCCTAGAGCATATAGAGGATCCAGAGGAAATCAAAGCCTGAGAGTTCTGTTCATTTTTGACTTTCCCTTTAGACCTTACCTTTTCCTGAAATTATAAAGTAGAAATAAACAGTCCCTGGAAACTGCATCACAATCAAAAGGTAAATTCAACTTCTGAGTTTATTAAAAAAGCTTAATTTTCTCTGTCCATTAACTACAGAGTTGTCACGTTTCCTGCTTCCAGCCTGGAGCAGGCATTTGGTTCTACCTTCTGCTCCCCAGTCACAGTGGGACATGTCACACTGGGTTGAGATGTGGGAGGGGGGCTAGGACTCGAGAATTGGATTTTGGGGCTCTCAAACCATAACACACATTCACAGTGAGCTCTCACAGAGATTTTATGCTGCAGACTGTGTCTCAGAGCTTGAAGAAAGCTGTTGCAGCCAAGATGTGGACTCTGCCTGTGACCACTCATTGGATGCTCCAGTGTGGAAGCTGAGGGTTGTGGTCTTTCCTTGCACGTGAGACAGCCTGCCTGAGACACATTCACTTCCTTGCCCTGTGTGTGTTAAACTCACAAGCTTGGGCCTCTCAATGTAAGGTTTTATGTGCTGGCATTGAGGTATCTGAGGAATCACAGAATCATAGAATGTTAAGGGGTGGGAATGGACCTTAAAGATTATGTAGTCCCAACCCCCTCTGCCATGAGCAGGGACACCTTTCACTAGATCAGGTTGCTTAAGGCCTTATCCAACTTGTCTTTGAACACTGCCAGGGTTGGAGCATCCACAACCTCCCAGGGCAACCTGTTCCAGTGTAACAGTGTAATTTTTGTAAAAAAATTTCTTCCTAATATCTAACCTAAATTTCCCCTCTTTCAATTTTTACCTATTACTCCTTGTCCTATAACTCCAGTTCCTGATGAAGAGCCCCTCTCTGGCTTCCCTTTAGGACCCCTTCAGATACCAGAAAGTTGCTATGAGGTCTCCATGCAACCTTCTCTTCTCCGGGCTGATCAACCCCAGCCTCCTCAGCCTGCCTTCACAGAGGAGGTCCAGCGCTCTTTCAACTTTTTGGCCTTCTCTGGACTTGCTCTAACAGTTCCAGGCCCTTCTTATGTTGGGGGCACCAGAGCTAGATGCAGCACTCCAGGTGGGGTGTCCCTAGAGCAGAGTAGAGGGGCAGAATCACCTCTTTTGACCTTCTGCCCACACTCCTTTGGATGCAGCCCAGGATTCATTTGGCTTTCTGGGCTGTGAGCACACACTGCTCATGGGGAGTTTGTCATCAATCCTCACCCCCAAGTCCTTCTCCGCTGGGCTGCTCTCAATCACTTCTCTGCCCAACCTGCAGAGGTGTCTGGGATTGACACGACCCAGGTGTAGGACCTTGCACTTTGCTTTGTTGAACTTTGTGAGATTTGCACTGGTGCACTTCTCCAGCCTGTCAAAGGTCCCTCTGGATGCCATCCCTTCCCTCCAGTGTGGGACTGCACCACACATCTTGGTGTCATCAGCAGATTTGCTGAGGGTGCCTCAATCTCACTGTCCGTGTTGCTGACTAAGCTGTTGAACAGGATCAGCCCCAGGACCAAACCCTGAAGGATACCCCTCGTCACCGTGGACAATGAGCCCTTGACCACAACTCTTTGTGTGTGGCCTTCCAGCAATTCTTTATCCACTGAGTGGTTCATCCATCGAACCCCTATCTCTCCAAATTGGAGACAAGGACGTCAGGTGGGACAGTGTCGAGCGCTTTGCATAAGTCCAGTGCTGTAGCCCCATCCTAGAAGGTCACTAAAATTTGTCAGGCATGAACAGGCAGTCAGAATTTTGTAATTCTGAGCTTATTTCAATTATTTTAAGACTTTTTTACTTAACCCAACTCTATTACTATTACACTGCACCTTGAGTAGTGTTGAGACTGAAGAAGAATCTGCAACCTGTAGAAATGTTTACCAGCCCAATGTGGGTCCTGCAGCATGGACTGCTCCACTGAACATCTATTAGGTATCCTGATACCTAATGGGAATATCTGCTTCAGGTTATTATTAAATAACCCAAAGCCTCTACACAAAGAATCTAGAATATAAATTTTCCTGCCCATGCTGGGCTATGGGACACCAATTTGTCCAAGGATGTCTGTGCTGTTGAGATTGTAGCTGGTCTGGGAATGTTCAGCAGCTAAACAGGCACTCAGGTATCCTCATGGCTGAAACCTCAGGTTGCTATGGGACTAGGGTGGCAGTTAAGAGGTATTTCCAGAATGTACATTTTGGTTTTAATCTTTGTTAGCAGACATCAGAGCTCAAATGGCTGATTTGGTGGGATAGCTCTTCCAAACAAGTCTTAGAGATGGGATTTGCCTTTACCTCAGGATGCTGTAGATAAATACAGCTAAGTTAGCCAGCCCTGGTGTTTTACTAACAACAGGGGAGAGAAAAATGGGTACAAGGGAGAATTTAACTGATATGTTTCAGAAATCTGTGTTAAGCTAAGTTGATTTGCCTGTCTTTAGTATTTAAAGCAAGAAAATAATCTAGATATGCCTGAGATGCATAAACACAGGTGTCTAGTACCATATGAGATGCCCTAAGGGGTCTGTAATTCCTAAGCAGGGCTGCAAGATGTGACATAGGTTCTTTCCTTAAAAACTAATGCTGTGGTTGAAAATGCAGCCTCTCCTCCAGGGTCTGTCAAATATGTCTGTGATGTGTCCTTTCTTTATCGAATCATATCTCCTTATGAAATCAGCATGCTCTATATACTGTAACACCACTTATCTCCACAGTGAACTGATGCAAGTCATCAATCCCACCGCGTAGGACCTCCTTGCACGACTGAGGGCAGATAAAACCATTTCACCTTTTATTTTGTTTAGGTTTTTTGTTTGTTTGTTTGTTTTTTTTTTTGTGCTTTGTTGGAGCTTTATATCCACTCTGTACTCACTTGGCACAGTTGGAGATGAATACTCTGCAGGGTGCACACAGGGAGGTACCAGAGCCATTGGGTTTAGTGGGCTCTACATGTCCTTAGGGGAGGATTTTTCCTCAGTGTTGCAGATTAGCACCAATAGGAGAATTAAGGTGGGCAGTTCCTAGTGGTAAAACACAACCACACTGAGGCAAAGTACTTGAAGCCAGAGCCAGCTCTCTTCTGCTATTCTTATGTGTGTTCTTGAAAATAGAGATGCACCTTTCAAAAAATATCCCAAATAAGCAAAGTTGGAAAATATAACCTTGTGAGCTGATTGCGTGTACCTCAGCAGTTACATTTTGCAGTACACATCCTGATTGCGCAGAAATAAGATCTGTCTGTGGTGTCAGTGATCTATTCATAATAACCATGAGTTTTGCTGTCAGCTGGCTAGTTATGGAGCGGGTGATTTAGGTGTGCTCACAGTCATTACTGCAATGAGATCATCTCGCCCTGCATTCAAAATTAAAGCAGAGGATCCCCATGGCCACACAAGCACCAAATACTTTTTAGCTCTCAGAAGGGGTTTCAGAGTACAGTCAAATTTTACATGCATGACATTTTAAAAGATTAAAATAGATAACATATTTCTTATTTCTTTTTAGGGGGCTAGAAAGTCCCTTTGAGTCACCTATTCTACATAATCTCTGAGTGGACATCAAAATTATTGTCTGAAAGGAGAATAATTAAAAAGACTGGGGGGAGAATGGTGACTGGTTTTATAAGACACATGGAGGCTGTGAAATGGGAAGCTACTCCATGGAGGTCTGACAATGTGTGTTGGCTGGCACATTTTTCCTCCTCAGTTCTGTAGTTCCAGGTTCTCTCATAGTAATGAGATATATAGGAAATGCTTTTATATGAACCACATTATGACTGCAAATGAACATGGTGTTCTTCTAGAATATCTTGAGAGATGGTGCCACCAGCACATCCCAGAATTGTAGAATTACCTATTTTAAAGAACACCTTGTTCCAAACTCCTTGCCATGGACAGGGACACCTTACACTAGACCAGGTTGCTCCGAGCTCCATCCAACCTGGCCTTAAACACTTCCAGGGACAGGGCAGCCGCAGCTTCTCTGGGCAACCTGTTCCAGTGCCTCACCACCCTCACAGTAAGAATTTCTTCCTAATATCAAATCCAAACCTACTCTCAGTTTGAAGCCATTCACCCTTGTCCTGTCATTACATGCTCTTGTAAAAAGCTCCTCACCATCTTTCTTGTAGGCCCCCATCTCCTGTAACCATTTCTCCAGGTCTGATACTTAAATAGTAAAAGCAGGAAAAACAGGAAAAATGCAGGAAGATGCACCCAGTGCATTTTCTTGGTGTCTCAAGCTCAGATTCCTATTGTCTGCAGCATCCAGATTTCAAGCAGAGATCTGGCAGTAGGAAGCAAATCCCTTTAGAAAGTTTCCACCAGTGATTTTTCTTTTTTCAGTAGGTTTTAGACAGAGTTTCACAATGTCCTGCAAACAATACCATCTCCTGAAAGAACTGTGATGGCTTATGAGCGTTACGCAGCTTTGCACTAACGTTTTTGGATGGAAGTGACATTTGATTGTTGTGACCTTACTGTGTCTTGTGATGTTCCTGTGCAAAATGAGAGCCTCATGACATGCATATTTGATACATAAATGGCAACTGAATGCCTTGATTTCATATGTCTCTCTCGGTTAATATTCAATGTTTTGATCCTGTGGCAGTCCATTCACCTGAGGTCTTTTTCCTTTCTTATTTTCAGATCACTAGGCAAAGGCAAAGTTCAGCTTGTTTGCTTCATGCATGAAAGATTAGTGTCCTGTGCTGTGTAAGAGTGTTCCTCTCTGAAAGGTTTTTTTCTCACTGTTTGGTGGTAAGAGGCAGTTCTCTCACACAAGGAACTCATTTTTAAGGGGATTTCTCTATGCAAAAAACCCTTTACACAAGAAGACAGTAAAATTCCAGTTTTAAGTCCCATTTTAAAGACAGAAGGTTGGCTTTTAGCTAAAAAGAGAAAAAGTTTAACATTGCATCACAACATGAACTTTGAAAATTATTCCCCTCCTCAGCCTTGCTGTTTTGTTCAGTCCCTTATAAAAATTCAAGAACACCCTGTAAAAGGAAACTTTGCCCTCCTGGAAGCTGGTGTTTGACCTTTGCAGGGCAGTGAGCTCTTTACTGACAAGTGCAGAATGCAAACATTTTGGATGCATCACTCCATCTGTTTTCCCAGAGCTCCAAAAGCATGCCCAGGAATGACCTCTATCCTCCCGGCTGTCACTGTCCCTATGGAGGGGGGCTTTGGGGTGGCATCCCTGTGCCTGTACATCGAGGGCTGCTTGGCAGCGATGGGTTCGAGAAGATCTGGGTGCTGGGGCAGCTGTTGCTCTGAGCGGTGCCGCCGCCGAGTTGGGTAACCATGGCAACAGCATCACCGCCAGCATCCTCCTCCTCCTCACTCGGCTCTCCTCCTCCTCGGCATCATCAGGAGCAGCAGCAGCAGCAGCCCTGGCAGGAGCCAGAGCCCGGCAGCCGAGGCTGCAGCCAGCTGCTGCCATCCCCTACCCGCACCGGCACCCGGTCACAGCCCCGGCCCCACTGCTCCCGGGGGGAATAGGGCAGAGGGAGCTGAGAGAGCTGCACTGCAGAGGGATCCCAGACAACCCAGGTAAGAGCTGTGGGGCTGCTCACAAACTCCCCGAGATCGATGTGCTGTGTGCCTGGCGTGTGTTTGCGTGCGAGTGTTGGCTGCGAGTTTTCCGGCTCGCTCCTTCCAACAGCAGTGTGATGACAATTCCAGGCAAGCATGTTTTCCGGCTCATCTTTCCCATCTCTGCCATACTGTCCCTCTCCCTCTCCTCCACCCAGATACATAAGGAATTATAAATAATATTCTTAAAGGTTGGTAGAAAATGGGATGATGGGGGAGCCCAATGTGATCAGAGTGGGGAACGGCTGCGCTTCCAAAATAAAAGTGGGCAGCAGCAGCAGAGCAAAGGTTGACACGATAATTAATAACCCCTAAAGAAAAAAAAATATGTGACAAGGCACTTCTGTCTCTGCCCACTCTACAAATAAATCTCATTCAGCAGAGAGCTGTAAAGAGGAGAGGTGTGTGAATAGTCAAACTAGAAACCTCACTATAGTCCACAACTGTCAGATTTGCCTTAAGTGTTTTAAAATCAGAAAAAAAACATTGCAATAACAATGCAATCATACCTGAGAACGTGTGTATGTATGTAATTGTAAAAATATTGCTCTTAAACCTTTACAACTTCTAAGAAGTAAAAAAAAAAAAATTGTCTTAGAGATGTGGGTCTGATGGCCAGACAGTCAAAGATACTGACTTCGTCTGTTGTGAGAAAGCATGTACTGGGTACATTTCAAAAGGTAGGAAGAATAGTTCTAACCCAAAGGCACATGAGGACAGTCCTTGTAATTTCATAAACAGGAGAGAGACAAATCCATGGAGTGTCCTTGTGCAGGCAAATAGATGTGGATGAGTGCATTTGTCTGAGGATCATGAAGGGAGAGAGGATAAGAAGTAAGTTTAAGCCAAGCGGTAAGTGTTTGCTGTGTAATGACTGCAGAGAGCTCTTTCCACTTCCACAGAACTATTTTTATTTGTTTATTTGTTTGTTTTTGTCAGCAGTAAGGAGAAAGAGATCTGCTGTTGCTGCTCTCTATCTCCTTCTCTAAACCCCCCTGTTCTACCTTCTGGTGTTCCTTGTCCACCCCAAATCATCCTTGTCTGTGTGGCTGGAAATGCTGCTGGCTTTACTGATAATAAGTATTTTAATAAAAGACTTTTGAGCCCATCCCAGGATATGATACAGTTTTAGTTCTGCTTCCTAATTATAATATGGGGACAGTCTAGGTATGACCCAGTACAAGTATACACACACACACACACACATGTATATACTTGTACATACATTGAAGGCTAAGAGGCACCTGTCGTTCATGTTCAACCTGATTTGAGAATCAGAGTGTTTTTTTGGTCCCAGTCCTCTGTTTTGCTACATGTCTGCAGATCCTCCTAAAATCAGCAGAAGATGGAATATAATTTAAGTTTATAGGTATAGAACAGAAGGCAGAATTGGGCCCACCTTTTCTCTATGTTTATAAAAACCCTCCTCCTGCAATATACAGAACAAGGAATTTGGGTAGTCAGGACCTTATGCCCAGTTCTTATGCAGAAATGTTGTAAAAATTACCTGGGAACTATGCTCCATCCCAAAGGAAATTGATAGGATGAGGGATAGAAAAAAGAAAATATAAGCAAGTATTTGGAATCAGTGCTTTGATTTGCAAAATAATTTCCTTAGGAACTTAACCTTCTCATCACAACAGGTCTTCTCTATAAGGGGCTCTTTAATCCATGTTAAAACAGTGCTCACAGACACCAAGTTTAACTGAAGAGGATGATTTTGGATACTTATATTAATTAAACTAAGGCACTGTAGGGCTACAGTCCTTAAGGACAAGTCTGGGCACATTAGATCGTGTATTTCTGCATAAGATTTGGTGTTTGCTTCAAATCTGGAGACTTTAAATCTTGAAACTTCTTTGTAGTGACAGAGGGGGAATAAAAGTGCCTGTAAAAATGTCTGTAAAAAGAGCACAAACCTGATCATGCTGCTGACACTGAGAGACCAGTAACAGAGCCCAAACCCTGTTTATACGTGTTGCAGAGATGTAAAGTGCATAATCCAGGGGCAGTTCAGTGAGGCGCAGAGCAGCGATCCTCTCATCAGCACAAGGAGATGATTGAAGGTCAAAGGGCTTTGGGTATTACACGTTAACACCCTACCTGTATTCCTACACAGTCCTGCTTTGCTCCTAGATGTGGGCAGGTGATTATGGAGAAGCCAGAACTCATACATGGACTTTTGATTACTGTGGGGCTGCGAAACTACTGTTAGAAATGACTCTGGGAAAGGCAGGGAAGGTTGAGGTTTTCATGAGCACTGCTTGGCCATAAAAACCCTCTGTGGAGGACTGTTCATGGAAATTCAGAGGCTGATATCAGTGGAAACAGCAAGGAACCCCCTCAGACAACCAGTTCTTAATGCTTGGTGCCCCCCACTCCCGCAGCTCTTTCCCTTGTTTAAGCTGGAAAGCTTAGGAGAGATTTTTTCACTTTGCCTTATGGCTTTTTCTATTATATTATATTAGTTTAGTAATGGAAGGGAACATGGTCTTTCTTTTGCTTTGGGCATGGCTGTTAAGAGCTGCTCTCTCGATGCTCACTTATTGTTCACTAGCACTCTTCTAAGGAAAAAATATTCTATGTCATGATGTAAGTGAGCATCTTTTAAAATCTCGCTCCTTATTTTCATTAGTCACCCACTGTGGCTCTCGGAACTCAGAATAAATGAATACTTTAAAGTTCTAAAGTCAGCGTTTGCCAACAGGTTGAGGTTGAGGCAGGAATTTTGGAAATGCTGCAGACAAGGTTTTTTTTTTGTTGTAGTTGTGTTTTTTTTGTTTTGTTTTTGGTTTTGTTTGTTTGTTTTGTTTGTTTTGTTTTGCTTTGCTTTGTTTGGTTTTTTTGTTTGTTTGTTTGATTTTGGTGTGTTTTTTTTCTTTTTTTTTAAATAAGGAAGCTGCTATTTTCCAGATCCTGCTCTGTAGTAACCTGAGGCAAGAGATGATTTGAAGATGAATGTTGTACCTTCCCTTTAGTTGAACAATGCTATTAATTTTATTTTGAGCCTATGTGTAAACTGTTGTTTATTATTCTATCCAGTAATCACCCTCTTGCAATATTATGCTTTTTCCTTTTACACTGAATGGTGATTGACTAGATTCACTGCTTAATGAGACATACAGTTAACCATGGAAAAGTTTTTCCACCACCCAGGGGAAGGGTAAAATCTTTATGTTAGAGAGTGGACACTCTCTGTCTGTTTGGTTCCCTTAAAAATATGTATCAAGTCCATAGAGAAATAACCGTGGTTTTTTTTGCCAATTTTCATCTTCTTAAGGAGTCAGACTGGTCTTGGCAGGTTCTCCTAAAGTCTAAATCATACCCAGGTTAATGCAATGTGAACCTTTCTGTGCACTGAGCAGTTACCCTCATGAGAATTTGGAAAGGTTATAATTCCTCCCTAGTCTATTGGCTCAGGGTAGTCCAAGCTTTTGGTCTCTTTGTTGTGCAATCCCTGGGATCCATCAACTTCCTTACTCTTGGACTGAAATCTTCTCCCCCAGTTGGTGAGACAGATTCTGTCTGTGCTTCCCACAGCAGAGCACTGAGCGAAGTGTGTCCACAAGCACAAGTAGTGCAGGTGTCTCACTTTGTATGCATTTCTTCTGCTCTCCCCTGTACCCAGTTTCCTTTCTTGCACACTGGCAGTGCCTGACAGGCTGCAAGAAACTCAGGGCCTATGATGTAGCATGACCTCTGCAAACACTGCTCTGGGAGATAACGGGCTGAAATTACCCAAGTGGTTGTGGCTGCTGGACTGATCCCTGTTCTTCTTCAGAACAGTGACATTCCTGATCTCAACTTGTTGGGAGAGCCATTGAGAGGTTGGCTTCTTCCAAATCTTCCAAATCCAAGAAGTTATGATTTTATTCTCTCTCTAATCTCATTATTAGTGCCTCCAATACTAAGGACTCTGTTATTCAGCAGCTTTATTTCTTCCCTGTTTCACTGCAGCAGACAGAGCATCCAAACAAAGTCTAAAAGGGAGAATGATTTTCTTTTCTACACTTAGATGCTGCTGACATCCATGTGCAGTCCCAAGTCAAAAGAGAATACCTTGGAGGGGGGTGGATGCTCTCTCTGGTCCTGCTACAAATTTGCCAGAAATTTCATTGCATTTTTGCTTTTCTCTCGGGTTAAGATGTGCCTTGGTATGTTTGCTGTGTGTCTGGAGCCCATACACCTCAGCCCTGGGTATGTTTCAGTACCAAGATTATCTTGAGTGGACACAGAAAGACCCACAAAGTTTACTTTCCTTACTGCACATGAGGCACTGTAGTTAGATGCAATATCTTCACATGCTCTTCAAGCCTGTTGTGTTTTCTCTTGTTTAGGATCATGAGAGTAAAACAAATTAAGCAGTAGTTTGAACTTCTCCTGGTCTATATACTTACCAAATTCTTGCTTTTGTAGTAGTATATCGGCATATATATATTGTACAGGTGTATCTAGAAGTTATATTTATCATAGTTTCTTTTTTTTGTTCTTAGCTATATAGTGTTGCCATGGATAGGTAAGACATATACATACCACTGGAATTTGGAGGTGAAATTGCAGATAGGAAGTAACAGTCTTGTACTGATAATGCATGGCAGTGGTGTGACAATAAATTAGTTTGTCTTATTTGCATGGAAATTTCAACCTCTGACCTCTGATCACAGTGTGACTTTTAAGGATTCATAGAATGCAGCACAATGATGAATAGCATTTTCTTAATATAACTTGGCTTGGTAGGGACTACCTTTGATTTTAAGACACTGATGCCACCATTTAGCAACCTGGGGAGCACCAGGCTCTTTCTTGGTCCAGCTAGTTGGGCAAACAAATCTCTCCTGTTGTGTTACTATCCAGATCTGTGTGACTGGGAAGGAATCTGGCTCTGCCAGCATCTTCTAATGTAATTTTGGTTTCTCTCAAGTTGCTAACGTTGCATTTATTTCTGAGGCTGGCAAGCACTGTCCCATTACTTTTTTATGGCCCAAAAGAAGATGAGTATTACTTGGAGGCTGCAGCTTGAGTGAAATGTTGCTTGTATCTCTATCAATTTGTCAACCCATACTGCGAAAACCACTGTGGCAGCAGGAAAAGCAATCCTGTTTTCTGAGAATGATTTCTTAAAGGACAAAGCAAAAGGACCAGCATTTCCATCCACTGAATTCCAGACAAGTGGAGTGTTTCAGTACGAAAATTTCCATCTCTATTAAATTATCTTGTTCTTTCCACTCATAGCCTCTTATTCTTCTCAGTGGCTTTGACTTGACCTCATTGTGAGGAGATGATGCCTGTAGATGGTGTAACCTCGTGTTCTAGCTAAATAGGGCCCTGGCTTGTGAGTGTCAGTTTTGAGATGTCTGCATGAAACAACTGATTTTTTTTTTTCATAAAAAAGTCTCCCATTTGTTTTAGAGGTGGTGGGGAAGCATGGGGCAACACACACCTGTGGAAGATCATGTCCCTTTGTACACTGCTTTTCTGGATTTGTGTGAGCTATTCTGGATTTGTGTGGTTTCTGCAGAGAATCGAGACTCTTAGCTACAGGTTCTGAGCACATGATGCAGGCTTGCAAGCTGCCAATACCTGTAGCAGCTGCTCACCCTCTGTGTGATTGAGTACCTGAGTTCAGCAGGTACTGCCTTACATCTGCACAGCTCTTCTGCTCTATTAGGACCCAACTATCCCACGTCATAAAACACCAGGATCTCTGTGGGACAAGTCAGATGGATTTCATTAGAGCTAAGCAGCGTCTGCTGCTGCAAGTGACTCCTCTTACAGGCGCTTACAGAGTTGACTGCACTGCATAAACCTATTCTACTCCACGCAGCAGCACAGCCCTATTTATTTTCTTTTACTGCCTGTCTTGGCTTAAAATCCCAGCTGAAAACTTCTCTTTTCTGTCGTTGCCTCATTGTTTTCCCTCTGTTTCTCCCTCTCTTTGCAGCTGTGTTTAGGCTGAGCAGTGTGAGGGTGCAGTTTGCCAGGGTAGATATTAGAGGAAATAAAGTCTCATTGTGTGATGTTCTAGAGTGCTTTGCTCTGCAGCCACCCAGCCCTTTCACCACTGGAGGCTATGGGATGCTTACCACTGACCTCAGGATCAGCAGGAGTCATCCCCATGCACAAAAGTCTTTTCAGAAGGAAAGATAATGCACAAGGCTGAAAAGAGACTGTTGTTTGAGGAAGGTGTGGAAGCCTGAACCTCATTGGTCGAAAAGCTTTTGTTAGCTGCCATGGATGGATCAAAGTCATGCTGCTGTTTTACCCTGGGATGCCATGGCCACCTGAGCATTCCTTTTCTTTGCTTGGGGAACCAAGCAGCAAATTCAGAGACATCGAGAGACAGAAGAGTGACAAGTCAGAGAGACATTATTTCAGCAAGGCTACTCTTTTTTGAGAGAAGTCCATATCTGTAGGTTGGCCCTAAATGGAAATGAATAATAATTCTAGAAGGTTGCATGAAAAGCCCTTAGATATGTTCTTTCTTTTAGAGTGGGGAAGGAAGGAATAGATTTTGGATTGCATAAAGTCTTTTGGATTGCATCAATTCTTTTGTCTGAAGAAGGAAGAAAGATTGTTGGGGGGAAAAAAGTACAATAAAAGAACTAGTGAGGAATGATCAGCCGGCTCTTGCTAATTTTTAGTTGCACTGTAAATTAGGCCTTGTTTTCTTTAGGTGACTTGCGTTGGTTGTGGGTGACATTAGTGCTTTATTAAACTTGCTGTGCTGAGAAGCTCATGGTTATAGTGTAGCTAATAATAATACCCTAATTGAGAAACTGAAGGTGGGATAAGTCGGCACTAGAAATTGGAATGCAGAAATAGTCACTGCGAGTTGAACTAAAAATACACAACAGCATAACCCTCTTGTCTAGAGCAGCACATGCTGAACACACGTTGGGCACTAGCAGTGAGGGGAATGGCTTTCCTTTGTTTTTGGCAGCTGCTGGATCAGCAGTGCTCTGTGATGATCTGCCTAACACCACCTGAGATGTGCAAGGCCCCTCATAGCAAGTTAATGAGTATCCTTGGCAAGTTAATCATTATCCAGAATCATAAACAGACTATATAAGGTGAAACAGACCATGTCAGATGACTTGGGAAGCCAGTTGGTCCCAGGGTGGGACTTTGTGATCTTGGAATCACCTGACAACATGGAAGTGACCTGCAGCAGGGACCGAGATGTAACCATGGCTACTCTGTTCCTCTGCTCCCTGCTCCTGCTTGGGGATAAACAGCAGATGTCAAGATTGGTGCTGAATTATGAGCCTTGGAGTTATCGCTGCACAAGGGTTGTTTGTGCTCAGAAAGATTTATCTAATTTTTTTCTGCAGCCTCCCAGGGTTTACCCAGCCTCTCAACTTGGGTTTTACAAGGGTGATATTCGGTTTAGTGTGTGCATGTTTTTCTGCTAAGAGCTTTGTAGTCTTCATGACAATAAGATAAGAGTGGCCCAGATGTAGTGGTGATAGGGGATCCTGAAATAGGTTAGTTAGATGAAATTAGGACACATGTAATGCCAGAATCAGCAGTGCAACATGGGTATCTGCTGCACTGTCAGATGGTAGATCAAGGGTGAGGAACGCCTTGTAGATGAATCACAGAATCATAGAATCATTTAGGTTGGCAAAGACCTTCAAGATCATCGAGTCCAACAACTAACCCAGCACTGTAAAGATGAGGAAAAGTGCTCAGTGAAAAGAGGGAGTTAATTGCCTGTGTTGGGCACAAGTGATGAGATATTGTCTCCAGATAAAGGACACAAACACAACATAGTGCTGAAAGAGTGAAGACAAGAAGCAAGGCCTGAATGCTCTAATTCAAAATTCCTGCATTGTGTGTAATGAAACCCAGCTGTTGTGAGACTCCTTTCTGTGTCTGAATACAGAGAGACCTGTGGCTGGGATAGGAATGGGCAAAGATATGGCTGTAGCTACTTTGATCACCACATCTGCAGGCAGGAGGAATACAAGTGATTGCATCAGTGCTCCTGCCTTGCTTCCCTTCCCAAAGTCAGGTGCCTGCTAACTGTACAAGCACTTTCTGCTTTCCCTCAAAGCAGAAAGTGTCGTTATATTGTATGAAGAAATGTCAGCTAACAGAACTGGTTTTATAAGATTCAGTCTAGAGGTAAGTCCTTTCCTCAGTGCACCTGAGCTTTTGTTGTGACTGTTTTACTTTTTTACTGTATTACAGCCAGGAGATCCAAGGACATCGATCTCCTTTGTGTCTCGTCTGAGACTCTTCAGGGTTGTGGGGATCAGCTGGAGACAGACCAGGCAAAGCACAGAGGTTATTTCTCTTGGGATAGGTGCTTCTTGTGTGGGCTTCTCTGGGCTGAGGTTACTCTGAATAAAGGGACCACCAGGAATGACAAGCTTGCTTGCCTGTCCTTCTTAAACAGTCAGATTCTTTCTGGGACTGCTATTGTACTTACTCTTTGATGAAGTGAACAGTAAAAAGCCATTTTTGTTCATAGGATAGTTTCATAGGATAATTCCCATTGGTAGGAATGTCTATTCCAATTACCCACTGAAATCAGGGGCACCTGTGGGGTCAGACCAGCTTTCTTAGAGTTTTATGTAGTCCAGCTTTTTACCCATCTATAACAAAAAGTTAGTGGCCTCTGAGATCTTCTGAATTGTCAGGACTGGGGTCAGCAGGGGCTTTAGGGGAGATTGTTTTGAGAGAGAGAGGGGAGATCTGACAGCATGTGCAAAGACCACATGTCTATAAGGACCTTTGACCATGGAGACATCCAGAGGAAATTGGCAGAGACTCTGAGAAGAGAGTGGTGTACAGAGCATGACAGAGGTGAAAATGAACTTATCAAAAGCCTTCTTGGGCTGTCAAGGGCACGTTTATTCCTCGGCATAAATGGCTTCCTCTGGGGACTTGCGGAATATGCGTTGCCAGGGGGAAAGTGCTGACATTTATAGTGAAATGGGTCTGGCTTGCCCTGTGTCTGTACATGGTAGATGACTGTTCTGGGAGATAATGCCTCAGGTCAGTGATTTAATTATATCTGGTTCGGGGACCTTTTACCATACCTGAGATAACTCAAGGTTTACAGGGTGATGTTTGGAAGAATCATATGTTCAGCAGCAATAATCACCAATTACTAAGAAAAGATCACCTTACTTAGTCATTTCCCGCTGCTTCCATCTTCCCACCAAAAGCTGTGTTTATAAAAGCTTTGCTTTCAGGACCAGTGCCACTGATAATCAGAAACCTCACATCATAAGAACATTTAAAAAAAGCGTTCGAGGACCAATTATATAAATGTTTCCTCTTTTGTAAAACAGCTTGGGACTTGTAAACATACTGAGTCCACATCTCTCTAAATAATTCATCATGATGAATTATTTAGTTGTGTAAGCTGTGTTTTAAGTAAGGAAATATTTTTCCTAATATGAAGGAAATGAAGGTATTTCAGATAATTTTGAAAAAAGTAGCTGCCGTTTCACTCTTTTGCTTCTGTTTGTGTTGCAATTGATTTTTGTCATGAGTGTGTTCTTTAGGAGTGGCTGATACTGGGTTTGTAGGGTAGGTGACTTCCTCAGCGCCAAAAAACACAAAACCTTTCAGCAGAATAAGGCTTATCAGAAGTCAAGGAGTCCACTTCCTGCTGTAGATGTGCAAAAGGCACATTTTAGAATTTAGAATTTTAGAATATTTTTTTATTTTCCAGATGGAGTTGTAGATGGCAACTTCAATCCACTAAAGGTGAATGCTGTTACTGATGGAGTCTTTTGTACAGTGCATTTGCTTTTGAATCTTATTTGTGAGGTTAAGTTGAATTTTGTTCCCTTTATATATATATATATTTGAAAAATTCTGTTGCATTTTCTTTTCTCTCTCCTTTTTTCTTCTCCCTCAACAACAGATGATTTTGAAGACAGCATGAATGAAACAAAATGTTGGCATGGTCTAGCTGAATTTTCTGACAAGATAAACATTAAGTTAAATGTGAGACATATGCCTTAGTGTGTGACTATAATTTTATAAGTTCTTTTATATGTTATGGTTGGCAATAGAATCCGTGTAGCCTATTCTTGCTAGAAAGAACAGTATTTCTTAGTTTTAAGACAGAAATTATCCAAAACTGGTATATACCACTGGCTCTACGGTGTGAGTGGTGAAGTGAATCTTGGTTCTAAGTAGTTTCCATTCCAATACATTTTATAAAAGAAGATGATTATTCAGCCACAGTGCATTTTGGGATGGGTATGATCGTGTCATCAGAAGTCCTCTTTTCTTCCTTCATCCCACCTTTGGTGTAACATTGTCTGCAGTTGATGCAGCTCCATTTGCTCCCAGTGTGGAGTGCAGACTTGGGTGAGAGTGTTTCTTCTGATGGTTGCACAGGTACAAAACTGGAAGGATATTGGCTCCAGCTCATCCTGTGAGACATTAGTTTGTGCAGCCAGACCATCAGAGGATGAATGCCATGCCCCTTCCTGGCCCCCTCAACTTTGGGGACCACTCACACCATCTGGGAGTCCTTTGAACTGCAGTGAAATCTGCTTATTGCACCACACCCTTTTACACAAGGATCTCCATGCAGAAATTCCGTTGATAATTCATCTATGGGAATGTGCAGGCCCATGAGTGTTTGTGTTTCATCTGAGATTCTGGTCAGGAGAAGAACTTATTTTTCTTTATTTTAGTGATCTGCAGGGGAGTCAGCTTCATCCAAAGTAGCTGCCAGCTTTCTTTTTGTGGATAGGGCAGAGAAATAGCTATTTCTAAAGCACTACACAGATAACTTTTTTTAAAATGCCTGCTTTAGGACAGAAGGGTCATGCTCAGACTTTGTCTTCACTGTCTAAACCCTGGACAAATAGCTGAGGAACAACCATTTACACTGTAGATGTCTGTCATTTTACCAAGTGTATCCAAACTTATTTACTGTCAAAATATGGAACAGAAGATGGATATCCTGAGCTTTATCTCTCTTCTGCAGAAATCCTTGCTACTTGTCTTTAGGATTCCTAAGATGCGTGGCATAGTGGTGTTTTTTGCAGGAGGGATCATACACAGGCCTCCTGCCTTTGCTAGTCATGTTTCCAGTCTGTTCTGGCAAGACCACCTTTCATGTTCCTCTGTGTGATGCCCCACTTTGGACCCCTGACTGGTTGCTGGACTAGCACAGGGAAAGAATAGTGAAGAAACCCTAGCATTTGGTTCACATTATGCATACTAAATGATTTTGTCTCTGAGATATAGTCAGGGGATAAAATGGCACATTTGGCAAAAATGTAGCCTGTTTGGAAAGGGCATTTGAGCTTCGAAGATGCAAAACCCAGGAGCCAGTTTGGATAACAGAGGCACTGCAATTTCCTTAGCTTGGTGCCCAGCTGCAGCAGGACATCACTGGGATCCACAGCTGTTGGGTGCTTTAGCCCAAGCAGAGCAGCATCTTTTCTTTGCTCCTGAGACAGCAGACACACCCCTCTGCAGTGGTTCAGAGATGCAGTACCCTTTGTTTGGAAGGAGTAATTCAGTGCTTTGTGTGGGTGCATTTATGGAACATACAGCTTCTCTTAAAGAAGTAGACGTGTTTCTGGTATTTGCAAATGTTGTGGCTGCACATTAAGAGAAAATAAAAAAGACATTTTGGTGGAGGAAATTTCCATTATTCACCAGCAGTTCCTTGCAGACAACAGTTTTTAGTTGTGAATATCTTATTTGTACCTTAATAGCACCCAGAGGGTGTTTGGGCACTGAACAGGCTTCCCAGGGCAGTGGTGACAGCACCAAGCCTGACAGAGTTCAAGAAGTGCTTGGCTAATTCTCTGTACTGGTTTTGGCTGGGGCAGAGTTAACTGTGTTTTGGATTTGTGCTGAACACAGGGTTGATAATATAGAGATGTTTTTTTGTTATTGCTGAGCAGGGCTTATACTGAGCCAAGGCCTTTTCTGCTTTTTGTACTGCCACGCTGGCAAGGAAGTTAGGGGTGCATGGGAGGCTGGGGGGAAACACAGCCAGGACAGATGACCCAAATTGACCAAAGGGATGTTCCAGACTATATGACAGTATGACATATGACATGTGCTCCATATATAAAGCTGGGAGGAAGAAGGAGAAAGGTGAGGACATTCGATGTCCCACATTGCCAGTAATGGCATTTGTCTGCCCAAGTCACCATTATGTGTGATGGGGCCCCACTCTCCTAGAGATGGCTTAACACCTGCCTACCCATGGGGAGCGGTGAATTAATTCCTTGTTTTTGCTTTGCTTGTGTGCTTGGCTTTTGCTTTCCCTAATAAACTGTCTTTATCTCAACCCATGAGTTTTCTACCTTTAACCTCTGATTCTTCTGCTGATCCCGCTGGTGGAGGAGTGAGTGAGTGGCTGTGTGGGGGCTTGGCTGCTGGCTGGGGTTAAACCATGACACATTCTCAGGCACAAGGTGTGTGATTCTTGGGGGTGTCCTGTGCAGGACAGTTGGACTGGATGATCCTTGTGGGTCTCTTTCAACTCAGGATATTCTACGATTCTGTGGTTCTATGAGGCTTAAACATCATTGTGTCCATCAGGACTCCCCTGGACTTTGCCTTTTGTTACTTTGGAGACTAAACTTCCAATGTGGTTGCAGATCTATCCTGGCCCATGCACTATAAGTCTTTCTGAATCTGGTTGAAGTCAAGGAGAGCAGCAGTATGATGCCATAAAAATGCCTAAAACCTGAGGTGTTTAGAATTAAGAATTAAATTGAAAAATCCAGGCAGTAAACTAAGCTCCTGACCCACGGCTGTTGTCACCCATCCCACACACAAACCTGTCACCCTGGATGATGTGTGTAAGATACAGTCAATGTGTTCTCTCCACCACTGTGCAATGTAGTACCTGGTCTTGCACAGCTGCTGTTCACTTGATTTCTGTAGTGCTCTGGTAGGATCAGTCATAGAATCCTAGAACTGTTTTGGTGGGAATGGACCTTAAAGCTCATGTTGTTCCAACCCCTCTGACATGGGAAGGAACACTTTCCACTAGACCTGGTTTCTCAGGATCTGCAGGTCAAGAGGGTGGGTTATCACCAGAATCCTAAAAATCCTTTTAAACATTTTTTTCTCTCCAGTCTATAGCACTGGAACTGTTGAGACTGAATACAAATTCCTCGCTTTTAATTTTAAGAGGAATATTTGTCCTGTTTTGTTTATGAATCTTTGTCAAGTCTCAGCAAATCTACTGTAAGTCCCAAATCAGTGTTGAATAAATCCTTCTTTTTCCAGATCATTGATTTAATGATCAAAAAAGTAATAAGGATGGTAGAAAATGCAGAATTATTACGCTTAGGCGAGACTTGTGGCAACTTGACAAAGCTGTACGAAAGAAGATGAAATTCTGTGTTGATGAATGCAGGGTAATCTACAATGGAAAGAATTAACTCAAATGATTCATAACCCTTGCTAGCTTAAAAATAAATTCTCACCATCTGAGAGAAGAGTCTTCAGAAAACCTTTCTATGTGTATGGTTACCTCAGGAAATAAAATTCTCTGTGAGTAAATAGAAGATTTGGTGCATAAGAATTGGGAAAAAGATTATTTATTAATAGAAGAATTAATTGTGCTTTCTTATTTTTCCAACTGTGAAATATTTGGGAATTAAAATATGTTTTCACTTAAATTAACGTCAACCTGTGGGAAGTATTGATCTAGATTTTTTTTAGGGAAAAATCTGGAAATTAGGGAATCCTATTGGAAAGTTCAGTTTGTTTAGTTTTTAAATGCCTTTTTTAATGCCAAATTGCAATTGTTTTAGAGAAAGAAGCTATTTAAACTAAAAAAAAAAATCTTAAATGAAAAGTGTTGATTGAGTGAGACACAGTGTTTCTGATCCATCAAAATATTTTTATTTCTGTCAAAAAATTTTGTGGGAAATATAGGGATTTCATTTTGAGTCTGAACACAAACACCCACCCACTCACAGTCAGAAAATTTCTTGCTATAGGTCCCATGGGTGTGCTCTCCAAAACGTTGCAATGTCTTACCAGCAGCGTGGCATCTCCTAAACTGGTGCATTTTAATTTGGTCATTGTCTCCTACGGGTCCGTTTCACACGTAGGAGGCTTCCAAAGCAGGTGACCAGAATTTATACTGATTTCTGTGCTCTGGATTTCAGTAAAATGGATATCTTATTTCAGCTGAGAATCAAGGAAATCTCTTAGCTGAAAGGTGAGGTACTTATATTCTCGGCTCCTATGAAGTTAATGGAAAAAGTTCCCATTGGATGGGAAAGGTTTTCACTCCTGGTTTTGATATCAACAAGGTGGTCCATATGCCAAGCTCTGTGCAGTAGTGCCCTGCAGAACTAACTGCTGAGTACTAGAATAATAGAAGGTGAAATAATTTACAATGGTCTCTATTACTTTCCAAAATATAAGAAATAGTATTCTGTGAAAGTCAAAGGCATTACATTATGTAGATTAAAAAACACTTTAAAGCCATGAAGCTTGCAAAAAACAAACCAAAGTGAACTGAACCAAAACACCCTCCTCAAAAAAAAACCAAACAACAAACTAACAAGAAAGAAAAAGATGCAAATTTAAAAAAAGAAAATGGGGAAGGGGAGAAAAGTACTACTAATATTTATAAACAATGAAAAAATTTCCTGTTACAGGATGAGAGGATGAGTTAAAATCTCCCAGGTGCTGACACAGAGGCTGAGAAAATAAAAAGATTCCCATCAGGTTCATTTTTGCATCAAGCAATATCTGAGGGAAATTATGACCAAACATACCCACTGGGAAATACATTTTTTAACTTTTTGTTATCACAGAATAGCCTAGATTGGAAGAGACATCAAAAGTTCATTCAGCCCAACATTTTGTGGGAAAGGGAGCCGAGATGAGATCATCCAGCAGCCTGTCCAGTCACATCTAGAAAACCTCCAGAGATGGGGATGCTACCATGACCCTGAGGATGTTGTTCCAGTGAATGATTGTTCTTGCTTTAAAAACTGTTTTTCTTCCACCGGCGTGAAACCTCTTCCTGGCTAAATTGAACCCATTGCCCTTTGCCTTCTCCATGTGGCTCCTTGTGAAGAGACAGTCTGAGTCTGTCCTTTTTGTAGTCCCCCTTTAATACAGTGATGAGATACCCCCCTGAGCCTTCTCCTCTCCAGAGAGAGGAGACCTCCAGTCAGAAGAGATCTCCTTCCATCATTCCACAGAGGTCAGGTCATGATACTCCTTCGGACCTTCTCCATGCTGTGTCTTTCTTGAACTGTGGGGACCAGAACTGGACACAACACTCCCGCTGTGCCTGACAAGCACTGAGTAGAGAAGAAGATCACATCTCTGTCTCTGATAGTCATGTCCCTGCAGATGCAGCCCAGGATCCAATTTGCCTTTGTTGCTGCAGGAGGCCACTGCTGACTCCTGCGTAGCTGGTTGTCCACCAGGACCCCCAGGTCCTTTTAGGCAAGGCTGTCCCCAGACACACAGGCCTGGGCCCTTTGGTTATGTCATCCCAGGGGCAGGACCCTGCACTTGCCTTTGTTAGACTTCATACAGCTGCTGTTGCCCACAGTTCCCCAGAGTTCCAGCCTGTCCAGGTCTCTCTGTAAGATGTGTCTCCCATCTGATGTATCCACCTCAACACCCTCTTGGAGTCATCCAGGTCATTTATGAAGATGATGAACAATGCAGGGCCCAGTATCAATCCCTGGGGGACCTCACTTGTCACAAGCTGCCAGCCTCAACAGAAACCATTGATTACCACCCTCTGAGTGCAGCCTTTTAGCCAATTTCCTACCCATCTTGTAACCTACCCATCCAGTCAAAACTTACCAGCTTGTTTCATAGATCCAGTTTGTCTAATTTTTCATTTCAGGATATTTTTACTTTTCATTGAAACCTCTGTCATTGGTATTGGTATTGCATATCTGTATGCTGTATTTGTCTCCAGTATTCTGAAGTGAAAAGCATCTCCAGCATCTGTTTCTTGGGTCATAAACCCTTATCCATATGTAGAGTCTTTCTAGTATGGGGTTTTTTTTTCCTTTCTATACTGAAATTGTTAGGTCATAGTGCACATAACACTATGCTTTAGTATATAGAACGCTATCTGTATTCTGCTTTGCTTTTTAAATGTCACAGTGCCTTCCTCGCTAAAAGCATTCAGAAAGCCTGGGTTTGGTGCTGCATACTGTGTTATGCAAGATTAAAAAAAGAAAAAAAAGAAAGAAAGAAAACCCAACCTGTTAATTAACTTTCTCAGGAATTTTTTTTTTTTTTGGTAAAAATGAAAGTTCCGTTTGTTCAATGCGTAGAAAATTGGAATGTTGAACTCTATACCGAAAATGGAGGGGAGGAACTACAAAGGCACTGCAGAATTCTGGGGCTCAGTATATACAGAGTAAAATAAGATGCTTTTGACAACATAAACCAAAACAAAACTGCAAACATTTTTTCTCTTCCGTGTGCATGGTAAAATTGTCTTATAATAAATCGATTATTGGAAATCTCTTCTTCAGAACTCAAAGAAGACCCATCTGTTTTACTACAGTAGATTAAAACATTCAGTGTCTCTCTCAAGAAAACACCCCATTGTGCCATAGTAGAATTTAATATTTTCCATCATTGTGTAGCTGTGATTGTAAAGGGAGTTGTTAAAAGCCACAGTGTTCATTATGGCATGTTTAGAGGAGGAAGGATAGAGGTAGCAAAGCTCCAATAGGCATTTTTTTTCTTTTTATCTTTTACCTTAGAAACTGCTTCACATCTTGTCCTCTCTCTTTTCCCTCTTTGCCAGCGTCTTCCATGGCCTCCCCTAGGTCACATGTAAAATGGATCCAGAGTTATGTAAAATATCTGTCATTAAAATGGACTTCTCTTACTGCTTGGGCCAGTTCTTATTCCCACATTCCCATGAACAGATTACTGCAGAAACAAGGGAAATCCTCTCCTAGCCACTTCCCTGCAACTGTGTTTGTCATTACTGTTTCATGCTAATCTGCCCAGGCATAATTCCTGAGCAAACAAGTCCTGATTTCAGAGGTGCTTCAGCAGGTTTGTCCTGCCCATCTCCAATTTCCTGGACATGTGCTGACCATTGCCTCCTGCTCATCTCCTCTATCCTTACCTCTGCTACCTCTGCATGAGAACCTGCTGCATTTCTGTTTCAACTCAGTGCCAAGCCCAGCAAACCACCATACTGACTACCAGGTCATGACTGCCAGGTGTTTGCTTTTCCTTTTGTCCTTCTCCCCAAGACAGAAAGTTGTGATAACCTGTGTGTGGTTTTGCCTCCTCCCATTCCTTCAAAATTAAATGTCCTTCTCCCCTTTTGTCCAGTTTGGGAAGGGTGATCTTGAGGTGGGTCTATCCCTGTTCTTCTTTGTCTCATAGGAGATGCTCAGCTCCTTCCCTCTGTTGGTTGATGTCTCTGTAAGCTTGTTCAGCTCTTAGTGTTGAACAGGGCTGAAGTGATGAAGAAACAAATATCATACCTTTACTGAAATTTGTACCCCATACACCTTAGGTGTGCTTGAGATTGCTGTATTTTTTGGTAAAAGAAGCTGGATTATCTGTGTTCTTCCTTTCATTTACTGGCTTCCCTCTCCATACCTTTATTACCTTTCCTTTCAACCTATAACCTGTTTGTGTTTCTCCCACTCTGGTCCCTTCCAACCCAACCCATCCTGTGATTCTTTAGTTCTATACTGGGGAAGGGGCCAGTTTTGACAGGCAGGATCACGTTCTTATCTCTGCTGCCAGCTATCTTCTGAAAAGACCCCACCCAGAGAAAGATGTGAGAGAAAATGGCAACATTTAAAATTGTTCCTCTCTAAATGGTCACAACTAATTATGAAGGCTACAGCTACTGTGAGATGAGCTAATAAATGCCTTGAACAGGTCTCTGAAGTCTGTACTGAAAGGGGATGAGTCATAGATGCACCAGCTGACTGCAAATGAGTGGGTGGGAGGAGAAGAGGCCCTGTGCTTTGTACTGGCAAGGTAGGAACAAAGAGCTATCCACAGGTCTAAGAAATGATCAGCCCTGAGTTTGGACTGACAGCTCTGCAGCAGTAAGATAGAGGCAACAGAGTGTTTGCCAAAGTAAAGCCTGGGCTTTTAAGTTAATCACACATTTAAAGCATTCGATCTGAATGAAGGAAGTTGGAGATCAGCAGAGGATTGGTCAGGCTGTGAGATGCCATGTAGGATTTAGTCTCTGCTCCTTGGTCTGACTGCTGGTATGTAGCTCCTTAACACCAGCATTAGGAATAGGAATGCACTGTGATTTCAGTTAAATCAGAAAACAAATTCAAGTTTCAGTGTTTAAGAGCAATGTCGTGGAACACAGGTAGATAGTGATAGGCTAAGGGAGAACTGTTTGAAACTGAAAGAAGAGATATTAGATGTCAGGAAAAATTCTTTCCTCTCCTTTCCCAAACTGAGCACTCCTGGCTGCCTCAGCTGCTCCTCATCAGACTTGTGCTCCAGACCCTTCCCCAGCTCTGCTGCCCTTCTCTGGACACAATCCAGCACCTTGACATCCTTCTTGTCATGAGGGGTACAAAACTGAACACAGGATTTGAGGTGTGGCCTCACCAGTGCTGAGTATAGGGGGACAATCCCTGCCCTGGTCTTGCTGGCCACACTATTGCTGATACAAGCAAGTCAGTTCTGCTCATTTTGGAAAACTCATCCAGCCTAGGCCAGCTATGGCGTTTTGTGCTCTCTCTGAGGAGTAAATGCAGGAGATAGCTAATCTGGGCCCATCTTGTTTGGGTTTTTGAGGTGTCCTCTGACCTTTTGAGGTGTGCATATCAGCTTGCTGCTTTGAGCATGTCATAGGATAGACAAAGAGCAATACAGTTTTGCAGGTGGATAGACAGGAGTGGATAGAATGCCATGAGTAAGGTTTAGCATGGGGCCAAGGATGAATTTTATATTGGGAAAACAGGAAACCATGGACAACTCATGCCAGAGGGATTAAGACAGTATGAGAATGTGGTCTCCTTGTAGTGTGAAAAAACAATCCACACTGGCTGATCTAGTTAAAAACCCAACATTCTAGAGAGGTAAGACAATTCAGCCAGACACATCATCAATAACTGATTATTTGCAGCTAAAATTAGACCTGGAATTGGCATTTTGTATCTTAATTAAAACAAAGCTATCTTTATCAATGAGCTATGACAACTTTGAGCAGACATTTCTTCGTGAATATTAATCCCTCAGTCTCTTTTGATTAGCAGATGGGATTACATTAAAATTGATCCTCCTTCCGAGGTCCATTTGTGAGCTCTGTCTCAGTATTGAATTACATGGCTGGCCCTGCGCCTGGCACAGGTCTCCATTGGGACAATGAAATCACAGCCACAGTGATACTCATTTGTGTTTTACAGTATGCCATTTATTTATTACAAAAGGCTCAGGAGACTTTATGCCTTGGTGAGATATTATTTAGGCTTCAGATCTCTGTCAAACCTTATTGTTCTCTTCAGTTCGCTTTGCACAGAACTGGCTTTTGAAGATAGGAGGGGAAAGGGTAAGGAAGAAAAACAATGTCATATTTAAAATCTAGCTGTAGTGAGATTTTCCCAGTTGTACAGGTTGCTCTGAGGGAATTGTTTAGTTTCAAGCTGGGACAAAGCATCATCAGAGGAACTCAGAGAAACAGGCATCAATTTGGAAATGTGGATCTTGTTAAAAGATGGGTCCCTCTGGCTCATAATTGAGCTTCCAACAGCCAAACCCTGAAAATCTGTTCCTAAGTTGTGCTGACCTGTTGCAATTGTTATCTGAGGGCCCCTGTGAAGCTGGTGGGAGTCAGTGACATGATCCTTACTGAATTCAAGAGCAGGGAAGAACCCTAGTGTCTTGATTTTCTGTTTCAATGTTCTTTCTTAGTAATTGAGAGTAATTAAAGCTATGAACAATTCTCCCCAGGGAAACTGAAAAAAAAAAAACTTCACAAAAAACAACAGAGAAGAGCTGTTGACAGTCTGAAAAGTGTAAGAGCTGGACAGCTTTCCGTTTAACTCCCTCCCACCTTTTCCATCTGCAGCTCCTGTCATCAGTCAGCAAACCAGCCAGGAGACAGCCATAGCTAAATGGTGTGTGTTCCCCTAAGGTTCCAGATTACATCTTCCCTTTCCTTCCCTTTCCTCTCTGATATCCTTTAATAGCCAGCTTTTATAAAGGGTGCTATGTTCCTCGACTTGTGCCATTGTGATCTGGAAGTTATCTTCCAACATCTGACTGGCTCACTTGGGAGTTACATGAGCATCTTGTGAGAGTGTGAACTGTTGCCTTAACTGAGCTGCTAAGCATCATTCTGAGCCTGCCAAGGCTCAAATGTGAAGTGGAAACATAGATATATATAATTTAGGCAGAAAATATAAAACATTATGGGATTCCATACACTGTTGTAAACAATATTCTGTTTCACTTTGCTTATGTGATTTGGCATTTCTCACAGAACTACTGCTCTGTAATAGCACTGAGAAGGATGCTGTGCTTGAGTGGAAGTAATGTGGGATGCGAGTGATTGATGTTGCTTGAAATGAGGAACATAAGAGACTCCAGATAGCAGACCAATTATGTAGCTCGTTTATTTTCCAAGGAACGTCTCATTACTACGTTTGGTGTCGAACGGAGAAGAGGAATCAGTTACTCACTGTCTTGGATCTGCTTATTTTTAGATCTGCAGGTTTGTCTTCAAATGCCTTGAGATGTGATGGTAAGAGTTTCAGAGGAAGAGAGATGGACAGAACATGGTTATATTTTGTAAAAGTGAATCTATGGGGAAGAGTCACCTTGAATTCAGTTTAATTTACTTTTTTTTTTTTTTAATTGTGATAGCCATATCCAGGGATTAGGTTAGATAGTTTGTCATCTTTTATTGTACTTAAACCAATATTTCACCGGCAACGTCTCCAAGTTTTCCAAGTACATTAAGTGCTACACAGCATTGTGTGCTTCTCAGAACTACAAAAAATTGAGAGATGAGGCGTAGGTGCTAGAAGTTTATTTTTTTACTGTGATCTTTCCACTCAGGAAAAAGCAGCCTTAATTAGACTGGTTAAGAACTGCTAACAACCTTTATCAAGTGAAGTTGGTGATGATAATTCTGTCTTGGAACTACAACACGAACATGAACATATGTAGCTTTAAAATGGTCTGCTGTCTTTGTAGTGCACTGAGACAAGAAACTTCCAGAGCAAATCTGAAAAAGAAACATGAGATACTTCCAGTAGTATAAGACAGATTAAAAAAAACCACCACTGATTGTTTTCTATACTTAAGGTGTCTTCACAGAGCTGTGGGGAACATTCATAACATTCTTCTTTTATCTGGACATTTGCTATGTAAGGAATGGCTTCTTCATGCTTCTGTTTTCCTGCAGAATTGGGGCCTTTCCACCCTGTGCCTCCAAAGACACTGTGGTGTTGGTTTGAGTTGTGTTAGACACTGCCTCACTCTGCTCAGGGTAGTCCATTTTATCATGATAGCTGACCAAAAAATGAGGAACAGTGGATTACTTTTTTGTATTTCAGGGTGTTTCTTCAGTCTCATGTGGCCAAATCTCTTTAGACAACGGGTTGTTTAATTTCATTTCATTTTCCTAGATGTTAGTGGCTTTCTCCCAACACAAAAAAGCCTGTGCTAAGCAAACGAGTTCTATTTTTTGCCTACCTAACAGTGTGAAAGCTGGAAGTTTCTTCTCTATGCAGCAAGCTCCCTACTGTTGTATTGAGCCGTGGGGAGTCTTGTGTTTCCATCCCCCCAGGCTCTGTGGCTGTGCTGCCCATGCTTGTATTACCACAAGTGACTGTTAAACCATGATGCTTCAAATGCTGTTTTTCTGCTCAATGATTTATTTGTGTGACTGGGGAGAGGCTGAAGATCTTTTGACTACCACAAAATCAAATGAAGTAGTAGATCTCTGTATATTTTTGAAAGCGAACTGAGTTGTTGCTTAAATTTGTTTAATTTTGCTAGAAATGTGAGGAAACTGCCTCTAATTTGGTATTTTTTCATTAGTGGAAGGATGTTTTTAATTTCTTTTCTAGAAAGACAATATTTCAGTTGAGCTCTCCGGTTCAATGTAAAGAACAGACTAATTTCTTTGTGATTTCTCAACCTAGTAGACCACGGTAGATAATTCCGTTACACTTTTTGTACAGTGTCTGAGCTATGGCAATGCTGTTCTTTCTCCATTGATGATTCAAATAGTTTACCACAGTGATTCACTGTGGTAAACCAGGGTGATCCATTCCTATGTCACTCCTTGCTGCAGGTCACTGTCCTCTGTTGATGGATGCAGAGCAAGGTGGCAGCACTTTGTGGCAAATCAGTTGCCAAAGTGACTTTAGTGATATCAGTGAATATGAGACAAAGTAAAGAGTTCAGGGCCTATTTCGAAGTAAAAATTCAGTCTGATTTGCAATATGAATATATTCCAATGAACATGATGAAATTTTAAAGACTTTCCACTAGTTCTGGGTATTTTAAGCTATTAAAGCTGATTTCCAGGCACTGAAGCAGAGAAACCTTTTTTCCATATCTGCCTTCCTGCTGCAATATTACTGAAGCAGCTGGACAGGGATGGTTTACATGGGCGTGTAGTAATAGGACAAGGGGAAATGGCTTCAAACTGAAAGAGAGGGGCTTTGGATTAGATGTTAGGAAGAAATTCTTCACTAAGAGGGTTGTGAGTCACTGGAACAGGTTTCCCAGAGAAGTTGTGGCTGCCCCATCCCTGAAAGTGTTCAACGCCAGGCTGGATGGGGCTCGGAGCAACCTGGTCTAGTGGAAGGTGTCTCTGTCCATGGCAGGGGAACTGGATGACCTTTAAATTCCCTTCCAACCCAAACCACTCTATGACTCCATGATTCTATATTTACATAGCCAATGATTCCGTCAATCACTGCGTGCAGATAAAGTGACTTCTTGAGGGGAAAAAAAACCTGCTTAGTTTAAATGATTTCCTGGTGCCTAAACTAGAAAAAATTTCACCATGGAAGTTAGAGTTGGGATGGAGTTAATTTTCTTCCTAGTAGATGGTACATTTGAAGACAGGGCAAGGTATTTATTGCCTTGAATACGACCAGCATTTCACCTGTTAGTTTTTCAGAATGAAGCCTTCTCAAGCTTACTGCTGAGCAATCAATAGCTGCTGCAAGAACAGTATCCACAGATGGAGGGTGAATAGCTCTGTAGCAATTTCAGATATAAAATTTTGGCTTTCAGTTTATCAACATTTAGCAATTTCTTAATTATAGTATCCAGCACTTAGAGCTATCTACCTTTTCAAAGCACTGCACAATTATTACAAATTAATTGCTGCCTCATTGCCCTGTGAAATATGATGATAGTTATTTGATTATCTGGTTCTCCAGTAAATGAGTATAACCATACTGCTTATAAGACTACATATTGTGTGTGTATATATACATATATATATATATGTATATATATATATGTATATATATATATATGTATATATATATATATGATCTATGTATAATTCAAAAAAAGTTTTGCTAAGTGGGGATGCTGAAACCAGCCATTATGAATTTGTTTACTGTAAAGGTTATTCAGTGAGATGAATTCCTGTGTTGTGGCAGATTGGGGGAGAACAGGAAGGACAAGGGGAAGTTTGTCCTGTTATGGAAGCAAAGAAGCTTCTTCTGTTCACATGGGAATCCACTGTGGTGAGAGAGTGGCCTCACAGGCAGAGGATTATCATCTTTGTAAACGTCTCCTGAGAAATGGGAAAGAAATGATTATCATAGAATCATGGGATGGTTTGGGTTGGAAGGGACCTTAAAGACCATCTATCTCCAGCCCCCTACCATGGGCAGGGACGCCTTCCACTAGACCAGGTTGCTCAGAGCCCCATCCAACCTGGTCTTGAACATTTCCAGGGATGGAGCATCCACAACTTCTCTGGGCAACCTGTTTTGATATGGATGAAATGAATAATGTTTGAAGTATTACAGTTGGAGGGACTATAATAGGACAGAAAATCTGAACTTTCATATTGAGAAAGAGAAGCTTCCATTTTCTTAGTATTTCTTTGCCTTCTACAAATTTAAGTGTTTCCTTTTAAGAAAACATGATCTAACATGAGGATTAATTAGACTGTTAACCACAGTTATCTCCTTTACACAAGAGATCATTCCCTGATGTTGGGAGGAGGGGGAGGGGAGAAAGGAATGGGATGTTTTATAACACATAATGAAAATATGGCAATTTAGGGAATTAACATAGTGTAGTGGCTGACGCAAATGTTCTTCTATTTATAAGACTAAATATGTTCGGCTAATCCTGGGAATGATGGACCCCTAGTGCCAAGGCTGTACAAACAGGCAAGGGGAAGAGTTGCTTCCTTAAGGCAAAGGAGATCTAAATGACATGGGAATTGTTCAGTGCCCAATAAAGCTCCAATTTCTGTGCTCCCCTCCTTACAAAGTCTACAAGGTTTTTTTAGGTGCATCTATTAAATGTACTTATCATATTTAGGTATCTTTAGGGTCTTCCTTTGATAACTTTGCTTTGACATTTTTGGGGAATCAGGTATGTGTTTAGTCTTTGTGAGGGATGATGGAAGGATATTTAGACTGTTGGCATGAAAAGTCAGCTTCTCTGTCCCAGAGGTTTCTTTTGCTTCCTTCCTGTGTTGCCTAACAGATCCATTCTGATTTGGGTTAATAAAAGGAGGGGATTAGAAATCACCAGTTGCCTTGTGAAGGATGCAACCAAACATCTCTTGAAAGAAATATACTGCCTTCATGCCTGTTTAATCTCTCGGGTTCTAGGAAAAAGCAACACACTCCTGTTTGAAAATTGACTTCTCTTGGTTTTTTGGCCATTGCTGAGGAGTTGCATGAACCACAGCTTTGAGTTCCAAAGGTTCCAAAGGCAAGTGGGTTTGGGTGGTGCCTTGTCAATTTGATGCTGCTCACACAGTTTTACAGTCCTATAGCATGATGCTTTTAGACTTCAGCTTTGTCTGAATTTCTTCCATAGTTTATTCATGCTCATCTCAGGAGCACGTTTCAACATTCTGGGTGCCTCAAAGAAACTGAAGATTCAAAGTTTGCAGAGAAACAAGGGATAAGTCCTCTTCCCTGACAGAAAAGGACCTGGAAGTTATGGAGAGCAGAGAATAAAAAATACCTACCTGCTTAGTTTTCATCACTTCTGAGATTATGGGTTCTGTGTGTGAGACTGTGGGTCCTCCTGTAGAGGATTTTATTTCCTTAGCCCTTCTTTTGTTCACTGCTCTCGTTTCTTGGTGAATTTATTCACTTTCTCTGGAATATTTGTGCTGTTTTTATTTTTAAAACCAGGTTTGAATCTCTTTTTCCAATAGCATGTCTCTATTCTCCAGGTTTTAGCTGGAGGCTTTTTTTTTTTTTTTTTTGCTAGAGAGACTGAGTCAGTGATTTGGCCACAAAATGCTTTTGCAACATTTGTTCCTTGCCATTGCTATAAACTGACAGCATGTGTCTGGGTCTGGTTGTTGGGGTTTTTTCTTTCCTTTAAATGAATTAATATTCCCAGCTGACAAAACCCCTTACCAAGAAGGATGGTTAACCTGTGAACCATGTTTATGCATATGAAATTATCTCGTTCTGAAGATGTAATTAATACTCTCCTTCATGGGGTTAGGAGTAAAGTCCTCGAGGTTTTATTTATTCTAGCACTTTAAAATTTAGCATTTAGAATCTCCTTTCAAAAGATTAGTGCGATGTTGTTGACTAAATGGTTCTGTACATCCTTTTTATATAACCCTTGGGCTGGATTCCAGATTGTCTTGATTTCATATGTTTTATATCTCCTCAAGAGAGATTAATTCTATGTTAATTACCATATTAGGGTCAGCTAAGTTAACAAATATGATTTTTGACTTATATAACTTGAAAAGCACTTTACCTGCTAACTTTTTCTGGATTTGATGTTTGACTACATTAGGAAAAAAGTTAATAATAATAATTTTTAAAAACACAAATATTTTCACATATTAATAGTTTTTTCTTTATTCTGTGGGACTTTGTGTGAGGGGGACTAGCAATACTGGTGAGAAGGTAATAAGTATTAAGTCTTTATTGTGGCTCCGTGACTACTACTGGCACTAATTTCAAATAGGTTACAGGAGAAATGAAAGGTTTTAAAAAGAGTTTCAAAACTATTAAAATTCTTGGAAATAATGAGAGACTTAGAAGCAGTGTACTCAGCTGACTGACTGCAATTCTGATTTTCCTGTTTTAAAGTGCGCTGGAAATCCTCTGTTTTCCACCAATTCTATTGGCTGCAAAGGGAGAGAGTACTTCGGAGCACATGTAGTCACCTGAATTCATAATAACAAACATGGAGCTGAATCCCAAGCAAAGTTCTTTCAATATCCTCCATCACTGCATTGTGTGTGCTTGCTATAAGCTCTTGTGCTTTGTCTCAATGTGGTTGCTGAGTGTATCTTCCTTGTTCACTTTCAACACTGTTTTGTGGGTGTTCTATGTAATTTTCATACCATGATGTGACCAGGAGTCATATAATTTCTGTTTTCGTATATATCCTGCACTGTTACATGTAAAGATCACAACAAACACAATGCTGCATGTGTATGTTTAGTGGGTTTGTTTGGTTGGTTTTTGCTTGTTTGGTTTTCTTTGTTTGGTTTTTGGAAGTGTTTTTGGTTTTGTTTGAGAAGCTGATAAATTTTTTTAGCTGAAAGCACTTAGTGGAAATGGAGATTGTGACCTTTCTTTGAAACTACTGCTGCTCAAACTCATGGTGTATTGTTCCAGAGACAGTGACCCTGAAAGAACCTGCCCTCTTCATAAGGCACTCTCAATTCCCTGCCTTTCAAAAAACCAAAATTCTGCTCTCCCTTAGTCAGGTTGTATGGATATAAACCAGTAAAGAATTAAGCCATTCTGTGCTGATCATTCTTGATTAAAATTTAATGCATTTAATCTTTAAAATTATCTTTCACTGTTTCATTTAGTATCTTTTTCTTTTTTTTTTTTTCTAAATTCTTTGCTGTTTGGTTATGGTGTCAGACAGAAGCTACTTAAAAACTACAATTGTAGCCAAAGGTAGCATGAAGATCGCTGTGGAGGTTTGCCTCTGAAGTGATAAACTGACCAAGTCCTGGTTGTTTCCCAAAACAGTCACACTGTGTACAGCATTTTGTATATGTTTCACAAAGGAGAAATAAAGCTTTTTGATGGTCTACAGCTTCCTCACAGGAGGAGGCAGAGAGGCAGGCACTGATCTCTCTGGTGACCTGTGACAGGACCCAAGGGAATGGCCTGAAAATGTGTCAGAGAAGGTTCAGGTTGGATATTAGGAAAAGGTTCTTCACCCAGAGCATGATCAGGCATTGGAACAGGCTCCCCAGGAAAGGGGTCACAGCACCAACACCGACAGAGTTCAAGAAGTGTTTGAATAATGCTCTCAGGCACACAGTATGACTTCTGGAGCTGATCTGTGCAGGGCCAGGAGCTGGACTCAATGATCCTTGTGGGTCCCTTCCAACTCAGGATATTCTATGCTTCTATGAAGGCTTAGAAAAGAGATGATACTTGATCAAAATAGTAAGGATTTGGAAAGGTTCCCTTTGTCTGCCTGTAATCAGTGCTATGCAAAAAAAGTTTTGAAAGTATTCAAGGAGAGATTTCAGGTCTAGTCTTACTGAGACTGCAGTAAGAATAAAAGTGAGTTGGTAGTCATTGTGCAAGCCCTTCAGCCAGGTTTCCACTTTGCCAATTCCAAAGCTATGTTGTTAAATATGAGCTAAAAAAGACCACCTGTGGAATGAAGTAGGAATTGTTGGTGAGACTTTATGGAAATCAGTTCAATGCCTGCAAGCTGCTGAAGTACAAATTGCCTCATGTGCTGGAGCAAGAAGAAATTATTTGAAACAGCATGAGAAAAACAGTGCCTGAAGTACTTTTCTGGGATGGGAGCATTTAATTGTAGCCTTTGGGTCAAGTGAATGGTATTGATTCTGTGGGTTTAGGGTGGTTTGTGTTTTGTTTTTCCATAAAGGGAGTAAAGAAACAAAGAAACTAAAATGTGTCTCAACACAGAAACAAATTCAGATTTCTTGTTTCACAAGGTGTTCATGGAATCATTCTTCCACCTTGATATGGGACCAGGGTACCAGGGTAATTTGTATTGAACAAATATCTGTTCAAGAGTGAGACTGTGAAATGAAGTTTCGGAAAGGATGCAGGGACCGCTGCAAGCACAGATTTGAAGAGCTGATCATGTTTGCTCTGGATCCAGCCAAAAAACAAATAACGGGAACATCCAAGAACTAACTACATTAGGTAATTTCATCAAAATATTTAGTGACTGGAGCATTCACTGATGTTCAGTAAATAAAAATGATGCTTATAGTGACTCTCTGTCTCTTGGCCAATTACCCCTGCTGAAGTGACCGAGAAAAACAGAAGCAGAACTCATAAACATAGGAAAATTCTTTTAGAGTTCATTGGAAAATTTAAAACATTATGTAGTTTCATTTGGTTGGAATTTAGTCTATTTAATTCTTTGAGCAGTTACCCCAAGCTATGTAAAAAGTCACTCTATACTTGCAGGCGATGAACAGATATTAATTTAATATCTTCTCAGCTAAGTTATGAAAATGTGGTATTTCTCTACATAAAACTTAGAAACTCCAAATTATACAGAACAGTGTATCTTCAGAAGCATCTGGCAATGAACACCAAGCATACTTTTTATTTTCTATGTGAGAACATCTGAAACATTTTAGTCTTCAATAGTATCAAACCACATGACACCTTGGGGATCATCTAATGATGATGAAAAATGATGATGATGATGAAAAACATAGTTTGTTAGACAGCTCTTCTTATCTGTTTGAATTCTATGGAATAAAAGCTCCTATGTGTGTAAGAGAGGAATTTTTCAGTGGAAAACCACATTGACCTTCTACAAGCAGCAAAGGGCTGACATAAGTCTCACTGTTCTGCCTCTAAGAAATATTTTCTTTTAACGGTCTTTAATTCAGATAGTGACGTGAATGCCTATTAACAGCAACTAAAATGAAAAAAGAAAAAAGTCCAAAGCCAGAAAATTCCTCTGTGATTCTGGGACAGTAATCACATTTGTGAGATTTACACTGGTTTTGAGCAGTTCCTTTAAGAGAAAGACAGAGGCTCTGGTACTGACTGAGCTTGCTGCAGGAACCCAGGCTTTAGAGGTGTACTTTGATTTCTGACTGGTTTTGCTTCTGTAACTTGTTTCAATATTGTTCATCTTTGTCAGGGTCATTAAACTTGAGGGTGCACTTTTAAGGATCTGGATGTGATCCAGCAGTTTTAAAGGCTGCTCCCTCAGTGGCAAGTACGAAAGCTTGGTGAAGTGAGAAATGAGACAACAGAGTAGTGACTGGCTGCAACTTGAAACATTTTCAGCAAAAATGACAAAAAATCTCAGTCTTAAAACTGCAAGGTCTGCTTCTCAGTATTGACGTGCATTTGGCATGTTTGTACAACCCTTCATTCACCACCTCTCCGTGCTTTGGAGAAGCACTGGGGATATTCTCAGACACTTTGTGGTTCAGCTGTAGAACAAAGCCCTACTATTATTGCTCCTGTTGTGGGGATTACCAGCCATGCTCACAAACTACAGGAATATGGCCCTCAAAACATTTAGATTTTGCCATCAGATATCATCATCAAAGCAACAAGCATGGAAATGATATAAGGAATTCTCCTGCCCTCACATTATAGAAATCAACGTGTGTATGATTTTGTGCAGGTGATGTATGTGATGTATGCATGTGTGACAGTAGGCATATTGTTGAGAAGTTGTGGATGCCCCATCTCTGGAAGTGTTCAAGGCCAGGTTGGATGGGGCTCTGAGTAACCTGGTCTAGTGGAAGGTGTCCCTGCCCATGGCAGTGGGTTGGAATGAGATGAGCTTTAAGGTCACTTCCAACCCAAATCATTCTGTGATTCTACGATATTTCTTCCTTTAGTCTGTAGCAAACATATCTTGAGTAGGCCTCAGCCATGGCATTTCTTGTGGTCTGTTGACTAAGGAAATCTTTCAATGTTAATCTGTCCTCACATCTTACTTGCCATCTTTAAATACTCAGCTATTCCCTCTCCCTCCTGAAGACTGTAATAAATACTGTTTCCTATTAAAACATTTACCCACCCTTTTGTAGTGACAAAACATTCTGGGCTGTTGACAGGTAGAGAGGAATGAAGACATGTCAGCTTCACAAAATACAGCATGTAGATATCTCCTGTGTGCATTTCTTGCTGCATTAAAGTGTAATAATCCAGTCATTCCACACAGCTGGAATTTTATATGTTTCAAAATATATAAACTTTATATATTTTAGCATGAAAACCCCTGGGAAGCAGGGGATGGGAGTTGCTTCATTGCTTTCAGGTGTAGACTGAGTATAGAAAGATTAAGAATTTAATTAAACTAAACTTAAAACTAAATTATATTGGGTACTTCAAATTCAAGACAAGCTCCCTGGTGCTTCAGCTCCCATCTTTGCTGTTTAGATGCCTCAATTCATATCACCACATTTGTATGCCAGGTTGACAATACCCAGTGCCTGGGTTAAACCTGGGCTTTCTTTACTGAAATCCTGATTGAAGCATCAATAGTGTATTATTGGGTTTGAGGTTGCTAGATCAGGTGCAGTCCATGGCTGAATATTGATTTCTCACATTCAAAATAATGCACTGAAAAGGAAGAATTAACTTTTTTCTTTTTTTTTTTCTTCTCTTTTCTAACTCCTCAAGTCAGGAGGCAGAATTTCCTTATGGTGGAGGAAGGATTTTAGCACAGGGAAAGAGGGAAACAATAACTGGTTTCTCCTCCTGTAAAGAAACCTGTTCACCCAGGTTGTGTCATGTGTATGCAGACCAATACAATACAGCTCCTAAGATCAGTCTTCACGTGTACCAGAGTGGAAGGAGTATGATATCTTCATATCTTGTTCCTGCTGCTCAAGTTGGGCCAATATTCACTTTTCCTTTTGTCTGCTGTTGTGGTTTGTTGGTCTGAAGGTTTTAAGTGGATGAGTAGCAATTTTTCTGTCATTTAAAATATAATGTTCATATGTAAGGGAAAGGCTGAGGGGACTTGAGTCTATTCCTCTAAAATCTTCATTTTTGGTGTGGTACCTTTATTGTGTGACATCAGTCTGTCAAGACTGGGTGTGCAGCCTTCTATCTCTCTTGTCCTGGCACTGTCCCTGCCCTCTGAAATCATCCACCTTCCTGAGACTATTTCGACCATGCTGGTAAGAAAATATAAAAGTATAAAAGTGTTCTGGGCTGAAAGTCAAGAAGGGAAGAAAAATCATTTTTTCAAAGTTTAATTATGTAATGTATTCTTTTTACATATCTTTTTAGTATTTTGGATTTCTAGTCAGTGAAGGGTTTGCTTATCTTAATCTTTAATGAAGCAATAGGAAAGAATCAAATAGGACTTAAATATTATAATGCTTTTATTACAAACTCTCCAAAATTAACAATGTTTTTTCCCAGACATGGTGTTGATCATGGAAATATTGGCTTTTCTTTCCTTTTTTAAGTTGTTTTTTTTTTTTGGTTTCCCATTAAACCAAATCTTATTAAATCTTCAGATGGCAGTTAAACAATAAAGAAACAACAATAACAGTAGACCCAGCATGTCAGAGCAAGGAAACAAAAAGATGCTCCTATAATCCCATTTGCATTCATTTTCTTAAAAGATTTTTGTCACTTTGCCCATTCCCAGCTTCATAACCTACTCTGAGTTGCATTGCTTCCTTTTGAGCTCAGGGGTAATATTATTGAATAGGTTCTAGATCACAGAATTGTTAGGATTGGAAGAGACCTCTGGAGATCACCCAGTCCAACCCCCCTGCCAAGGCAGGGGTACCTGGAGTGGGTGGCACAGGAACGTCTCCAGGTGGGTTTGGAATGTCTCCCGAGAGGGAGACTCCATGCTCTCCCTGGGCAGCCTGTATCTAAGTTCACAGATGGTGGAATCATCCACCTGCCAGGTGACACCTTGTGCCTTTTCGGTTTTTCCTTTATCCTTCTTCACTTTCCGCTTTTAGCAAAAGAGAGAAATATCTCATTGTCCTTTCTCTTTCCTGGGGAAAAAAAAAAAATCACTATTTTTAAATAAATGCTGCACACCTGGGGTGCAACGTAAGTAATGTACTAAGAAGTAACTTTTTCTATCATAGATCATATTAAAGAGGTAAACTATATGATGTTTACCTTATGCAAGAAAAGTAAAGTTTGGCACTTTGCTCTGCATTCTACAGCTCTTATCACTTTCATGCCCAGTGGTTAGTATTGGTAGGAAAGTACCAGTGTGCTTAAAAATCCTGGGGGAATTATTGCCTCCTGACCATGCCACAGATGCTTTCAACTCAGGTAAATGAATAAACACATTAATGTACAAATCTGAAGTTGCAGATGATCTCCTTAAAGTGGAATCAAAATCCATTGCTGAATGATCTTGGCAGCTGTGGATACATACAGCAAGTAAATTTACATGATGAGATTTTGGACATTTTCCATGTGCAGGTCCACACTAGTTGGAATGGAAATTAATGCAGCATCCTGCTCCTCTGCAGATGCAGTAATCGTGTGTGTGTTAGAGTCAATGTGATCCTACATTTGTTACACAGGTAGTTACATGCCTGTTATAATGAACATCAATGTTTGTGCTCTGTTTTGAAAATCATATTTTATTTCCTAAATGAGCGTAATGATGATTTATTGACTGCACTGAAACAGCTCATTGGTGGATGTGTTTAGAATAAATGCCAGTTCAACCGAATAAATGACTTTCAACTGCTAATGGGAGATTTTTCCTATGAAAGAAAATAGCTTCTATTGTTCCCTCCATTTAGACTATGAAGCTAGATTAAAAATCCACTGAAACATCGTTCTCTTATTCTCTACCATGACTGCTGCTGGCTAACAGTTGTGTTGATGTCCTCTTAGCAACAGTGAATAGCTCCTGAAATGGCTATATTAGTATTTCAGTCTGTTCCTGGCACAAAAATTATACAGAGGGATGGGAGTAAATTCTGAATTGGTGGGTTGCTTCAAAAAAAAAAAAGGATGTACTACAATATAATTTGTTTAATAGCTATTTCAAAAAGCAGATGTGCAGATAGTATATTGAGCTAAATTAGATGCTGAAAGGGTGAGGCATTTGCTTGCTTGGTATTTCAGTAACAGAAGACTTCTAGGCGGGCTGTATACAGGTGGTTTTCAGTAATTATTAGTTATTTAGGTTATTAGTGACTTGCTGATGTTGAAGTACCAGAGTGATTCATTTTAACGCACTTTATGGTATGGGCATAGGGGCTGATTTCCAGACTGGTTTGGCTTCCACAAATTGCAGTTAATGTGAGCTGCAGGTGTTCAGAAGCTCTTTAAAGGAGAGGTGAGCAAATAGACTTCAGAAACACTCTGCTTTGCCTGCAGTGCTCTTGCAGCTGCAGTCCCCATGCTTCCCCTCACATTTAGAGTTAAGTAACATCAAAGCTCAAGTCCCATCCATGGGATTTTAGGAATTTTAAATCCTCTATTCAAGTGGTTTGATCACTAAAGAAGACTACCCAGAACAGAAATTAATCTCCCTTTTCCCAGCAGAGAGGTTTGCCAGCGTTGTAGAGGGCTTTAAGTTTTAGGCTGACTTTTTATTGATTTATTTAAATTGTGCTATTTTGTATTTAAAAAAGTAATGAGAGTGCAGTTGGAGACAATGTATCTTGCACGCTCTCCAACTTCTTCAGCCTCACTTGAAGACAAATTTTCTCTGACTAATCAAGTTTTTAATTATTTGTACACATTGGAATAGATCTACTTGGCAAAAGCTGGATGAACTATCCTAGCATTTACCCCTGATTACAGGACTGTGAGGACTGTGAGTACTGAGCTCCCCATTCTGGTTTGGGAAGATGGAGGATTTAAAGGTCAGCACTCGGCCTCTCAGGAGTGACATGGACTCTGGGATAACAAGTGACACTGGTCTAATTTGCTTCTCTCTTATTTCTTTTTTTTTTTTTTTTAAATATGAAATAAAGCTCTTGCTTTTACTAAAACTGCCCTGAAGAAGAGAAAAAAAGTTTCACCCCGTATTTCTAAAACATTGAGATATATTTTATGTCTATTCCTATATGCATTTAGAGTGAGGGATGATAGAGTGACAAGAGGAACGGCATTTTCATTAACATTTTCATTTAGGTTGATCTTTATATTACCCAGCCAGGAAACTTACATCTTCCAATCTTCTCATTCATCCTTCTTTAGACTCTTTATCTCTTTCACAACACAAATCTTAGGGAGAACCTAAGAAAAAGGTGTTGATCTTTCTGCTGCAAAGACAAGCCTATGAATGTTAACAGTGGAGAAAACAATAAAC
Source organism: Neopelma chrysocephalum (assembly GCF_003984885.1). Lineage (NCBI taxonomy): Eukaryota > Metazoa > Chordata > Aves > Passeriformes > Pipridae > Neopelma > Neopelma chrysocephalum. The sequence goes on along the minus strand of NW_020897725.1, from coordinate 12,454,243 downwards.
TTACAATTAACACATTTACTCTTGTGGCAGTTTGAGACCCCTAAAATCCAATTCCCAATCTAAGCCCCCCTCCCACATCTCACCCCAGTGTGAGATGGGTTTTCCAGACAAAACACAAGACTCAATATGGGGGGAAGGGAATTATATTACAATCACTACACAAATAAATATTATAATGCATCATATATACAATCTTAACTATCTCTCCTATGATAAATCAGTATTTACATTGGATCAAATCTCTTCTCCCTCCAATAAAAGTCCAGAAGGGAAGAAGGAAAAGATCCCTTCCACCTTTAGGGCAACAGTCTCTCCTCCTCAATGCAGCAACTGTAGCTGGATTGTTGTAGCTGGATCTCTCTCTCCATTACACACAAGGGGGGTCTCCTCTCACCCCTCTTGGCCCATCCACTCCAAGCGAAGGTCTCTCCCGTGGACTGCGATAACCGGGACAAAGGCTCGCCTCACCACGTCATATCACGAAGTGCAGGGGTCCTTGTGACAGTCCCTTTCCTCAGGGGATTTAAGTTCCCCCTGAGTCAGAACATTGGGGCAGCTTTCAGTTCAGTCTTTCCCTTAAGCGTTCTATCAAAGCTCCTGTGCTTTGTCTCAGTCTGCCAGCAGCAGCGGGGGGGCAAGGCCCTCCTCTGCATTCCATCCGGCTGTCCTGGTCCAGCTCCGGGATGTCTTTGAGCTTCTTAGCTCCTCTCTCCGGTGCTGCTGCATTGCAAGACTCCCCTCAAGTGAGAGTCCACCACCCCTCCTCTCTAGGAGGGATCTCCAAGGGGTTTTTGGGGAGTTTGTTTAACTTCTTACCCCAAAACTCTCTCTCTGTAGAGCTTAGTCCTGCTCTGTTGCTGGTTCTTTCTCTCTCCTGGCAGGAGTTCTCTCTGCGTTACTGCATGCCGTCTCTGCTGCTTCTCCTTATCTCTTGGCTTTCAGCCATAGCCTCCGTTCACTGCTGTCTCTGCCACCGCTCCTGCGGCCCACTCACAGTGGAGAAACTTCCCCAGCTCTTAGCTACAGATACCTGGCCCAGTCTAATACTGTTCCAAGTTCCTGAAGGCCCATCTGGGGGGCTGGGGGCCGTGGCTCCTGCCCCTTCTCCTCATGGCTTCAGAACATGGCCACTCTCTAACAACAACTACCTCATCCTTCTTTTCTGGTCTGGGGTGATATGTTTAAATTTTGCAGGAGCGCTGATTGGGTCAATGCCAAGTGACACCACCCCCTCGAGGGTTACCATTTTTTTAACTCTGGGGGAAAACTTTTTTCCCCCACCACACTCTTAGTATTTATTCCAGAGATAATGCTTTCCTACAGTTTAAAACAAAGTTCTTTAAAGTAAGGAAATGAAAGCTACTAGTCAGTATTTTCAGGTTTCACCTTCTCTCAGTATTCTTTGAATTAGTCTAAAAATGTAAATGCAGAATGTGATACAATACTATGGAGAAGATTTTCAGTTAGGGCTGACCCTGTCTGTTAATTGCTCTACATATTGCTGAAGTGTATTAGCACAGGTGTGGATTTAAGTTTGCAAATCTGACAGTCTTTTTCTTTAGTCTGCCTTGCACCATTTTCATTAGGTCTTTCCATCTCATTTCCTCCACTCCTGCTCTTACCCTTAACTTTGTTACATGGTTGACAAGGGAAGTATGAAGCAAGGAATGACAAGGGTACCTTGACTTGGGCATCCTGCAATCCTTCACCTTTATAGCTTGACCCCTGGATCTCCCAGGCCGAAGAGCTCTGTGGTTGTTGTAACACCAACCTACAGTGCTCACCTCCATCCCGGGCCCCTTCTTCCTTCCCTCTGCTCTCCAGCAGGATTTAGAAGCACAGAGGGATTCAGGTGGGTTGGTACAAGCTGCAAGTCTCACAGTCGTGAGCAATTCTGTGTAGGTGTTTGCCAGGGCCCTGCTATGAGAGCTCAGAGAACTGCAGAGCTTCCACCTACTTCCCTCCTGAGATAGTACCTACAGCCCGTCCTGCTTGCCTGATTGTTCTCAGGTTGTAATTGCGACGTTGCAGAGCCCTGGGGTACAAGGAAAGGACATCGAGGAGGTAGACCTGACAGTCTTTGGGTAACACTTGAAGATTTTTTTTCTTACAGTTATGACTGGTGAGTTATCCATTTAATTTTGCCCTGAAATAATCTTTCTCCTGAAGAAAGGGCCACAGTATCTCTGCTGATGAGTTTCTCCGCAGCTGACGGGTTTCTTTATAGTTGATGACGTGTCTCTACATATGCCAGAAAATGTGGCACTTCGTGGTAACCTTTCCCCTTTTATCCTTCCTGTTGTAACAACACAGATGTGCAGTTTTAAATGCCCTGATTTAGCTATGCCTCTTGGGAAAGGATCAGCCTTATACTGTAGATTTGCAGTCAGGCACCATGACTAGATTTAGCTGTCTGTCAGCATGTCACAAATGCTGCAAAGGACTGCAAAGCTTCATCATATTGTTAAAGACTAATTTGGTTCAGAAGGGACCTCTGGAGATCTAGTCCAACTCCTGCCCAAAGCAAGGATGCCTTTGAAGATATACCAGGTTGCACAGGGATATGCCCTGTTGAGTTTTAAATATCCCCATCAACTCTCTGGGCAAGTTCCCAGTGTGCAACCACCCAGAGTGAAAAATATTTTCCCTTACCTCTGATCATAATTTCCTTTGCTGCATCTTATGCCCATTGTCATCTAAGCTAAATATTTTGTCTGATTTTATCAACTTTTTCTTGTATATAGGATGATTCTGTGTTATTTATGCAGAGTTCTCAGTGGACAGAGAAAATTGTTGTAGAGAAGTTCCTTGTTGCAGAGAAAGTGACAGAACTTTGACATCAAGGATTTAACCTGCCTTTTGTGTAAATCCTGATTGCTCTGAGTGACACCTTAGTTAGACTAATATTGTACTGGACCCATAGCTTCCAGCAGAATGTGCAGCTCCTTGGATTTGCCTATATCAATCAGGATAACACAGAGCACCATGAAGAATCACTTCAGTTGCTGAATGGTCAGTCTTACCAAACCCACCTAATTCCTCATCTGTGAACCAAGAAAGCCCAGTAAATTAGCTTGGGGATGTTAATATTAAAATAGTATATGAACAGAAATACTTAGATAAGCTGAGTAAGAAGATAGAAAAACTTTCCTGTAAATGGTGAAAATGGGAATTCTTTAATAGATAAAAGTGATTGGTTTTGAGGTGTCACTACAAATCTTGTCCATTATATTGCAGGTTTTGCCCTTCATATGTGTAACTGAGTGTAGATCTAATAACTCCATCTCCACTGCTTCAGGCTGGATAAGTGTTTTGTTCTTAGTTCATTTTCATTTTCATTTAGGGCCTGTGGTGCAAGGATATCATAGTTACTGAGGAGGGAATAGAATGTTTTATTGAGGGGACAGTTTCGCATGGGACTCCACACTGTAGCAGGGGAAGAGTGTGAGGAGTCCTCCTGCTGAGGAGGAAGGAGCAGCAGACACAACGTATAATGAACTGAACACAACCCTCATTTCCCATCCTCCTGTGCCACTGAGGGGAAGGAGGCAGAGAAATTGGAAGTGAAGTTGAACCCAGGAAGGAGGGAGGGGAAGGGGTGAAGGTGTTTTAAGATTTAGGTTTTTTTCTTACTGTCCTACTCTGATTTAATTTGTAATAAATTAAATTGATTTTTCCCACCTTGCATCTGTTTTGCCCGTGATGGTAACTGGTGAGTGATGTCTCTTTGTCCTTCCATCTTGTTTTCTTCCTGCCCTGTCCAGCTGAGGAGGGAAGTGATAGACTGGCTTTGGTGTGTACCTGTGTCGAGCCAAGATCAACCTACCACAAATTCACTGAACAAATATCACAAGATCAAGCTGGAGGAAAAAAGTTGTCAAGAAATATTTTCCTATTGGAAAATGCTGCTTTTATCAGAAAAATGTAGTCATTTTACATGAAGGTGTTGATTGTGATGAAATTTTCATTTGAGAGGGAATAATAAACAATAAAACTGAAACCTACTGAGACACATTAGCAATGCCAAAACAATCTCTTTTGAAAAAAACCCCAATAATAACAACAACAAATATTCTGTATCTCTCAATAACAAAGAAGAAAAAACCTCTCCAAGATTGTTCCACTGAAATTTTGCCATACGAAACCTCTAAATTCACCATTGGTTTTATTCAAAATCCAACCTTTGTCTCTGAAGAATGCTCTGATATTGCTTTGCTGGGATCTGGTCTGTGAAGAACATGATCAGGGGGACTGCTCAGGGTCGGTCCCCATTCATCCATATCCTTGCATTTGTGGCTCTTTCTCTCTGCATCTCTAAATCCCCAGAGAAATTTGGACCTTCAGGAGGGATTGACCAAATGGGTTTCCTTCTTGGAGATGTACAACATGCTTTGCAATTTCACTGAAGGTCTTTCAAGATAATATATCATTTATAGACATAGAGTCATAGACTGATTTAAGATGACTTCTATAAGTCACCTATACAAATGTCCTACTTAGAGCAAAGCCACCTTCAAAATTAGGTCAGGTTGCTCAGGGACTTATCCAGGTGAACTTTGAGTACCTCCATGGGTGGTGATCCCATAGCCTCTCTGGACACCCAGTCAAATGTTTGATCAAAGTAGATACATAGATGTAAATAAAAATTTCTGTTACTTGTCAACTTGCTTTAAAACTTCTGAATTAAATAATTTGGTATTGTTCAAAATTTTCTTTTACAATTTAGAAATCTATTTTTCCCCCTGTTTTACCTCTGTGTACCAGATTATGAATATTTCTTTATCCAGTTATATCTGACATCTGGAATTTCAGGAAAAGAACCAAATATTTGTAAATTAATCACATTTTCACCATTTCTTCTGTTTTTGGCTTTGCCCTTTCTATTCTCTTAATCCAGGGTGCAAAATATATTACTGAAAGAAATAATTCTCTCACTAGAATTGTATCCAGGTGAAATGTATAAATAAAATAAATGGAAAAAACCCCACAACACAAATTCTTTGAGTTTGGAAAGTTATTACAAAGTAGGACAGGGTAATATTTCCCTTTAAATTTTGAAGTTTGTTTAAATGATTAAAAAAGCAGAACTTTTTAGAATACAGTTGAATCGTTCCTGTTGTTAAGAAGGGCCTTGGCGTCTTATCATAGGTTTCTAACAAGTTCAGTAAATATTTAAAATGTAATGTTCAAAAATTAATACTGCAGGCATCCCTGGTGAAATGAAATAGTTGAGCCTCTAGGCATCCCCAACATAATGCATATATTAGAATAATATCAGAGAAATGCAGACCAAACTTCTGATATTGGTTCCATAGGAAATTATAATCCATTGGTTTCTTTGAGATCCTTTGATCTTTCCTCAAGTGCGGGAAGTACCCAAGCACAAAGGTAGACAGTGAAAATACCAGGACTGATGTTTCATGCTTCAATCTTCTTCCAAGTATTTTTTTCCTCTTCTCCTAGGCAACTGGTGATAAGACAAGGGGAAACAACCTCATGTTTCACCAGAGGAGATTCAGGTTGGATATTAGGAAAAATTTCTTCACTAAAAGAGTGGTTAAACAATGGAACAGGATCTCCAGGGAAATCGTAGAGTTACCATCCCGGGAAGTGCTCAAAAAACATATAGACCTGGCACTTTGTGATATGGTTTAGTGGGCACGTTAGTCTTTGTTTGAAGGTTGGACTTGATGATTTTGGAGGTCTTTTCCAACCTTCACGATTCTATGATTCTATGCGTATTATCTGCTTTCAGTTGGAAAAATCAATTTATTTTTTTATTTAGAAGAAGATTTCTGCTTCAACTGAGCAGCTTTTCCTGTGTAAGATGGGTTGCAGTTCTCTGAAAAGCTGCTGTCTTTCCTGCCACCTGAAATTCCAGTCTCATCTGGGCTTTTTTCTAAGTGGCAACATTCCCTCTGCATGGTCTGTTAAATATAGGTTGGGTAGTCAGAAGATAAGTGAACGTTTGTTATAGCAAATGAGGCAATAAACGTCTGAGGTTATGACGGGCAGAAAAGTCAAGGTATTTATCAAATTGCCATGGGAAATAGCTTTGCCAAGCGTTAAGTAATAAACTTTCAATTATCATCTTTATGCTCCTATTGCAGAATGCTTCTGAGATCAGATTTGCTTTTGTTGGTTCGAATAAGGTGAGAGGTGAAGCCGTTTTTCTCTGTGAGCAGAGAGGAGATTCATGTCCCTGTGTGTGCTTATGGACCCACAGCTGTGTCCCTACAGCTCTCTGCTACTCTCTTCCTTTTCTTTCTCTTTATTTTGTTACTTGGTATTTTTCTTTTTTTGCCTGGGGACTTTCCCCAACCCTGGATTAACTGACCCACATGCTGATAGCGGGGATTTTAGGATAATCCACTAAATGGCTCTTAGAAAGGTACTTACCTTTAGATTCTAAAAGATTATTGTACTTTGTTATTGTTCTTGTTATCGCTGTAGTATCATCCTCTGCCTGATATGAACTTCCCAGCTGTATATTGACTTCTCTGTCATCTTCCTTATGGAATAAGAGAGGATTTTCCCTTGAGCTGACACCCGGATTGACATGCTCTCCACCAAAACACAGGCTGTGTTTAAATGTTCACACTGTCCTTGATTTCAATAAAAGTCAAGTCAAGCCCAGATAAACTTTTTTGTAGAAGCAGAATTTCTGTGTCAGTTGAGGAGAAATACTCAAGGAAGAAAATCCTCAAAATTCTTAGTAGTTAACAAAACTAACTCTCTGAAGTAGTTGCTTAGGCCACAAGACATATGGGAAAGACAGAGAAAAATTCATGCAAGCAGCTCACTGCTGAGAAAACAAAAAGGCAAATCAGAGGTAGGAAATACTAGGAGGGTAGATTTAGAATGAATATTAAGAAGAAATTCTTTACTGTGATGGTGGTGAGGTGCTGGAACAGATTCCCCAGAAAAGTTGTGGATTCCCCATCCTTGGAAGTGTTCAAGGCCAGATTGGATGGAACAACCTGGTCTAGTTGAAGGTGTCCCTGCCTATGTCAGGTGGATTGGAAGGAGATGATCTTTAAGGTCCCTTTCAACCCAAACCAGCTTGGAGAGGTACTCCCTGGGAGCAAGGGAATTACTGCAGAGGGCAGGAAGGATCTTTTTCTGACTCTTTTTGTCTCTAAAAATGTATTACAGGCCTAGAGGGACCTTTAGTTTTATCATTTATGAATGTGCTTATGGCATTCTCTGTTCAGCAGTTTTCTCCTGATCTGCTCTTAGCAAACATTTCACTGCCTACACATAGTTATAGAATAAGGATGATAATGTAAGTTTACGTCCCAGGGGAACACGGAGATGAAGCACTGCTGAAGTTCCCATGTGATGGGTTTTGTAGAACCACTAAGTTTCAGCATTGATATATTTTCCCTACTATTAGGAATAGTAGTGAAACACAGTGTCTTATACAATAGTTTTAGAGGGGAAGCCACATTAGAAATATTTGAGGTCACTTGAGTTGTTCAGCCTGGAAAAGGGGAGGTTGAAGAAGATCTCATTGTAGTCTGCAGCTTCCTCATGATGGGAAGTGATCTCTTTTTTCTGGTGACCAGTGACAGGACCTGAGGGAATGACCTGAAGTTGTGTCAGGGGAGGTTTAGGTTGGATTTAGAAAAAGGTTCTTCACCCAGAGGGTGGTTGGGCACTGGAAAAGGCTCCCAAGGGAAATGGTCACAGCACCAAAACTGATAGAGCTCAAGAAGCATTTGGACAATCCTCTCAGCCACATGGTGTGATTCTTGGGGTTATCCTGTGCAGGGCCAGGAGTTGGACTCGATGAACCTTATGGGCCCCTTCCAACTTGGGATATTCTAGGATTCTGTGTTTCTATGAGAGTCTTTATGCATGAACATTCATAAGTTTGCTCACAGGAGACCACACATGGTCAGTTACTACTGACACATTCCAGAATAATTTTAGCCAAGCCTCAAAAATATCTGAAGTGTGGAAAATAATTTTTCTCCTCTTCAGAATTTATACTCTCCCCATCTTATTTTTATACAGTGGTTGTCATTTTTACAACCTGCTATATCTGGAACCAGCTCCAGCACCTGGCTGCTTAGCCAGCACTTCACAAACCAGCCTTGTAAAAGCAGTTTCTTTGAAAACATACTCGTTAAAAAGCGGGGATCCTCATCAGCTTTCTGGTGTACTGAATTCCCACTGAAATCCAGTGTGCTCTTTTATACCTCCAAAATGGCTGATGATTTCAGAGGGAGTCTGTGATGTGCTGGTTCTGTAGAATTACAACCTTAACAGCTGTAACATCACTAAAAGGCTTATTCCAGAGAAAGGCTGTGTCATAAATGAGGTGTACAAAGGCTGGAACTTGCAGCTGCAGCTTGCTAACTGCGCCTGCTGCCAAAATTGATGCTCCCCAGGAAAGTCCTACTCTCTCTACATGTATGGTTTTCCTTTCAAAATACCCAAATTTCAGAAAGTTTAGAAATAAAAAGCACCAGTAAGGATTTTTGTTGGTTTCTAAAGTGACGGAGTTTCAGGTGATGAAATCCCTGACAGATGAATGACTGTACTGAGATGTCTGAAGGTTAAAGACACAGTCATGTTCGTGTCTCCTCTGTCTTCTCTCTATGGGATGTTTTTTGCCCTACCAGCCAAGGAGAGTAAGGGTGGGAAGTATCTGTGGTTCACTTCAGTTTATTAGATGAGATATTGATGAAAGGGATGTCTCACCGAAGAAACGTGCTGGAAACTCACATCATAGATATGTCCTGCAGCCTGTGCTCCAGGAGGCAAACTTCTGTTTGAGGGCTAAGAGTGACAGACACAGACTGCTAAATTGTGAAAGCCAAAAGAATGAATTTAAATCTAGGACTTGCCAGGCAACGTGTAAGGTGAGGAAATACAGTAGTAAAGGAGTGTTGACTATGTTTAAGTCATATATCTTCACTCTGATACTTAGTTCCTTCAGTCCTCAAATCCTCTCCCTTTCTGGCCTTTGCAATGAACATTCTGGATTTGGGGTCAAACCACTCCTGGACACTGTATTTGGGGTGCAGTTTGCTCTTTTCCATATGCTTTAAGTATGTCCAGAAGATGCTTTCTGGACTAGCACACTTAAGGGACATCATCAAAGAAATCCAACATAGGTGCTCAGCCCAGCCAAAATTAAGTCAGTGGGACCTTATCCAGAATTGCAGGTACCAAGAGAGCTCTGATGGTAAAATCTCAGTTAAGACACTGAATGGAGTGGAAGGAAATGAGCAAGTAGATTGCTTCTTGACCTTAATTTTGGCAGAGAAGGGTTATAAATACCTGAGCTATTTTGGGCTTTTAAATATTTGATAAATTTGGACATTTTGTTAATACCAAAAAAAAAAAATCCATAGGAAAGAAACAAACTAGAGTTTAGTTTTTCTGCAGAAGTTTCTATGGGCACATCAATCTGAATGGAAGAGAAGTTGAATCATTGATTTTTCTTCACAAGGGTTTGCTTTAGATTTAAAACAGTGTTCTGACAAGTTCCAAGGGTTAATTACTTATTTTTACTCAGTCTCTATAGGCCTTATTAAATTTAATCTCCAGTTTCTGAAGACACAAATTACAATTGTATCAAATACAAGGATAAGAAAGTGCAAGTTTTGCAAGTTCTTATCCAAAACAAATTCCTGCCTCTTTTTTTACCTATGTGTCTAATGATGGATCCATAAAATACTTTAAAAACTAGAGGTTAATTATATAATTGTTTTCATCTTATTCTTAATGCTGCTGTAAGGATTTAACTAAGGAAAGTGTAGTGTTTGTTTCAGAGCGCAATTTCAAATTGGCATCGAGCTGAAAGGATCAATAATAAATTCCAGCTCAAACTGTGAATCTTCTGATGCTTTTCTAAATTAAATCTGTGTGTGTCAGGAATATTTTTATCCCTCTGACACGGAAATCATGTTTTTCAGAAGCCTTGGCTGCAGAAATAATGGCTTATTATACAAGAACAGAAAAGGACAAGATATTTTAAACATATAGTGCAAAACATTCTCCAGTGGTATAAGTAGGTACAACCCCCCTTGATCTCAGTCAAACTGCCCCAGTATTCACTGGCTGAACATCTGACTGATGAGAGATATTCTAGATACCATGTTGTTCAGATTCCATGCTGTTTGATAATTAATGTTCTTTGTACAGTATCAGCCCACAAACCAATTCAGCCTGACAGATTCGTGAGAACGCTTTTTGTAATTTTCAGAGTCATTTGTATCTCCTGATCTCAATAGTGACATGTAGTCATATGCAAAACAATTTGAAAATAGCCATTTTGCTGCTTTGGATGAGAGGGGGAGCATCTTCTGGAGAAAGTTTTATTGATGGCCAAATTTGGAAAGTTTCATAAATGAAATGCAGAATTGAAGTTATTTTTTACTTCTACAGACACAGACATTTTTTTCCTGGCTTAGCATGGGCATGAAATAAGATTATGTGCAGTGAGTAGGTTTCAGTAGAATCACATCTTATGTCTTATTATATCCCTACTTTGACCATGCAAGCAGAAACAAGCTTTCTATCCTGAAAAACAAACAAAAAATTGCAATTACCGCACAAGTTATGCCATCTAAAGGAGAGACAACTGGAAAGAGGGGTTAATGTGAAAGTTTACATTGTGCTAAGGGTGTACAACGTTAAATGAGTTGTTTAGCCTGCAAAGATTTTATTTTTACAATATTGAAGCTGCTTTTAAATTTTGCAGGTATGATATTGAAGTTCACCTGTTTCAGATGTCCAACATCAAATTTGTGTGAAAATCTAGATCATGAAAATAATAATTGTCTTCTGCCCTTTCTAGTGTGTATAGTGTGGATAGTCTTAACATTCACCTCAGATGCCGCTTTGAGTAAGAAGACAGATACAGTGGTTTCTTTTCCTCATTTTTCTGATATCCTCAAATAGTTGTTTAACACTCACAAAGCTGTTCTATTGATGCCAGCATAACCAGAATTTTACCCAACATCCTTACTTTTACTGCAGTCATTATATTCCAGGAATCACTGGGCTATTACTCAGTGTGTGATGTTGTCTTTGCTGCCAAAATTTTATCTCAGAAGACACACAGATGGCATGTTTCTGCATATAAACACAAAGTAAGGAGTGCTGGAGCAGCCTAAAACACATTCATCCTACAGGAGTTGGGTTCTGCAAACAGGACTCTGACCCACCCAACACTGACTATCCTTTGCAGGGTCAGAGTGAGATTCTAGACCAGGTGAAATGTCTGTCCTGACCCACATTTGATTTTTCTTACCTAGCAGCCTGTGTGTTGCTCAGCTGTTATAAACCATGAAACACACACTCAGGAAATGCTCCACCACCCTCTGTCTCTGCTGTCAGGATGGAAACGCGACTGCATTTTTGTCATGACAGAACTGTAAATACTTGGGTCTCCTGTCTTCATCTGCTTCATAGTGATATTTATTCAAATGCAGAAGAACAGAACATTTCACAACTTGCTATTTAGGGCCTGATGAAATCATGTGCCTGCCACAGTTGTGTGTGTTCCGTCTGTTTTCCTCATTTTCAGTGCTGTGTGAGAATTATATTTCATGGGTGTCTGGCTGCTAATAGGAGGATGAAATCAGAAATCCAGGATGAATGTTTATTTAATACATCAAGTTCACAATTGTGGTTAAAACTGCAAAGATTTGTAGAGGCTTTCCCCTTGATATGACACTTATTTTTTTAGATTTTTTTTTTTTTTGTAAGAGGGATCTTGTGAGCCACTGAAAACTGATGTTGATGATGATAACATGAGTGGGAGAATATAAGCCTCTATATTTTCTTGCGCAGAATGACAGACACTCCTGGGGAAGATGTGACTTGCTGCTTTCTTATTTTGTTTCAACAATAATTCACATTTCTGTAACCCAGGGGAGCACCGAAGTTCTCTCCAGTATACATATATCTCATTACTTTCTATCAGCTGAAGAAAGCAGTTAGTTATTTTATAGCATCAAAAGTGGAAATTGGTTTGAAACAAACTATACAGCAGTGGAAAATTTATAAGCCACAAAATGCAATTCTCTGTTTTGGGACTTAGGTGAAGGGCAATGAAACTTCTACCTGTGAGTGGATAGGACTTTGTTTCATACTGTAATTCCTGTTGCATCTAGGACCTTTTTTGATGTTATTTAATTTTACCTTTCTTTTCCATTGAGTCCTAAGAAATTATGAAAATATAAATAAAATAAAAATTCCATTTAAAACTAGTAAGGGTGATTGGTGTGATGTTCATACACGAAGTCCCTACATCAAAGTTTTGGATCCACTTTTAAACATTGTGATTTATTTTTCTGTTTGAGGTATAAAGGCTGTAGGCCAAAGTTTAGATGTGTGTTTAGATGCCTAGCAATATTTTTTTTGTCTGATAAGTATATGATTTGAAATTCTGTTTCCTATAGGGGGATTGTTTTGGAGAGCAGTGAAATTTAGGAATTTAAAATCTAGAGTTTCAAATGCATCTCAGGTGTCTGAAGATCTGTGTGGATGTTTCATGGTATTTCTGAGAGGTATCTAGTTCTCAATCAATACCCACTTTTCCAGAAGTGGGATTTCTCATTTGTTTTTAAGAAGCTACATCAGAGATAAGCACATATTCTCCTGGTAATCTGTGGAAAGAAAGGGGGTGACTCATTCCAGTTTAAAATGGATTTAAAGAAGTGGGTCAGAGGAATCTCTTTCTAAAGGTGCCTACTTTTTCTTTTTCTCTTTCCTAGACAAGCAGCCCATATGTAGAGATAGACAATTTATGTACCTAAAACAGGTGAGATGGATTTGAGTTTGAGAATGGGATGCATTGCCACATTAAGACACCTCCATTTAGTTGTTAGGGCACAGATTGTGTGTAGACATCTAAGTGTTTAACCTTCCATTACATCTAACAGAGTTGCAGTCAGTAGAGGCTGAATTAATTCATCTGTGTGACTGTTTCAGGTTAAGTTCAATCACTCTCTAGGCTTTATTTGTTTTCAGACATTAGAGGAAACACTCAGTTGCCTAACCATAAATGTGTGTTGTCATTTGAGAGGCTTTAAGATGCCTCATCTGATATTTAGCTGCTGCTTCCAAAGAAAATGGGACTCTCCTACATTGTGGGTAAACTGACAGTTGGGAATAGTTGACTAATTTTATACCTTAGGGGGTGTAAAATGGCACGAGATCTCTATGTTTAAGCATTGGAATTTCTCCCTAGGTGTCTAATTGCTGCTGAAAATAGAGCTTTAGTAATTTCATATCCAGTGTCATGGGTGAAAATAGTAGTGGTTTGACATTCTGGCATTTGAGTCTGCAAGATGTCCAAAATTACCCTTTTTCCAAAGTGTCTTACATAGATATAAACATTCTCAGGTGGCAAAATGAGAGGCAAAATGCCACCGCTTCTGAAAAGGCAGTAAAAGGACCCTGGAGGCCCTCTGTTCATTGTGTCTTGTTGATTTTCAGATCAAATCTGAAATGTTTGCCTGCACAACAAGCCAGCGTCTAAAATTCAGAGTGAGATGCAAACATGAAACTAGTTTCAGCCCTGGAGGCCAGTCATGACTTCTACTGTTAGTTCTGGAAATAAAATCATGTCTCTGACAAAAGCCATACAGAACTTTTAAATTGACTACAACAGAGGTAAAATGAGGTCATAAGAAATTCAAGACATTTCCTGGATATTGTGAAGCTGCACGCAGCACTGAGTGCACTGAAAGTTCTCCTGGTGTTCTACATATTGATTGTATTTCTAATACAAAAACCCAAAACCAGTGAGGTTAATGATTTGATTGTGGGACACAAGGAATGATTAATCTGTTACCAAGAATTAGACTGTGAAAAACCCACAAGAACAGAGCAGACATTTGTGGTAAATATGCCTGCTCTGAACAGGGGTGTTCATATGAGAGGGACTTTTATTGGGATGTTGATGTAGCTATTTTCGTTACAGCTTTCTGGTTAACTACAGTCACTTGACTTCAGGTTCACACACACCTCACTGTCTTGTTTGGAGATGGAGGAAAAGCCCTGTGCTTGTTTTAATATGGATTCTTGATCTAGGCCTGACATTCATGTTACGTCATGCTCTAAAAGCTCTAGGTGCCTCTCCTAAGCTGAGTCTTCATTCTTAAGAGATCATGGATGTTCCCTGTAAGGTATGTAAATACAAGGAGCTCAAAAATTTACCAAAGTCAGGATTTGGAGGCTAATCCTCTATGGATAATTCAATTAATTAGGAAATACTGTCAATAATTTTCAAAATGACACTTTATTTCAAGCTGGTAAGAAACCAATGATCTGATAAGTTCTGATGTGCCAGTGGAAATCTGAATAGTATTGTTTTCAGGTTGGCATTAAACTGAAAAATTGGGCTGCATGTCATCCTTGTTTGCAAAAGATTCCTGCTTTGAATAAGTGTTTCACCCAAAATGCTGTCCCAGTTTCAGCTTGTGTGAAGAAATTTCCTCTGCTTATAGATAACCTCTCTACTTCTGACTGGAATGTTTTATTCTTACTGAATTCCTGGCCTGGCACCTGAAGCTGGTTTGTTTTGTTTTTTAGCTCAGTGATTTGGTGTGAGATTGTGTACTTGCATTGTTGTACAAGATATCATTGTGATATATATTTTCCTCAAAATATTCTTGTTCCTGGATTTGCACTGTATTAGTAATATGGGAGCAAAATTATCAAAATGACACCTTTGCTGGCTGCAAATTTGTCACAAGGAATACACGGTGTTGGGTGTACTGCTTCATTTTGCTGAGATTATCCCACACAATATAGAAAGGTCCAGCAGAAAACATTTTCATTTCATGTTTTTCAGACAGAGTTGCATCTCTTGATCTGATTTTTTTTTTAAACTTTATGAAAATATTCAGATGGACCAATGGATACCAAGTAGTATTTTCATACAGTGTATTTTGGATGCATATCTAATGTTCTAAAGACATGAAAAAGTGTGGTGGTAAACTTTCTGTCATTCCTGAAATGACAAAGCAGGATTTTAGGGTGGGAAAGACGTGTAGCTGGGAGAATTACTCCACTATTTTCAAATTTGCAATATTTTGCCTTGGGAAGAGTTCCCATGTGATGGTTTCCTAAAATCTTTTCCCACGTTACAGAATCAGTATAAATATTTATATAGGAAATGTTGGAGTTTTTACAAAATTGCAGTGTTTGGTGTGTTTACAGTCTGGTTATGGCTGCTGATGGAAATTGTGTGTCTGCATTACCTAAAATGAAAAGAAATTAAATAGGGCTCCCAGATAACCAGCTTTAAGCTGTGGCAAACTAGAAGAAGCAGTCATCGCTGCTGTACTGTAAATAGCCCAGTACCCAAAGCACACTCAATACTGCTATGTGGTGGTGACAAAGAACAACAATTAAGTGTCCCTTAGTTTTTCTAAGTATTCTCTAATAAGGCAGAGAGTGTCCTGTGTACATAGAGCTTTGACAAAGGAGGTTTAAAAAACCCACAGAAAACAAGCCACAACAACAATAAAACAGGTAATAAAGTTACCCTTTCTTTATTTTGCTTGCTCAGGAATAACAGTCTAACAGCAAATTTAAGAAGCACATTCAAGTGGATCTAAGAGGAAGAGCTTCACTGCAGTGTCATGAAGAAGTGATGTCTGTACAGCCTTGTCCTCACAAAGTCCCCAGATTTCTGTACTCGATGGGGTTTCTCATGTCAATCTCCATATGCAATTTCTTCTACCAAATACAGTTTTTCTTAACTTTCTCCTGTGACTTGCTAGAGGTGGGATGCTGAGTGAAGAGGAACCAAGTCTGGTTTTGTTATTAATGCTTCTGTATTGCCTTCATTCTCTAATGATTGTTACTGGAAGTGCTGACCATAATTTTTATATTTGATGTTGTTGATGTTGTAATGAAAATATTATAAAGCCTTTGATGTCATACCTCTCTGCCTCAGCTTTTGGACTGATCATGAGGTTAAAAATCTGCTGCTTCCAGCTTCCAGCTTTGCTATTGGCATCTTCTAAGAGGACTGTCCTGTGCATAGTCTTGTCTGCAAAAGAGGAGTTAGGAGAGAGCTTGGGCACTTACCTAGACCGAGAAAATATTGATGAAGCCTTCAACACTTTGCTTAGAAGGCACTTTAGAACAGCTTGTCCAGAGAAGTTGTGGATGTCCCATCCCTGGAAGTGTTCAAGGTCGAGTCAGATGGGGCTTTGAGCAGCCTGGTCTAGTGGAAGGTGTCCCTGCCCATGGGAGGTGGGTTGGAACAAGATGATCTTTAAGGTCCCTTCCAATCCAAACCATTCGGTGATTCTATGATTGTATGATTCACTTAGTATCAAAAGGAGGAAGTTTGTACATAACCAGCTTTTCCATTTCTTGTCATCATCATCATCATCATGGCTAGGCTTCGCGAACAAAGATTTGGGAAGGGCTCTACCCACGTTTCTTGCAAGCGCGTTGGTGGCTAAAAAGGCCAATACGAGAAAGGCATGTCCGGTTGCAAAAGACACAGCAGAAAGACTCCTTAGGTGGTATATTCTGTAAGGCTCGATTCTTTCTGCGTTGTCTTTTCTCCTCAAGGGTGATCCTGCGTGCTTTCTCAAAAGCATCAGCAGCGTTATAAATGGTTTGTCTCCAGGCCTCCCGATTGGAGGCCAGAGTAGACCAGTTATGGTGATCAATATGCCCGAGGCTGAGTTGTTGCTTCAGGGAGTCCTTGTATCTTTTCTTGGGGCTCCTCTCTTGTGGCAGCCGGTGGCAAGTTCACCGTAAAGCAGGATCTTGGGGAGGCGGTGGTCCTTCATTCTGGAGACGTGCCCAGCCCAACCCAGTTGTGTTCTCAGCAACATGGCCTCAATACTTGTGATTGCTGCCTGTTTGAGAACAGATGTATTGGTCACATAGTCTGACCAGTGGATGTTTAGGATTGTCCATTTCTTGTAAAGATACTCAATTCCTACAAAAGGCCCCAGGGACCATTTGGAGAATTCACCAAAGTGAATTCCTTCCATTGTTTCATTATTAACCCCTCTGAAGACCATGAGGGAGAACATAGCAGGGGGATTAGAACTAGATGATCTTTAAGGCTCCTTCCTACCCAAACCACTCTAGGTTGTATGATTCAATATTCTATGACACTGCTTACAAAATTTCAGAAATTGGTCTTACTGGCAGAATATCAGCTCTGTTCTCTGGGAGGAGCCAGCCCTGAGTGCAGTTCATCCCCATTAGAAAGCATTGTGGCCCCATTGGAAAGCAGACAGTTTCTCTGTTGCCCATGCCTCAGCATGGGTTAACACTCTTCTGAGGGTAGAGTTGCTAACAACAAAGTTCTGTCTGATTTTGGCAAGAAGCATCTCCTGCTGCCAACTGCTTCAACCTTACAAACTGAGGGCTATTTTTAAATAGTGGTCTCTATAAATTTAGAATATGGTTACACTGCTTGCCTTAAACCAGGCTTAAACCAGCCTGTTTGGGCCCTGGTGCCAGTGTGGATTGTGGCAGTATGTAGTTCATTACAGGCTCCAAAGCAACTGCAGAAAGAGTGTTTTCTTGCTGTGCACACAGTGCTGCTACCAGCAGACTGCTGTCTGCATTGGAAAACTGCAGTTCCTTGCTGGTTTATGTCCATCTGCAGGCTGCCATGGACATCCAATCTGATCACAGTCACTGCTAGGAAAGCAGAACTTCAAGGGACACGGAGGTGACATGGCAGGACGGTGGTACTGGTGCCTCAGTGTCTGACTTTCTAGAGGGCTCTCTGTCTGTGTTACACAGATTTGCTTGGCTGGAAGTATTCGGGCACAAGCAAAGAGGGAAAAGCCCCAAGCTGGATATCTTTATCTTGTTAGCATCTCTCCTTTCTCTTCAGGCACTGTTTGTTTTGCAACTCAAGTGTGTTAAGTGGTTTTGTATTAAGGACAACCACCCAAGTACCTGTGTTAAAGGACGACACCAAAGCCAACACTTTGTTGGGAATCAGGAATTTTCTGTCATTAATGGGTTGCCAGTGCCCCAAGTACTCTAAAGGGAAATCCATCTCCTTGTCCAACTGAACCTCAGGAGCTCACCATCCCTCCTGCAAGCCTTTCCTCATTTGAGAAGGGACCTTAGCTCCATGAGATGATCAAGCAGTGTGCCTGTAGCATGACAGGCAAAGCTCGAGGGACAGCTGTTCTGAGGCTGGAAAAAGAGCCAAGGCCTTTAGGAAAAATTACAGCCTTTCTCTGAGGCAAACTTTCTAGCTGTGCAAAACCTTCTGGGGGAATTTGCCAAGATGCTGCCCTGAATTTGAGAGAGAAATGTTTTTCCTGTTGTTTTGATAGACTCTGCTAGCCTTGTCGTGTTCAGCAGCTGTACCTCAGGCCCTGTTGTGTTGCCTTCATGTCTCACAGTGGCGCAGTTGGCCCTTTCTTTTTTAGTCACAGATCAAGCAATGCCATGACAAATAAGTCAGCCTTTTCCTCTGTTTGCAAACCACTTAATTTAGCTCTTGCTCTATAGGAAAACCTGGTGCAGTTATTTATAACAACATGGCCCCAAGTACTTAAAACAAGTCAACATTCTGATTATGGCTCTGCATATTTTATTGCCTACATTTAATTCACACTGCTCTAAACAGGCACCTGTTCCTCCCTTATCTCATCCCAGTTTAATAGTTACTGCCTGTCCAAAGAGTCATCATGATGGAAAATGGTCTGCAGCTTGTTTGCTTACTAAAAGAGTCAGTGCCCCTTGTAATACATCTGTTCCAAAGTCTGTGTGCATCGCCAACTGGCGATGGCGATGAAAAAATTATTTTTTTTTTGTGAACCTGAAAGTAAAACCATATTGTATTAATTTAAGTATTGCAAATATTCCCTCTTCTAGTAGTACCAAGACCCTAGTTCTGCTGATGCTGCTCCAACCATCTCTCTCTGTAAAGTTCTTTAACCAACATCCTTTTTAGAATTATAGAACGATTTGCATTGGAAGGGACCTTAAAGATCATCTAGTTCCAAACCTCTACCATGTTCAGGGGCATCTCACGTTGGACCAGGTTGCTCAAAGCCCCATCCAACCTGGTCGTGTACACCACTAGGTTGGGGGCATCTTCCCAACCTGTCCCAGGCTTTAAGCATTTTTGATGATAATAATTGAACCAATACTGCTGCTCAAGTTTCCAGTGCTCTGAGCTCTTGTCTTGTTCAGTGTGTGAGGGTATGACACTTCTTGCTGTGCTGTTCTCTTTTGGTTCAACACTGCAAACACTCAATTCAAGAGCTCCTTACAAGCATCAATAGCTTCACTGACTCCACGTGAAACCTTAACACAGCTGCTGACAATGTTTCTTTTCCAGCAACTTCAGAGAATTTTATTAAATAGAAAGGGCTGCACTAAGAGCCTTTAATCTGCTCAAAACTTGTATCATGTGATCAAGACAACAGAGAACCTGACTTGTTAAATATGCATATATTTTCTTGAATCAGCAGAATCCTCTCTTCTTTTCCTGGGATCCCTCATCTCCCTTATTACATAGCTTCTGAAATCTAAAGAGCAGAAAAGACTATTCTGTGATGTCCAGCTTCATTCTCAGAACTTATGTGTCCTGAATATTGCAAGAGGCAGAAATGGTTTTGTAGGTCAGTGTCTGATCATAATGTGATTCATGTGCATTAAGGAAGGAGAGAATGGAGACCTTATCTTTGACATTTCCTATCTTCTAAGTGCAGAGCACCTTTCCAACCAGTGATACTCTGATTTGATTCAAGCTGGATATCTACATCTGTATGATAAAAGGCAGAATATTTTTGGGCAAAGAAAGGCAAAATGTATCATTAGATTTTGAGGATTTGCTTTTTTTTTTTTTCATTTTTTCTTTTTAAACACATCTAAGAATTATAGAATCATTCACGTTAGGAAAGACCTCCAAGATCATCTCATCAAGTCCAACACAAGGCATAAATGTATCTTTTTTGGCACACACATTCTGCCTCTCTCAGCCTTTCCATGCATGATTCTGCAGACACATTCAAAATCCTGGTTGTATGTGCAATTTTGCTATGAATGACATTCTTCTAAACAGATGTGGACTTGGCTCATATGTCTGCACCTCAGCAAGTTACCTTCAGCTCCCTTGGAAGCCAGCACAGAAGTAGGTGTCAATGGTTGAAGGTATTTTCTATATCCCTACTGATGCAGTGCAACACTAAACACCTCATACATATGAAAACATTTCTAGTTAGTGAGATGAATCTCATGGGCAAGTGTCTGTGCTTTAAATTTTTCACAAACAAGGATAATCAGTGCAATTAATGTAAAGTATGTTCTTATTTAAAATGTCCTCAGAACATCTGAAGGAGACCATAACTTGTCCAAGGAAAATTCTGCAGTGAATTTGATCAGGCAAAATGCAAAATAAGCATTAAAAATGTGACAAGGACAGTTGAGTTTACAGCACAGTTAGACAGTACCACTAAATTTTTCATGACCAGAAATGGAAATGCAGTCAGAACAGCGCCAAAAGAACCATATACTCCAGTAAGTTTTCACTGTCATAACTCTTACTAGTTAATTAGCTGTGACTGGTTAGTAGCATCATGCTGGTGTTCAAGTCCCTCTGTTTCCTATTTGGTTTCTTTGGTGATGTCTGTATTGACATGACAGTTTGTGCTCAAAAGCAGAGAGCTCCCTTACTCTTACATCAGGTAGCCACATCTCTTATAAGAGGATGCATTTCATTCATCTTCTTACATGTCCTTTCCAGCCCTACAAAACCTGATGCTGTACTCTTTATAAGGAGAATCTTGGTCAGTTTGCTGTCACATCCATATGTGGCCTGTTCAGAAGACAGACAGATTTGACCTTTAGCTGTTGCTAAAGATTTGAATGTGGCCAAACATCCTGATAGACTCCTAAGGACTTAGTATAGACCTATGTCCATGCAGTTTTGAGTCAAGTCAGGTATGAGCTGGAGTAGGACTTAAAAAAAAATTAGAAAAATAAATTGGGGGGCTCTTCTGTGGGTACCTGAAAATAATATATGCCCTAAAGAGATCTAATTTCCTGTATGAGACCAAGAGAAAAGCTCAGACTGAGAAGAATATCCCTCCCTTTACTGGGGAGGGGAGCACAGTCAAATGTGAGAATAATGGATAATTCTGTCTGAGTGTCTTAAATAGGCTTCAAATAACTTGCTGCTTTTTGATGCATTTTGTGTTTCTAAGAGTGACAACGGGAATATCTGAAAAAAAGCTTCAGGTGAACAGTGGGAATAAGACACAAAAACTGCCGAAGATTGAAGACGATGATGTTCTGAGGAGTCTGAAGTTTTAGCTCTCAGTTGTGCATAAAATTTTAAAATGTCATTTTCTTTTGAAGGTCATAAAAAGGAATACAAGTCAGGGAAGGAAGAGGTAGGGAAGGTGTGAAGAAGAGAGGATTATGTAGCAGTGGGAAGCTAGTCCAGGGGAAAGTTTGTATTATCTTCTTTTTCCTTCTGTTTTTCTGTCCCTCCTCTTCTGCCTGAATTTCCCCTGCTGCTTCCTCTTTTTGCACAATACCAACAGCAGGTTATTATTAAGTGGTGTAAGCAGGTAGTGATTTGTGCTGAGCTGAACTCAGCGCTGGTTTCCTGACAGGCACGTGCTAACAGAGGACAAATCGAGGTTGCTCTTCATTCTTTTTTTCCGAATGATCTGACCTAAATTTGCACAGCTGTGTTCACATTTAATCCTGTGTAATAGCTCAGAGGCTTTATATCTCATAGGAGCAGCCTACTGGCACCTGACATTTATTCTGGACCTCGTTCAGTTCTGCCCTAAAAATCCTCTGGCACAACCTGGTATTTTTGGTTTGTTTTTTTTTTCCCTATAAGATTTATTCCTCCATCTAAATATCCTTGAAATGACCAGTTTATGGAAGGTATAATCTAGACTATTGCTTCTCAGCCTCCTTGGACCTGGTGACCTGTACAAAATCTCTAGTGTGGATTGGTCCCACAAGCAGAATGTGAGAGGAATTGAAATAAGTTGTTGACTTGTTTTCCTAAGTGACTTTCTTTGGGTCCCTTAGTTACACTCTGTTTTCACCCATGACTATGTGGTCCATATATTTGAAGCTATTGATCTAGGGAGAAAGTCCAAGTGATTTTAATCTTAGCACTAATTTTGTTGCTGGAGGCTGAGCGGGTATCTACCCTTAGTGAACTAGGTACCACTGTGCTTTGCTAATTCCAACTGTACTGGTAAAAGACAAAGCACAGTGAAGTTTGTAAATGAAAAAAATGCATAAAATAAACCATACTTTCTTATTTTCTGTCTTATTTGCTCCACTCTCAATATTCTTTGGGTTATGAGTAATTTTTTAAAGAATAATTTAATATTTGTCACTGTGTCTCATTATATCTTGGTGGTAGCAATCAACGAACCTTGGGAAAAGTGATTTATGGTGTTGCACTCTTTATGAACACGTCTAATGCATCCAACAAATTTGTGGATATTGATTTTCCTGAGAATATTAAGCAGCAAACTTTTTTTGTTTTTATTTACAATATTGGAAGATAATTTTCAGGGCTTGCGTCCAGGCTGAGTTATCTCCTTAGAGTATTGTCATGGTTTGAGACAACCCAAAATCCAATTCTGATTCCTAGCCCCCCTCCCACATCTCGACCCCATGTGAGATGGGTTTTCCAGACAAAAACACAAGACTCAATATGGGGGGAAGGAATATATTACAAGACTGTACACATAAATAAATACTATAATACACTACAAACAATCTTAACTCTATCTCTACCATGACAATAATATTTACAGTGGGCCAAATCTCTTCTCCCTCCAAATAAAAGTCCAGGAGAGAAGAAGAAGAAAAGACCCCTTCCAGTCTCTCAGCAGCAGGTCTCTCTCTAGGCAGCAGGCTCTCTTCTTCTCTTCCAGGCAGCAGAAGCAGTTGCTGGCTCTCTGCCAGCACACACGAGGGAGGCCTCCAAGCCTCTCTTGGCCCTCCGTCTTCAAAACGGGGGTCTTTCCGTGGGCTGCGTTACCCCAGACAAGGTCGCTCCACCGCGGTCATATCACGAAGCACCGGGGTCTTCGTGACGGTCTGGTATCCTCAGGGGAAATCAAGCCCCTGTGCAGAGCTCCCATGCTCTGACTCAAGATGGCTGCCAGCTTCTCTGAAGCTGCAGCAGGGGGGGCCAAGGTCACCCCACACACACATTCCTTTGGCCTTCCTGGCTTATCTCTCAGGAGGCCGGAGCTTCTTAGCTCCTCTCTGTAGTGCATACTACACTCCAAGACTCTTCAAGTGAGTCCAATCATCCTCCTCTCTCTCAGAGGAGTCTCCAGTGAGTTTGGGGAGTTTGGGTTGTCCAGTTCTTACCCCCCGAAACTCTGTTCCTGCTGCTGGCTCGGTTCTCTTGTCCTGCTCTCTGCTGCTGGCTCTTTTCTCTCTTTCCTTGCAGGAGTTTTTCTGTCTGCTTCCTCGGTTCTTATCAGTTGGCTCTTTGCCACTGCTCTTCGGACACTGCTGTTCTGCTGCTGCTCCGCTGCTGCTCCGTCGCTGCTCCCAGCGTCTCCCACTGCTGCTTACCAGGGAGAAACTCCCCCAGCTCCTGGCCACAGGCACTCAGCCCAGCTTAATACTGTTCCGAGTCCCTGCAGCCCCCCAACCGGGGGCTGGGGGGGGGCAAAGCCCCCAAGGGGCCGGAGCCCCTTCCTCGTGGCCTCTACAACATGGCCACCTCTTCTTCCACACCCAGTCCTACTGCTTCTTTTCCGGTCTCCAGAGATATGTTTATATTTTGCAGGAGCACTGATTGGGTCAAACCCCAAGGGTCACCACCCCCTCGGGGGTTACCACTTTTAGCTTCAGGGGGAAAACCTGGTTCAAACCACTACAAGTATAAAACCCAAATTAGGCTTTTTAACTTTAAACTGGGCTAAATGCTTATGCACTGGGGGAAAAGCATTTTACATAGATATGACTGAATAAGATTATATGTCTTGTATTTGTTTTTACCTGTACCATAAGTCTTTACTTTGGCTTCCATAATGAAGAAAAAATGCAAAGGATTACAGCAGACTGGAAACCTAAAAACCTTAGCAAGAGAGCTGCAAGGGATTATTGCTACCTTATACTGTGATATTATCTCAATCTGTAAACTATGCTGAGGTGTTAGGTGGTTGTAAAGATTGGAGATATTACAAAGCAATCCCTGACATTTCCATGTCTAAACAGAGCATTAGAATGTTTCCCATAGAGAAAGAGAAGACTTGAGACTGAAGTCTTACATGTAATTCATATTAGAACAAACAGAAAATCAAAAAGAAGCAGGGACCCAAAAATCTAACAAGACTAACAAGTCTTTGGGCTGAGTTCTACATCATAGAATCATAAAAGCATTTAGGATGGAAACCACTGTGAATTCAGATCACTGAGTCCAACTGTAATTGTGTATGTGCAGTGTCTATTGTGCTGCTTTTGGCTGGGAAAGAGTTGATTTCTTCACAGTAGCTGGTGTGGGGCTGTGTTTTGGATTTGTGCTGAAAACAGTGTTGATTAACACAGGGTGTTTTCATGACTGCTGAGCAGTGTTTACACAGAATAAAGGACTTTTCTGCCACACCACTAGTGAGTATGCTAGGGGTGCACAAGAAATTGGGAGGGGACACAGCCAGAACAGCTGCCTACAATTGATCCAAAGGGATATTCCAGACAATATGGCATCATGCTCAGTATACAAACTAGGGAAAAAGTTGTCTCAGGGCTGTTGCTTGGGGGCTGGCTGGACATTGGTTGATTGATTGTGAGCAACTGTTTTTCATTTGCACAATTTGTCTTTCTTGGGTTTTATGTCACTTTTTTTTTATTTTTCCTTTTCATTACTATTATTAGTGTTATTACTATTACTATATTTAAATTATTAAACTGTTCTTACCTCAACGCTCAAGTTTTCTCACTTTTATCCTTCCAGTTCTCTTCCCTGATCCTGCTGGAGGTCAGTGAACAAATTGTGTGTTGCTTAGTTGCCAGCTGGGGTTAAACTG
Source organism: Neopelma chrysocephalum (assembly GCF_003984885.1). Lineage (NCBI taxonomy): Eukaryota > Metazoa > Chordata > Aves > Passeriformes > Pipridae > Neopelma > Neopelma chrysocephalum. The sequence continues at coordinate 12,429,236 of NW_020897725.1, read as the reverse complement.
CAACAGCTTTTTAGCAGCTTCGGGGCTTGAAGAGTTTGAGATGATTGATCAGAGCATATTAGAAGTGATTTATATCTGTTAACAGTTGTGGGTCATGGTATTGATTAATCTGTTCTCAATATTAGTTTCTGTGATCTGCACCACTCTCTTTTGATTTGTTGTTCCTGTTAAAGATTGGTGTTGGCTTTGTAGTTTGCTGTGCTCTGTAGTGATTAGTGGTGTTGTGCCTGGGAGATTTGTTACTGAAACACTAATTCTGAGTTTAATGTGGTATTTGAGCTCTGACCTGAAGCCATGACTGTACTTTGGGTATCATCTCATGAAGACAATTAACAATTATACTTCTTCCTCTGAAAGGTTTTTTTTGTGTGTGTGTGTATAGAAAATAGAGAATGGCACCTTTTCTACTGTCTTGAGTGCTGTTTTCTTCCTCCTTATAAAACTTCTCAGTTTGATCATCCTTGGGTAGTTACAATGCTTCTATTGGTATTTCCTAGAAATATTGCTTCGGGTTTTTTTAAGGTTAACAAGCAATCTAAGAATATGACCAGGCTACACTAGGTCATGGGTAGCACAGCATGTGGGAGAATATAGGCAGGTATCTAGAGAGCTTCTCACCTCCACTGGTCTGGAACTTCACTCCCAAACAACTCAGGATGCTGAAGAAGTGATGGAATATTTGAAAAAATGCTATGGCTATTCCAAAGAGGCACAGCTTCCTGCTCTGTGCTGGGCCCTGGCCACTATCTACCAAACATTGCTTGATATTATGCAGCAGCCTCAGGGAGAGGAGAGGGAAAGAAAATCAACACTCACTGCAGCTAAATAAAACACTATATCAGTCGTCCCCATAACGAAAATAAACATTGGAAACAGAAGTCAGCTTGTTTAGTAAGGGAAATTAAATTTTTAGGACTAAAATGGCAAGGTAGGAGTGACCATATCCCAATGGGTGTGATCAATAACAGCAATGTCTCCAACAATTAACAAAAAAGAAACACTAGATTTCTTAGGTGTCATGGGTTTTTGGAGAATGCTTGTTCCAGGTTATAGTCTGATCTGTTTTGGTTATAGTCTCCCTCCCTATGGAGTGACCTGGAAGAACAAAGACTTTATAAGGGTGTTGAGCAGGAGTATGCCTTTGCATAAACTAAATGGGTGATAGTTTGTGCAGTAGCACTTGGACCAGTCCAGACAGGACAAGATGCAAAAAATTTGCTTTATACCTCAGGCAGGTATAATGGCTCCAACTGGGTCATCTGGCAAAAAGTCACTGGAGAAAATCTAGGTTGGCCTCTAGGGTTTTGAACCATGGGATATGGGGCATCTAAAGCCCATTACAGTCCAACTGAGAAAGAAATATCAGCAGCATATGAAGGAATTTGAGCCACTTCAGAGGTAGTTGGTACTGAAGCACAGCTCCCTTTGGCATCTCGATTCCCTGGGATCAGCTGGATGGTCAAGGGGAGGGTCCCCTCTACGCATCATACAACTGATGCTAAGTGGAGTAAGTGGGTGCACTGATAAGGCAATGGGCTCAAACTGGAAGCCCTGAGTGCCTGGGAAGTGCGGATCACGGACTGACCAGAGGGTCAAAACATTGGAGTGTCACCAGAAGGAGTAAAATAGGATGAAGAGGACCCTCTATAAAATAAATTACCAGAAAATGAGAAGCAATATGCTCTGTTTACAGACAGATCCTGTCATTTTGTGGGAAATCATCACAGGTGAAAAGCTGCTGTGTGGAGTCCTGCAAGGCAAGTCACAGAAACTGCTGAAGGACAAGGTGACTTGAGTCGGTTTGCAGAGGTGAAAGCCTTCCAGCTGGCTTTAGATATTGCTGAATGAAGGAAATGGCCAATACTTTCTCACTATGCTGACTCATAGGTGGTGTCAAATGCCCTGTGGGTGTGGCTGTAGCAATGGAAGGAGAGCAACTGGCAGTGCAGAGGGAAACCCATCAGGGCTGCTGAATTATGGCAAGATACTGCTGCTTGGGTAGAGAACCTGGTTTTTAAAGCATGTCATGTAGACACACACACACTCCAGTGCCACTGAAGAATGTGAAAACAATGGGCAGGTGGACCAGGCTGCTAGAATTGAAGTGGCTCAGGTGGATCTGGATTGGGAACATATGTGTGATATAGTTACAGCTCAATGGGTCCATGACACATCAGGGTGTTTAGGAAGGAATGTAACACACAAATGGGGACCCCTGGTGGCCTAGTGGTTAGCATGCAGGACTCTCACTGCTGCGACCACGGGTTCGAATCCCAAGTCCCCCGGGCAGATGGTAGCTCGTTAGGCCTGTGAGGCCATCCATCTATGAGAAGGTCACTCTAAACAAACCTACGTCCTGAGGACCTCACTGCCATTGTCCAAGCTTGCTTGGCCCCGGCAGATGAACCTTAGGATTAAAGGGTGGGCTCAGTTCAGCGCAGCCTGTGTCTCACCTAAAAAATCCATTGCGCAGGCTGGAAAGGTAAAAGACCTTTCCCCAGATCTTCGTTCGCGAAGACTGGCCATTATATATAACACACAAATGGGCTTGTGATCGAAGGGCGGAATTGGCTATTGATGCCATGAATAAGCCTTGTCATTTTTTTTGTACCTTCAGTATTGTACTTAGATTGGCTTCTTTTAGAAGTCTAAAGGAGATCTCTTGCTGTCACATAAAATCGTAGAAGATAAATACTGGCTTGATTTATTTTAACAACATGAGTTGTAAACTTCTGAAATCACTGTTTTGTTGAAGAACTTAACTCTCTCATTTTCCTGATGTGCTAGCAGGAAAAACTGACAGGTTCTGTAAAGTGGGGAACAGCTGATGACAGTGTTGTAGTGAAAGTACTTACTGACATTTGTGACTGCTTTGACTCAAGCAATTGATGTATGCTCAGACAAGGCTATTGAGATACAATCACTGTCATAAGAACTGAGATCCAGTTCAGCTGCATGAAGGTGAACATTGGAGCAATTTAATTAAAATAGAAAACAAGCATGAAAAAGAGATTTGGTCTGATGAGTTTGCTTCTTCTAATCATTTAATCTCAGAGCATATTTGTGTGTGTTTGCTGTCCTCCTTATATTGTGTTCCTCTGCTTCTTACTTAGAAGTACAGCATTAGTGGAGAGAAGAATGAGTTATCTCAATGTGACTTTATTCATTTAATGAAAGAATTCTTTATTAAATAAATAAGTGGATAAAAATACCTAGCTTGCAACAAATGCCAGCTTCTGAAAAACTTCACAATAAAATAACAGATGCTTTAAAACCAATAAGGACAGTGGTGCAATCCTGGAGATAGTATGTGCTATGTTTCTTGAGTGGCAGCTTTATTCTCCTAAATGAATGTTTCTAGGTTTGTGTCTTTGCCCTTGATCACCCGACATTTTGTTCTTTTGTCCCTGGTTGCTTTATATTTTTATTTTTTTTCCTAGTTTCTGTGATGGAGATGGACAAGAACGGTGAAAGCACTAAAAAAATCGTCTGGTTTATTTGTCTGGTTTATTTTTTGCTTGGATGTAATTGTGCAAATGCTAGAGAGTTCATGGACTGTCAGATTATGTAATGTCCTGTCCTTCTATCCAGTCTGCTCTGTCCCCATCTCACCTTACTTTGCTCCCTTTGGTTGGGTTGATGGTGATTGCTTTTTCAGCAGGGAATTGTCAGATTCATTTTTATCTTCAAGGTGTTCAACAGCTGTGTGTGTGGTACATAATCAACTAATCAATTGCTGACAGAGGGCTCGGTCAGTTGACTGTATCTCTAAAATGTCATTAAGTATGAATACTGTAAGTCAAAAAGATTGCAGAGAGCAATGGAGGATAAAGATGAATAAAGCTATTGCAGTTTGGCCAGTATCATTTGTTAAACAGTCTCCAATGCTCAGGGTATCTCCAATGACAGCAATGGAGATATGGGGAGTAAAATCCAGCCTTCCTTTAAAAATGCAAGTGAAGCAGTCTCTAGACTTTTAACATATCGATTTTCATAGGGCTTTCTTTGTATAAAGGATTCTAATTTTCAGTTCGTGTGCCCTTGCTATAAGTGTAATGACAATTGGAATTGGCTGTCTCTTGGTTGGACACCAGCTCTGGTTGGAAGGACAAACTGTCAGACTGGTGACCTGACTCGTGCCATTGGTGCGTGTAGGACAGCACAGCACTGCCAGTGACAGTGGCAGCACCATCTGAAGCAATCCAGTGCTTTGGAGTGATGAGGGTGACCACAGAGACCACTTTTACTGGGACAGAAGGACAAAACACTTCCCATGTTGCTTTATTAGATTCACATTGATATTTTTTAGTGTTGTCTTCAGGTCTCTTCTGAAAAACGTGAAGAGTTTGATTTAGAAACAGACATTTCAGAAATACAAATGTACTGAAGCCTTCCCAAGAATGACCTCTATATTTTTTTTAAACTGCTTATTAGATAACTGATGATACTTCAGTACTGGCAGCATTCCCTACTGTGTTTACAATGCTGATGTCATGGCAACCTTCAGTATTATTTTTACCACCTCTTCTTCTATTTATAACCCAAGGTCGTCCCACATAGTGATCAGTGAGTAAAGGGTGTCAGAGGTGCTTGATGAGCTCTGGATTTTGGATGGTAATGATCAGGTTCCTTTAAGCAGTCACCTGGTACAGGAGTGAAAACTTAGTGCATCATTTTAACCACTTAACATTTTCTTACTCTAGGGGTGCCTGCAGCTGTTTTGTCAAATTTCATAGCTTCTTTCATTGAAGAATGATACTCATGTGTCTAAGCAGATTTTCTTTGAATCTTGCTAAGTACCATGAAAATAAGGTGCACTAAAGGCCCCTTTTAGTACTTGTGAGATGTTCTCTGAAGTACCAGGTTATGCTGCTGGGAGCATAGATTTATGTGCTCTGATCTTGTGGTGTGCTGGTGGGGTGGGTGCAATTTCAACCTTCTAGTAGCTGTTTATACTTTTGTTGATCAGTGGGGGAAATAAAGTTTCAGAAACAACTTTTCTGTTTGGTTGTTAGTTGGGTTTTTTTTCAGGATAATTCTTCTATATTTGTTTTGAAGAGGTGTAAAGCTTGAAAAATAAAATGTAAAGACAGTGAAGACCTGTGTGTGTATTTCCATGTATTTAATGTTTAATTTACCCTTGTTAATCTTAACTTCATGTCATGCTTTCTATCTTGGACAGTATTGGTATTGTTATGAACTGTCTGGCCATCCATTCACACCTCTCCTCTTTAAATGGGTGTCTTCAAACACACGGAGTTTCCTTTGATCCTGAGCTTTTGGTCTAGGGAAATATGCCTCGGCACAACATGCTGATTTACTGCCAGAGGCAATTCTTATAATTAGCATTTTCCTCAAGACCAAATACCTTGTCAGAGTATTGCTTTGTGGTGTTGTATGGTTTTCTCTCAGCTTCCCACACAGTCTGCTTTTTGACTTAGGCAAGACTATCACATGCACACTAAGACGCACACAACACCTGGTGGATATGTGATATTCATGACTTATAAACTGCATGCAAACTCTTAATCTGTGCAAAAAAGCAAAAGGAGAAAGTATTAGTTTCATTCCTGTTGAAACAGGGTGAAAGAAAATAATAAAAAAAAGTACTTTGACAAGTAATGGAGTCTGAATATACCTTCACTGCACCTAAATCATGGCCTGACACAAGCTAATGTAGAGTTCCTTACCTCGTAGGTGTATCAGACGTGTAGCTTAGCAATTGTGCTATTCTTTCTCACACTTATATATATATATATTACATATATTTTAAATCCCATTGTTGTCATTTCAAAGTCATCATCTGGAATGTTAGTTTTTGAGGACAGTGAATGAAAAATCAACGACCCTTTAACTCTGGAATGGGCTGTTTTTGAAAAACAGTAGTGCTTGAGAGGATAGCCAGAAAGAAAACTTAGTTCAAAATAATCGGTGTAATAAGCCAGTCATTTGGAAAATTACTAATCAGGAGTGAGCCCTGAGACTTATGTGAAAGCCTAATGCTTATCTGAGGACTTAGTGTATTGAACTCCTCTTCATTCCTGCTTTATTAGAGGACACGGTCAAATCTATGAGTGCCATGGAAATTATTGATTGGCACCTATGGAGAAATTTTTGCCTTTGCACCTGAGCTAGATGTGCCCTTAGAGCCCCATATGTCTCAGACAGGGGAATTGTTAAGAGCCCTGACATGGGTCTTCCTCAGAGATTGCACTTGGCTGCTGATATGATTGTGTTAATTAAATACATTTTATCTCTGTCCTCTTGATGATCCTATAGACAAATTCCAGACATCTTGGCAGATTGCCAGAAGTAAACTTGCAGGGAGGAAAAGAGGAAGTGGTAAATAGAAAATTCTAAATCTGTCCAAAAGCTGTAAAAGTCCTTGGCTTGCCTCTGCTACAATTAGGGAAATGTTGAGGGTTTACACTGGTGTATTAAATAGTGTTGGTTTGAAAACCTACTTTCCCAAAGCTTCCTTGACTAAGGCACCACCTCCAGAGGTCCCTTCGGACCTGAATTATTCTACAATTCAATGAACATATGAGATGTTACCTATAAATGGTTGTAGGGCTTCAAAGTCTTGATCTGGATGTTGAGGCCTATTAAGTGCCATGATTGTCATCATTTTCCTTAGAAGAATCTCTTGCATTCATTAATTTTTGAATTATTCATATCCCCTCAGAAGCTTCCCTTCGGGGACTTTATTTAAGACATTGAAGGGGTCAAAAGCAAGAGAATCTTGAATTCTGCTCTCATCTATCTGGGGTTCCTGTCTTTTTGGCCTGTGCTTTCACAGAAATGAGCTGTGCTGACTCTGGATATCTGCCATGTCATAAAATGGGAAGAAAAAAAATCAATTTCCCATACAAGAGCAGCAAGAGAGTTAATTAAAATTTGCTTTGAGATTCTTGCACATATTATGTTATTTTCTTTTTGCTCCTTATACTTTCCATAATATTATCATTCTGTCCTCAGGTTTCTTACCTCTCTTAATTACTGCTTTGATCTGGCTTTTAGTGAGTCTTCCTGAAGATGGAGCCAAATTATGTCACTGGAAAGATTCCAATTGATATCAGTCGATTTAAAGCTTTGCATGAACTCCAAGATGCCAACTAAAATGTAGTAATCCATTCATGGATTTGTTAAGCAAAATACTTTATGTATACTTATGTTTCTAATGTCTCTATGTATGTGTTATTTAGGTGATGACCTGAAAAAATCATGTCTGAGGTCCAAGGAACGGTCGAGTTTTCTGTGGAGCTACACAAATTCCATAATGTGGACCTCTTCCAGAGAGGGTGAGTTGATATTTCCATTAATTTGCAGCTGATAACAGAGGAGCAGCTTACAGAAAAGAGTTAAATTGCAAAACAGGTTCTTTTCTGCCAAATGCAGTTATATTTCATGCAATCTCCAGGGCAGAGAAGGTTGTCATTGGGCTTTCATTGCTGTCAAGGAAGATCAATGTACATTACTTTCACTGTAAAGTCAGACTGAGTGACTTGTTTTTGCAATACAATGTTAAAATGCTCTAAATTGTTTTAAGCCTCTGTTCAGATATAAGTACAATAGATGTTTTAAATGCTTCTGGACTGGTTTTGAGTCTGTGGTAAATGATAACTGCATGGAATTATAATGAAAACATGTTGATTTTAGGGTCATAAATCTAATTACTATATTCTTTTAATGAAATTTAGCTGAATGCCACCATTTTAGAAGGGAAAATGAATACTCATGTCTGACTAAAGCTCTGCGTCTGTGGCCACATTGTTTTTTTACACCCCTATTAGTCAGAAGAACATGTACAACTCTGGTCTACTTAAACTTCTCTATTATTTTTATACCACTCTTCCAAAAAGTTTTTATAAAAAACTGGTGTCTGTGAAGAAGCCTGACCAAGTGTGGATTGTCACTCTGCTTGCATATTGGACCCCACAGGTGTTTTTCAGTGAAGAAAAATTAGATAAACAGTTTTTGAGGAGAACAGGACATTCAGACAGGTCCAAAGAATGTATTTCATGGACAACAGTGGATTCTTTCATCTATGGCTGTTGTATACAGAACACTACATATTCTCTTTCAAGCCTTGTTGCAGGGGTGGCTCACAACTGATTTGTCTATCTCGAGCACCATTTCCTGCAAGAAAACAAGGGAATTATTTCAGGTTTTGGGATAGATTAGGTAGAGCTGTTTCCATCTCTACAGACATCTTGTTATTTACTTTTACTTTGATGAACTGTGTGGAAAAGATGCTTGGATCTTGAATGAAGGAAACACAGCTCTGTTTCATTTTAACAGCTGGCATCTGTCATTATGTTGCTGTCTCCAGGTGAATATCCACCAACTTTGTGTTAGAAAGCATTCTAACTATGCCAAGTACTTATGTTATATAGAAAAAAATCATAAAGAAAACACCTACCTCTATGCTGAAGGTGTTTGGTTTATCTGAGTTATAAAATTCTCCCGTGTATTCTGGCCCTTATGATCACAGAAGACAGCCCAAGCTATAGATTTTTTTTCTTGACTTCTTGTGATTAGTGTAATATCTTTGATCTTCCTCACAGTTGAAAATCCACATCCATCAGTGGGTTCAATGATGTTTTTGGACTTAGACAATGGGATGTTCAGAGGCTGGTCGGGAATCTTCCCACATCTCATGTTACTGTGTGAAAAACTGCCTGGTGTTTTGTCATATTGGTGTGTGCTTTTGCATTCAATAATTTCTGTAAAATGCTTTCTTTGGCTTTGACAGTCAGATCAAATCTCTGGTGTGGGGGTAAGCCTAGCACTAACGGAGATAATATATTCAGCTGTCACACTAATGAGTTCCTAATTACCTTTGCTTTTTTCTCCACTGGTGCTTACCTTGCTTTGCTGATTAATATTCCAAACACATGGTACTATAGGTTATACTGCATTAATTTGTTTACAGTAATTTTTCTTTCTATGTATCCTGAATAGTATTACATTTGCTTTCCTTCCATAGTTTTAACCTTTGCATTTCCAGCAAAATCCTTGTGTCTCATATTTGCTGATCAATGTCCTCTGACTGGCTTCATCTGCTTAGCAGCCCCTTTCACTATAGCATGGAAGTATAAAGAAAAAGAGTAGGTGAGCGTGCCAAATTTCATTTTAACCTGGGCACACTTTATTTTTTAACCCTATTGCCATTGTCGATATTCCCTATAGACCTCTGGGATATCTTGGATTGACATGGTCCCCCAGATGAGAGGGTGGTAGAAGTATCAATGATGTGTATTTTCTATTTAACTAGTTTTTATTCCTTCTTTGACTGCCTTGTAAATTGAGTCAATATCATTCTGTTCTGCTGAAGGTCAGAAAGGTGATTCATGAAGTGCTGTCCATCAGAATAGCAGCAAAGTTAAAATTCATCTTAATTTCGGTGAGAACCTAACATGTTTTTTAACCTCAAAAGCGTGAACAACAATGAATAATATTAATAATAATGTATGTCACATAGTTTTTCCCTTAACATTTTGGTACAAAAACAAAAGGAAAAATCATAATAAAAAACTTGATTGTATATCTCCACAAATACAGAATAGTCCTGCTCCTGTGTACCTAACTGACATAAGGTTGAAGTTTCTGGCTTGGAACTGTGTAACGGTGCAGAAATAATGGCAATATTTCCCAAAACACTTAGTCTTGGCTAACCGTCCTTCTAAAGACAGTGCCTTTTGGGAGACTGTGGATGTGCCAGCTATGAGCCTTTTTGAGAAGAGCACTCCATTCAAATAATGGAATGAATAAATCAGTAAGATTTAGCTAGAAAATCCTGGGAGAGTCAGCTCTTCTGGAGCTGTTAGGTGATGGTTAATAATCAAACTTGATTAAGGACATGATCTGCTGGCCGTAAGCCACAGAGTCAAAGTGCTTTAAAATGTTAGGCTGCCCATAATGGTCCTGTTCTATTTTTGATTGTACTGGATGCTATTTCGAATTCTGTGTGCACGCACAGCCAGTTGCCACCTCTCCCTTCCCATGAGAAACAGAAGTGCCTTTATCTATTTGAACTGCACCTTGTGGTATTTGAATCATGTTTCTTTACCTGTATGAATAGTTATTACTAAAAAAGAGACTGATACAAAATTCAGGGGCTTTTCTGTTTGGTTGGTTTTGGTTTTGGTTTTTTGTAAATATTTGGCACATATATAACAGGAAGAGTCTGCAAATTAAGTGTTGCAGATAATACTTTGGTCAGTTACTGTTAAATTTATCTTCTTCTGGAGCACAAATATAACAGTGTCAATACTTATAGACTCCAAAGGTTAAATGCTGTAGGTGATGCTATAGGGGAAGAAAACCTTTTGTTTGGTCAAACCAAAGGATTTGCAATGATGTTTGATGCCAGAGTTCTAAAGGCTAAGTAATAAGTAATGCAATTTCTGGAAGGAAAACATTTTTGAGTTTTCCGTCCTTAATTTTTTCCATCGTGTGCTGCTTAATAACTAGTGACATTTTCTCTAGTGAAATTAGCTAACTGATTCTGATTGTCCTTAATAGAGTAGGAAATAAAATTATCCCTGACTACCAGAGATCAATTAATTGATTTGTCTGATTCTGTCAGAAGCAATCCTTCTGCACCTTTTTTTCTTAAAGCTTTTCAAAATCTATTTGTATAAGGAAAGAAATGAACCCCACAACTACTGCGTTTGCAGGATAAGTAATATTTGAAGTCTGTGAGGGAATAGAGGGCACAAAGAAGGTGAAATAGTGACTGGCTAGTGCTAGGATTTTGGCAATGATGTATTATAAAACTAGGATCAAGGTAAGTCATTAGTTACCTATCACAGGTCTGAATCAACTACTTATCAGTCTTTTCAATTCCAGGCTGCAATTTGTAAGTGTCTGACACTTATACTGGTGGTTTATCTGTGTGAGGGCTGGTGGTGATTAAAAATGAGTGGGAAAATGAAGTCCAGTTTCTTCTAAAAGGAATACAGCCTTGCCCTGGAGAAAAGATCAGTGATCTCAGAGTTTACAAAACCCTACAAGGATCAGACCAAAGATCAATAGAATTCAGAGCTGCTGGAAACAAGATCTTCTGCCTTAACAGTCATAAGCTTTTATGTGACAAAACATCCCTGTTAACTACCAGCTGGACTACAGGGCTTCAACATGTACTTAGCCATGAGCTCCTTCCTTCAGAGACAAAATGCAGCAGCTCCTTCCCCCAGCAAACTGGGGTTCAACAATCCACCAGGACCTTTCTTGTCAGATGGATACTTGACAAATACATATTGTATTCAGAGGTTCAGACCTTATTTCCTGGAATCTTTGAAGTACGGTGTCAGAATATATTTTTTAAAAAATAATTTGAAATTGTAGGACAGAGGTAAATCTTGTTACTTTGTTCATAAAAAATATGCATTTCTTCAGACTTCTCACCTGTAATGAAATACAAATCACTTTTGGACTGTAAATCTATGTCATTTTGAAAATACTTACCTAGTTTATTTATGATGCATGAATTCTGTTTAATATAAATGAAGTAAGAAGAAAAGGAGGGAAAATAAAAGGAAGAGAGTTTTATAAGCATGATGAAGTGATGTCTTTTTGGAATAAAAAGTGTTGTCCCTTGGATATGTCACCATGGAAAAAAAAAAAAGCTCTGTCAATATATTACCTTCACTTTAAGGCAGCATCAGATACCTTTGTCAAAAAAAAAAAGGGGCAAAAAAATCCTCATGAGTAAGAAGGCAGTGACTATGTGGTCATGCAGTGATAGTTGAGAACCTGCTGCATTGAACTGAAAAGATAGAAGGTAGTTTAGCACAAATCCATACTTATGAAAGTAGCTGAGTGCTGGTGTTCAGGAAGCTAAATTTCAATGTCCTGAAGTGTAGCAAATGACCAACTTCAGGAGAATCATGTCTGCTGAGTTATTATCATGACAGCTGGTGAACACAGTTTTCACATTTGGTTAATTAATACGGCCATCTTTAATTTCCAGGCACACTGTGTCTGCTGAAGAGAGGTGGGATCTCCTGTGGCAGTGGTAGGGGATAAAACATTGAAACTAAATAGAGTGGAGACTAAGGTATGAAACTGTTCTGCAGGTAAAGAGCAGCATCTCAACAAACTCCACTGGCTGGTAATTGAATAGTCAGTGGAAAGTTGGGTGCTCTTGTATCTGGAAATTACCTTTCTCCTTCAATGTTAAACAATATTGTGGCTTACCTGTCCCTAAATACATCAGGTAACTGTTCTGTGTCCCTTGGTCACTTACAGACAACTGAGCTAAAAGTCAACTCCAACTCACCCAATAGGTTGGCTAACAAAGGCAATATCACAGAATTAGTAAAATCTAGTTCCCAGCAATCATTAAAGCAGAGTTGAATCTGGACATGTGCAGTGTCACAGGGAAAATTCTGGGCAACATGATTATTTAAGGCAAACACATGTTGGAGAGCCCAGAAATGTTATAGTAATTTGAGAGCTTATGAGAACTCTAAATGTCATCTTACTGCTTCCAAACCCATATGGGCAAGACACACTACTTATTCTGCTCCCATTTGGGGCCCATGTAGCACAGCAAGAGCTGACTGAATCATATGTTTAGAGGGAGTGTGTTCATTTCAGTCACCCTTCACACATGGGACTGCAGCTGTTTTTTCTTGGTCAAGAACACTAGAATGATAATGAGCCATTAAAACAACTTCTTTAAAAGTACACACTGCACAACATTCAACAAATTGGCCTCTGTTTAGTCATGGGCATCAAGGGAAAAATGTTTAAGTACAATCTAGTGAATCAATTTATTCAATTCCTGTCTCTTTTTCTGATCCTGGTCTTGTTAGAGTAGTCTCAGGTTTTCCCCATCTGTAGAAAATAAACAACTAGGACTTAAGAAAGATGTTTTGAAGGATCAGTAGATGTTGTAAAGTGATTTCTGATCCAAAGATAAAAGGTGGTGATACTTATACAGAGAAGAGTATGGTACAGATACTGTGGCACCCAGGTGGAAAGCTTTGTACACAGCAGGAAAATTCATAAATCAAGAGGTAAGGATGCAGATAGAGAAGGCATTCTGCTTGCTCCTGAAAGACAAACATTAAAATATATCATACAGACAGTGATAGCCAAGAGGAATGTTATGCAAACAGATGGGATTCGCTCTCTTAGGAAATCAAATGCAAACTGTGATGTTAAAGTCATGGGTAAAAAATAAAAGGAGAAGAAACTAAAATGAAACTTTTGGGATTTAGCCAGCTTTTAATGCTCATCAGCCATTAACCTGGAAGACAGCTCATTCTATCATCTATAACATTTAAAATTGACCATTATGAGATTTTCTTCGAAGCTCTTGATATGTAAATTGGCACTGCTTTTCTCATCTTTATGAATCCAATTCATAAAATAAAAATATTTCTATAAGCAGAGATCTTAAATTTAAAGTATCATCCTCTGGAGTTGTCACAGAATGGCTTTGATCCCCCAGAAGAAAGCTAACTAAGTTTTAAATTATGCTAAGCAATGTATTAATTTAATGGGCTAAATGCATGTCTTTGAGGTGAATTTCTACTTGAACCAATAGACTTTATAAAATAAGTGGTCACTCTGCATTCATGGGTCTTCTAGAGGTGGCTGTGGTCTTCACTGATGCACTTAGGTCTAACTCTTTTACCCTCTCAGTCTTTCTGCTTAATGAATTGATGACACAAACACCATAAATTCTTAGAATTGGGTGTCATTAAATGCAGCACTGAAAATTGAACTCCTCTCGCATGTGACGCATTTGTTGAGGAACTGGACACAATGACACCAAGACTTAAGATGTGGAGCATTGCACACAGATGAGAAGCAGAGCCTAATTTTATTTGCAAACTGCATTTCTCAGCAAAAATCACTTTTTAATGATAATCAAGTAAACCTATTTTGTGCTGTAAGCTAAACAGCGAGATGAATTACTGGAGACCACAGTGCTGATGGTAAATCACTAAAACAGTGTCCACTGCATGGGCTGAAACTGAGGGGTGCAGAAAAAAGCTACACAGGGATGTTTCTTTGCTGAGGTCACACTCATCCTAGAGTCAGGGAATCATTCATGCTGAAAGAGAACTTGTGTGGTCTCCGGCTCAACACCGGCTCAAAGCGGGACCAATTATTGAATTCAGAACAAATCACTCAGGACCATGTCCAGTCAGGTGTTGAAAACTTCCAAGGATAAAGATTCTCCAGCCTCTCTGGACAGCAAATCCCAAAACTTGAGTATAATCATAGGATTTTATGTTTTCCCTTGCAACCAGGAACTGTAGGAAGGGACTGGGTGTAGCCGTTCTCCCAACAGCTTGTCCTATATTTAAAGACAAGATTGGCTGCTGGTGATCTGCCATGCTTTCTGTAGGGATATGCACAGTGTGTAACAATGTGATAACACATTCCAAATACAGATGACTTCATCTGTCTCTATTAGTTGCTGTTTGCAAAGTGCTTTAGTGAGGAAAAGTGCCAGAAGAGCTACAATCACCCTTACATGAAAACTTGGAGAATCACTTCCAATTCCTTAAAAAATTGCACACAAGGAACACAGTGGTTTTTTGAAGCATCTCATAGTTATTTTATTAGCAGAGCTTCTCATTCACTAATTTCTGGCACTCTCTTTGTCTGTGCTGGTGCCATGTTTCTGGCTTGTACTAGTTAAGCCCAGTACTTTAAAAAATGTGTCACTTCACTTGTTCTTAAGTAATAAAATGTTGCAGCACACACACATAAATCCTTTCACAAGCCTGAGGGCTTTGACTTATTTCCCCAACATACCCATGCACACAGCTAAATGATTCCCAGCAGTAGACATGGGTCCATCTGTAATTCTATGAGTTAGGAACTCCAGGCAACATCTGAAGTATAGCTCTCTGTAAACATAAATCATGTTAAGTGAAATTGAAGCTACTTTCTGACATAATTCACTCAGAAAGTCTTCAAAGCAGCAGTGTAAATGTCACTGGGACTTGGAATGGTATTTGCTTTCCTTAGTATGTAGATGTTAAGGGACAAAGGTTTGATTTTTTGTCAACCAAATACAACATTTAGCCCAGTTTGGAAGTTTCTTCCTTCCCTTCCCTTCCCTTCCCTTCCCTTCCCTTCCCTTCCCTTCCCTTCCCTTCCCTTCCCTTCCCTTCCCTTCCCT
>NW_020897725.1:12413335-12413682 GCF_003984885.1 Neopelma chrysocephalum | reverse complement strand
CCCTTTCCCTTTCCCTTCCCTCCCCCTTTCCCTTTCCCTTTCCCTTTCCCTTTCCCTTTCCCTTTCCCTTTCCCTCTCCCTTTCCCTTTCCCTTTCCCTTTCCCTTTCCCTTTCCCTTTCCCTTTCCCTTTCCCTTTCCCTTTCCCTTTCCCTTTCCCTTTCCCTTTCCCTTTCCCTTCCCTTTCCCTTTCCCTTTCCCTTTCCCTTTCCCTTTCCCTTCCCCTTCCCTTTCCCTTTCCCTTTCCCTTTCCCTTTCCCTTTCCCTTTCCCTTTCCCTTTCCCTTTCCCTTTCCCTTTCCCTTTCCCTCCCTTCCCTTCCCTTCCCTTCCCTTCCCTTCCCTTCCCCT
>NW_020897725.1:12254498-12413235 GCF_003984885.1 Neopelma chrysocephalum | reverse complement strand
TTTTTTTTTTTTTAATAAAGGCTTACAAGGAGCACACTTTCTTTCCACTCTTTCAGCACTGATTGCCAACAAGGAATTGTTAAACAAGTGAATGGAAACTGGATTTATTCTTTTTAAAATATTTCTTAAAACTAATAAGTATTTAATTATTTTTGAATCTTTGGGATACAACTTTCCATGTCTTTCACAGAAATCACAAGCATTAAAAGGTTAATTTTAAATAGTAAAACAGTTTCTTGTCTAGTTGCCTGACTCCAGGAAATGTAGTTTTAAAAGAAAGGTGAAGGATGGATATAGAAGTCATAGACATAGCCTAAAGCTCACTTAGAAACTCTAGAAACCATTACTTAATATTGGGTATCACAACAAAGCTTCTTGGAGGTGAGAGTTACAGATGTGCATTTCTTTCCACCCTCTGTGTCAGAGAAGACACCATCAAACAAGCTGATGGAAAGACTCCTGTTGATGTCAGTGGTTTTGAAGACTATAGAAACCTGATTAATAAAATGCCACACAGTTTTAATTGATTTCCCAGGTGCTTAACAGTCTTGAAAACCTAGGCTGGAAGAACTGTGAAACCCCTGTATTTTCCAAGATGTAGATGTTTGCGTTATTTTGTTCAGCTATCATGACCCATTTGTGACAAGATCGCTATAAAGTGCCCACTCTTCTATGGAACTGGCTTTGTCTAAACATCTAAAATTTTATAGCCTTCTTGAGTTACAAACGTGCATAAACATGCACATAAGCACCCCAGGTGGCAGGCTTTTTTTTAAAATCCCATTCTGTATGAGATTTTTACATGATACCCATCACTAACATTTGAGCAACCCTCAGTAGTGTTAGATGAAGAAAAAACCCACACTAGTAATTTCTGTCACTGTTATGCCCCTAATTTAGTTTCCCATGAACATCCTTTTCAGAAATGAGAGACTGCCTAATATCCAGGAGTTGTGGTTCAGCTTCATTGCCTTGTCCTACATTTGAAGAAATTCCGTCTCTTGGCAATACTGCACACACACTTCATCCCACTTTTGTAATTTTAATGTAAATGTTCCAAGTTGAAATAAAAGATCTATGACTGTTGTTATTTGATCAAGTGAGCAGTGAGTTTGGGAAATTACTTGACGTGGGATTGAACAGCTTTTTAGCTCATCACCTATTATCTGCAAACATGGGAGTAGAAATAATATCTCAGACGATTATGTATAGGGTACAATTACAAATGTTCTGATGCTGTGATAGTAGCAAATATAATTGTGGCTGAGAAAAGTCTGTTCCAGAGTGACTCCGACTTTTATTTTTCAGATATCTTTGTATTCAGCTTAAAACATCCCAAAGTCTAATTTTCAGAATGGAAAACTGTATACCGGCTCTGGATCAGATCCTTTAAGATGGCTTATGCTTGCAACCCAAAATCATTACTCTTTCTTGACACTTCATCCTTTAGAGTTTCCTTGAGATAATAACTGGTTTTGTAACTGGATAGGTTAATTCTATGGATGCAATCAAACTATATGGTGTGTGTGCTGCAGACAAGGTGCACTTGAGATGCAATGAAAAAGGCAGTTGACTTTTGTCCTTGCATTAATGGAGTTCAGTATATTGTGTGCCTGGATGGGAAGATCTTTTTTAGCACTTTAATTACTTAATGTGCTTGCTGCAGCAAAAGTACATTAACAATTGCAGATCAATTTCTCCCATCAATCCACGTCCACTTTGTTACTGCAGAACATTCATTCATTTGGGGGGATAACATCTGCCAATAAAAGGTATTACAAATAAAATGCAGCTGAAAAATGAACTGTTGTTTAGTAATCTCTTGTTCCTGTTTTGGTATGCGTGATAAATCTTTATAATGATGTCTTGAAACAAACAAAAAGTCAATTTATAGTGTGACTGGAGTGATGTCTGCAACCAAAACCACTACAAACACTGAGGAAGCTGTGGGATTTTATTTTTTTTTTGTGATTTTTTTGTTGACCAGTTTAAAGTATTAGATATTTAAGGTTTAAATATTGCCAGGACTCAGACATCCTCCTCACGAGATAAACTTTGTGAAGCAGTGGAGAGAAGTAAGTTGATGTATCAGACCTACCAAAGCACAGGGAAAGTCACTGGTTGTGAAGATTCTCAGATAAAAACATCCCTGACTTGTTCAACCACTGTATAAAGAAAGAAGGCTAAATCATAGAATGGTTTGGGTTGGAAGGGACCTTAAATACTCTAATTACAACCCTCCCACCATGGACAGGGTCACCTTCCACTAGATAAGATTGCTCAAAGTCCCATCCAAGCTGGCCTTGAACACTTCCAGGGATGGGGCATCCATAGCTCTTCTGGGCAACCTGTTCCAGTGCCTCATGACCTTCTGAGTGAAAAATTTCTTCATAATACCTAATCTAAAACTCTCCTCTTTTATTTTAAAATCCCTTGTCCTCTCATGATCTGTCCATGCGAAAAGTCCCTCTCCCTTTTTTTTATAAGCCCCCTTTAGGTTGCAATGAGATCTTCCCCGGAACCTTGTCTTCTTAAGCCTGAACAATTTCCATTGTATCATCTTGCCAGTAAAATGTCATTAAAATCTACCCCTGTTCTCAGCTCCTAATGCTTCCCTCTTTGGAAGCAATACTGGATTTTTTCTGAACTGTTGCTCTGCTTCTGAACTCTGCAGAACTTAGCTGATGATCAAGCCTGTTTTCTACCTGCGGATAGACACTGTGCTTTTAGGATGATCCAATCCAAAAATTAGCCTGGTATCAGATAGCATCCTATATTTTTCAAGATTCTCTGCTAGCCAAATTAGCAAGGTACAAAATCCACTGAATTCAGGCACTGAAAGTCCTGGCAAAGATTAAGGATAGTAGCAAAACTGTTAAAGGGAGCCACTGAGGCTTTACTTCTTTAAAGTAGACAGCAAATCTATTTGGTTTGAAAGAAAAAGAATAAACAAGATAGAAGTACTTCATCAGTGTCTACCCATATTCTTGTGAGGCTGCTGACATGAAGAGAATATTCTGAATATTAGGTATTACCAGAATTATTATTCAGATTAAATTAACATTTATTCGCACTATAACGAAACATAAAGTTTACAGATTGAGGCACCATTTGAGATTGTCTTTAGACTTGCCTGTGGTAGAGGTTTGAGCAGTCCTGGCTCCTTTTGGAGATTCTTGTATGTTTGATGAAAGAATTCATATATCTGTCATTAATATCTTAAATGCTGGCATGACGATCCAGATCCACAGAGACACTCTAGTCAGATGGTGTTCAGTGTTATCAGACCAAATATTCAGGTCCTTTGCTTTTCAGACTGAAGTTCACAAGTCCCGTTTATCTCATGCATAGTGAAGAGATGGAATGAGTGTAGGTGAGTTGTTGTATTCTGAAATAGGATAAAGGGTCAGAGAAACACGAATGTGCAGCTCTGTCACAGTGAATTCACTTATAGAATCATTAGGGTTGGAAAAGATTTCCAAGATCATGGAGTCCTACCTTTGACCACACACCACCTTGTCAACCAGACCAAAGCACTCAGTGCCACATCCAGTCGTTTCTTATTCCCTTCCAGTGATGGTAACTCCACTACTTTCCTGGGCAGCCCATTCCAGTGCTTGACCACCTTTTCTGTGAAGAAACAATTCCTGATGTCCAACCTGAACCTCCCCTGGTGCAGCTTGAGGCCATTTCCTCTTGTCCCATCACATTTCCTGGGAGAAGAGGCTGACCCCCACCTGGCTACAACCTCCTTTCAGGTAGTTGTGGAGAGCGATAAGGTCTCCCCTGAGCCTGCTTGCTTTTCTCTAGGATAAACACCCCCAGCTCCCTCAACCACTCCTCCTATGACTTACTCTCCAAATCCTTACACAGCTCTGTTGCCCTTCTCTGGACACGCTCCGCTCCCTCAGTGTCTTTGTGGTCGTGAGAGGCGCAAAACAGGACACAGGACTCAAGGTCTGGCCTGACCAGTGCCAAGTACAGAGGGATAATCACTGCCCTGGTCCTGTTGGCCACACTAATTTTGATACAGTCCTGTTGCCATTGGCCTTGTTTTTTATTCTTGTTTCTAGTAATGGTTAGTATAAAATGCTGATTTGAGATTCAACTCATATTTTTATTCAATGAAAACAGGAACAGCCTCAGCAGGAATGAAAACAAAACCAGATGGATAAGCACAGCAAAGATAAAAAACAAGGGAGGGAACTGTACCTTGCTGAACAGAGAAAAGTGTAGCAGCACTCTCTCCTCTTTGAGGAGTTTGCACAAACCTTGACTGAGCAGATGTGATACTGAAATTCAACAGAGGGTTCAACACAGTTTCCTATAGCCCTCTCCTAGTCAAACTGGCAAGGCACAGACTGGAGATGGTCTCTGAGATGTGTAGGAAACTGGCTTATATGCTGCACTCAGAGAGTGGTGATCAATGGTTTCTATTCAGGATGGCAGCTTGTTACAGGTGGGATCAATACTGGGCCCTACACTGTTGAACATCTCCATAAATGACCTGGATGATCACGTTGGCAGCACCCTCACCAGGTTTCCTGATGATCCCAAGTTGGTGGTGAGATGGAAATGTCAGATGGGAGAGACATCTTACAGAGAGACTTGAGCAGTTTTGAACTGTGGGCAACAGCAGCTGTGTGAAGTCTAACAAAGGCAAGTGCAAGGTCCTGTCCCTGGAATGACATAACAAAGGGACCAGTACAGGCTGGGACCTGTGTGTCTGGGGACAGCCTTGCTGGAAGGGACCTGGGGCTCCTGGTGGGCAACCAGCTACACAGGAGTCAGCAATGCCCTCCTGCAGCAACAAAGGCAAATTGGATCCTGGGCTGCTTCTGCAGGGACATTGCCTGTACAGATGTGATCTACACCACACAGTGCTTGTCTGGCACAGTGAGAGTGTTGTGTCCAGTTCTGGTCATCACTGTCCAAGAAAGACACAGCCTAGAGAAAGTCCAAAGGAGTGCCTTGACCTGACCTCTGAAGAATGATTGAAGGAGATCTCTTCTGACTGGAGGTCTCTTTTCCCTGGAGAAGGGAAGGCTCATGTGGTATCTCATCACTGTATTCCGGTACTTAAAGGGTAGCTACAAAGAGGACAGACTCTCTCTTCATAAGGAGCCACATGGAGAAGGCAATGGGTACAGTTTACACCAAAAGAGGTTTCATTCCTTTATAAGAAAGAAAGTTTTTACAGTGAGAACAATCATTCACTGGAACAACCTCCTCAGGGTCATGGTAGAGTCTCCATCCCTGGAGGTTTTCTAGATGTGACTGGACAAGCTGCTAGATGATCTCATCTTAGCTTCCATTCCCACAAAAGGTTGAATCAGATGATCTTTTGAGGTCCCTTCCACACTAGGCTATTCTCTGATTCTGTGACTCTATGAAGAGTATTTGACTTGTGGATCCTGGTGGAAGGTAAGTGTGGATTTCACTTGTTTTGGAAACAAGCCCTCCTCATACCATGAGCAGATTTGCAAACAGCTTAGAGATTTTACTGGTGTGAAGCTAAGTGGCTTCAAACTCTTGCCATTTCCAGGATTCAGTGGCAGCTCAGTTGGACACATCATTTGTCTCTACTGCTGTGCTGTTCGGTACTGCTCTGGTTCTATTTTATCTTCTGTGAATAATTTCTCCTGGGAGAGAACTTTTGAAACACAAGGTTTGTGTGAATTCTTATATTATTAATATTAATATTTTTAGGATTAGTTCAAAAATGAGGTCATAGCTTTAGCAGAGGGGACAGATTCATGATACAATTGGGAATGAAAACTCTTTTCCCCTCTCTGTATAGATTTTCTGTAAAGGAGTGAGGACTCATATTGACAAAAACATTGTGAGGAGGTTGCGATGTAGTTGTTAGTGCTGATTCCATTCTGAAGAAAATGGGATTTCCATCTCCAGAGCTGTCAACCTTGTGCCAGCACTGCATGTACTTTCATCAGAGAGTATTCATCTTTCTTGGAAGAGGGAGAAATGTCCCTTCAGTGCTGCCAACACTTCAGTGAGAAAAATAGGTGAATTTTGGTAAGATCCCACATTTAGCAATTAGTTTTATTTGTGTGAAGTGAGTGGGTGGAAACAGAGATGACCCATTTCCTGAGAAAGATTAGGAAATAAAATGTAATGCAGAAAGTAAAAATAAAGATAATGAGAAGAAAGGGAGAAGGATGATTTGCTTAGGGTGCACTGATTTGGTCATCCCCAGTCCTGGTGTGGGAGAAATGCTCCTGTGTCTGACAGTCTGGAGTCTTTATCTACTCATTCAATTGCTCACTTTGTAGATTTATGCCTTGAAACAATACCTGTGGGAAAAGGAAAGCTGAAGGGTCACTGTAATCAAGCGGGTGTTCCTGTGCAGGTACTGGAGGAAGGGACTGCAGGGAGGGCTCTGTGGGGAGAGGCCAGGGCTGCACCTGCTGTACACATATGATTCCAGGGGCAAGGAGGTGGAGGAGCTGGGAATGAAGGAGTAAAGTTGAGATTGGGAGAAAGACAGGGAGAGAAGTCAGGGATCAAAGAGTGTGGCTGGCTGAGCCTTGGGAAAAGAAATTGATGCAGGGAAAGTGGTTTATTTTTGTTTATCAGCATCCCACTCTACTTTTAAGTATCAATAAATTAATTTTCTCCAAACTGCATCTGTTTTGCGTATGATGGTGATTGGTTAGTGCTCTTCTAGTCTTTATGCCAAGCCAAGAGCTTTTTTTTATTTTACTGTTCTGTTGTGGCGTGGGGGCTGAGAGAGCTGACAGCTGACCTGGGTCAACCCACAACAGCCAGGTTCACCTTCACTGGCCAAAGCTGAGTGATGGTGGAAGTCCTGTGCTTTTCCTGCATCTCTAACTGCCACTTCAGCATTAATATCTCCTTATTTTTTCTGATCAGATTATCTCTATATTATTCTAATTGTCTAATGAGGCTGCAATCTCTCTTGTGTCACAAGTGCTTCCTGTTCTGCCTCTAACAGTTCCTTTAGCACTCGATCAGAGCTGCCTTCTTTAGGTAGCCATGCCTTGGATCATCTGATTTAAACTGTAAAGCGGACATCTGAATCAGGTTATTGTACTGCTGTTGTTGTAATCTTTCTTCATATTCTTTTAATTATCTTACCACTTTCTTAATTCTTTGTAGCTGTTGTTCCAACTAGCTTGCAGTCTCTAGGACTTCAGTAGCTCTGTTCTCCAGTTCTTGCACCTGTGCTACAAGTTTCTTTATTTCTTTGTCACAGGCTGTAAATTCTTGAAGGTTTTGTTCCTTTTTAATAAAAACTCATTATTTTCATCCATCTTCTATTTTATTTCTGCTTGCAAAAATTCTACCTCATATTCTGTGCACATTCAGAAGTCTTTGATGTTACTTTTCTTTTATCTGTTCTTCCAGTTCCTTAATTTATTGCATCCCATTCAATTTTCCTTTTTACCACTTACCATCAATTCAAGGACTGGAATTTGCTTGCTTAGATATACAAGCTCCAATAATTACTTAGCTAAGTCCTGTTTTCTATACAGTTGTTCTCCACGTTCTACATCCTATTTTTTTCATTTGAGAGGGCAAGCTTGAATGGTCCTTTCCTTCTTAACACTGAAGCTCTAATTTGTCCTTTGTTAAAAAATTCTACTTCCAGTCCTAGAAGGTAATTATAACAGGAGCAGAGAGGTTACAGTTTTGTGGCATATCATTTTCTTTTTATTGTCTTATGGAGTTGTACAGGACATGTGAAACATCAAAAAACTTATGTATTTACAAATATGTAGTTTTTGCTCCATGTTCAAATCTGACACTGAAGAGTGTCCACACTTCCTAGCTGCTTAGTGTTTTTTTCATGATTTTGTACTGAGATCTTTAGTTTGTTAGAATAGAAAATGCTGCCTTCTTTGTTTGGTTCAGTGGGTTTTTTGTTTGTTTTTTTTTTGTTTGGTTGTTTTTTTGGGTTTTTGTTTTTGTTTGTTTGGTTTTTTGGTTTTTGTTTTTGGTTTGTTTGTTTGTTTGTTTTGTTTTTGTTTTTGTTTTTGTTTTTCATTTGTTTTGTTTTGTTTGGGGTTTTTTTTGTAGTTTTTTTTTTTTTTGTTACATGTATGACACGGTCATGTCTTAATCTCTGTTTATGTCTCATAGGAGTTACCCTCATAAATAAATCTGTCTGTCTGAATTAAGAACCTTATTTTGAAAAGAAATGGACCATTTCAATCTCTTTTTCTTTGGCGGGAGAAAATTGAGTTGTTACGAGTTCTAGGAGTCGGAATCCAAAAGAGAACAGGATCAAATTCCTTTCTGAAACCCATCTAGACATCTTAGGAAATGGCTGTCAGAGTTCAAGGAAATGACCAATTTATTAACAGCAGAATTTAGGGATCTGCTGGATGGACTAAGTAATGTAACTTGTCCTGGGATCGCGCTTCACTGTGTGTCAGATCACACTGTATCTCCACTTTGCCCATTTCCCTAAACTTCCTTCTTTTGGAATCTAGTTCAGGGCCAATGGCTGGAAGATACTCAGGCTTTTTATTCAATTGGGATTAGACAACTACCGGCTGTGAATAAAGTCTCTCCTTGGTGTGCTGGATGAGACAAATTTATTGTGTCCCCAGTCAGTTTGCATCTTTGTTTCAAGGGCACTTTGGCTTTCAATCTTCTGAAAGAGTCTGAGATATGAAAAAATCTTTACAATCTTTTAAGCAGTGGCCTCTGAGGACCCATTTCATGCTTATCATTTTCATTTTTCTCCTGTTTCCAGGAGTGGGATACAAAACAAAATGTAGTGTAAATAACCACATCTCCAAATCTGTTTATCAATTTCACTCTACAAACATTACAGAAGCACTTCAGAACTCTCATGAGACACCATATTTTTCTTATTCTAGTAAAAAGAAGATGTAATACAAAAGTTTGAATTAATCTTCAGGATTATTTGGCTCATTTTATATCTATTACATGATTGTTATAGTCTCTTGTTTTCACCCAGAACAGTTAAGGGTTAATTACCTCCCTGAGATAATCAGAGCATAAGTTTTTCCAGGTGCTTCAGATAGAAGAGCACAAAATCTCTCATCTGTTGCTCTTCATATAAGAACAGGTTGGAAAAGGTTACCACTTGACTGTGAGAATAAATTAAGCTATTTTTCAAGGTTTCTTATTGCCTTTGAGACAAGAATATAAGTGCTCATATCCTTATTTGGGTCCTGATTTTTCTGCCCTTTCCTTTCACTGTCTCCCTTTTCCAACAATAAAGCACATTTCTATCGTTTTGCTCTCTGTTCACCATTCTACTGCCCACTCCTCTTCACCTTTGCTTTACTATGATGACTGAAAGGGAAGAAAAGGGCAAACTGCTTTAATGGTATGAATATGAGACCAAATAATAGACAGTTATCTTCATAAGCATAAGAGAGCAAGAGCCCCTGAGGTGAGCCTGAAAGGAGATGTAAAGAGTGCTGGTTGGTGTAATTGTCAGAGAGCCACAGAGTTGCATGGACTGAAGCTTTTATGGCGAGTTTCTACAGAGGAGAGATGATCTGATGAAACTACAAGAAGCTAGATGTATAAAAACCATCAAGGTTGTGGTTTACCCGGATCCAAATGAAAGCCTTGCCTCAAAATAACAAGTGCCAAGGGTAGGCTCTCATTCAGCAATGCACTGAAATACGGGAGTGCTCCTGTGAACATTAGAGCTCATTTCCCAGGAGTTGTTTATATCTTTTCCATGTTGTACCCAGAGCACTCAGGTCTTGAGAGCTTCCAGCCCTAAATCCTATACTCAGGACATAACTATCTGTGATTGATCCTGGGATGTGCTGAGCACTTTCAGAAGATGCTGATAACCCTTGTGTGCTGTTTGCTTGGGTGAGAAGGAATCACACCAAGTACTGCTCAGGCCTGAAAAACTAGATAGCATCTGTTTTTTTAAAATAAGTTTTTCTGTCATAAGTTAAAAAAAAAAGGAAAAAAAAAGAGGTTGCCATACATTTAGAACTAAACAGTTTCCTCTTATCTGTGTCTGCAAGATGCAGCCTCCCTGTAGGTGAGAAGTTTGCTTTCAGTAGAACCACTGTGTCTTTTACCAAGAGAGACAATGTCTGTGGGGAAGGGTGTGGATGGCTCTCCTCACACTACTAATTTTAGACCTACCTTCATCAAAAGTTAAAGAGCCTGAGATTAAAACTGGGGTGAGAATCTTAGAAACTTGATGTGACAAATGGCTGTGGAGTCTGGACCTAAGCGCCGCAGCCGTGTTTGAGTAACCTGCTGTCACAGCAGCTCTGGTATCGCAGAGGAAGCTGCCAGACAGACCTGTCACCTTGTGCAATGTTTGTGTGAGACTCGGCACTGAGGGCTGAGGAAAGCCTTCCTCTTCTACCTCTAATAGCTTCCAGAGGGAGTGTGAGATTCCCTGGGCTGTCCGAGGTTTCCTTCTGGCTGCCAAGAAGGTGGGAAGAAATTTCTGACAGTAGGAATGGTGATGGCTGCTGTGAGTAACAATGTGCTGCCTGCTGGTAGCTCCTGTGTCACACATTCACTCCTTTTTTTCTGGGCTATTCTAGAGCCTGCCAGGACCCTGAGGTAGAGTGAGGTCAAAAAGGCTTCTTGAAATAATATTTAATTGAGAAAATATCTGTATCAGCATTTGTAGATGTGAATGACACATTTTGTGGTCATATTGTAGGACCACTCAGGCACATGGTATTGCACATTGTGCTGGCTTATGTGATAATTTTACCCCATAGTCTGATTTATTCATCTGTTTTCAATCTTAGGTGTAAAATTATCACCTTCTCCCATGCTGTCCTATTTGAATAGCCAAAGAACCCACCAAAACATTTATATACAAAATAGAGATGGATTCATACAATGCACTTCTGTGTGACTCATGCATTTTATAGATCCGTGAAATATTATTGACTCTGTTAGATATGTAACCTCAAGCATTATCACCACAAGCAAGGAAAATTCTCTGGTTTTTTTATGCAAACTTGTGGAATTTTGTGCGGCTACACCTCTGATTTGTTTCACTGAAGGGAAAGGAGAAATAAACGAGGGTCTATTGGCCTCCTTTTATCATGGCTTTCTTCCTATACCTCCAAGACAGGTACTTCACCTGACAGCTTTTCACTTTTCACTTTTTCAGCAGGAAGCTAACTGCATGGAAAGCTTCTGGTTTTGAAGTTTTGCCCCCCAGTGTTTATGTGGGAAATAATAGTGTGTTTGGCAGATAATTGATTACTATATTTTTCTGGGAATCAGCCTGGGTAGTCAGAGAGGTTTCTCCTGTCCTGCGTGAACTTCCAAAATATGTAACAGGCAGCTCTCAGATGATAATACACTTGGAAATCCTCTTCTGGGGAACATCAGTATAGGACAGAAAGGTCTCCTAATGTTTCCAGAGGGGGAACGTGTTTTTTTCCATCTGAAACCCCTGAGTTCAAACCTTCCTTGTGGCCCATGAAGTTAGGTCTTGCACTGAGATTTGAAGTTTCTTCTCATGCTGTTTTCATGAAGAAACCTGGTTTTTTCCTTGCCTGTCAGGTCACTGACTTCCAAGTGTGCTGCAACACTTGGCTCCCTGGAAGTAGTAATTTAGTGGAGAAATTTTGCTGATTGGGGTTGCTGGAGGGCAACTCCAACACTGGTCTGAGGAGCAGGAGAAACTCCAGGCTGACTGATCAGGCTCAGCACACAGCTCATTTGTTTGCAGTATGTATTAGCTTAAGGGTTGTTTATTTAGCTAAGGATGAAATTTTAAGGCTTGGAGCTGTTCGGGTATAATTCAAAGCAGGAGGAAAGCTATTCAGTTCTGAACTTGTCTGGCTCCTATGACGCTGTTACTGAGCCAATGATTTTGATTTCCATTCTTTAGGAAGGATCAGGGAGGAGCAGTCTGGTCTGTCAGGGCTCCTGGTGGAAGTGATCTGGTTTGGTGGCATGATACATCAATATTATATTACAAGTTGCTTCTCTCAAACTAGTCAGCCCTTCCTAACCTGGGTGTTACAATGTCATTGCCAGTCAATGGTGAGGAAAGACAAGCAGGCAGCAATTTGCAGGACTAGATGAGAGCTGAGATACTCTGATATTAATCTGAGAGGAGGAAGGAAGGGAAGGATGGAATCCCAAGTGTCAGTAACAGGGATGTTACACCCTGCTCTCTTGACCCATCTCTCTCTTGTTTTTTATGTAAATCCTCTAGAATTAGGTACTGCCCTGTGGTATGGTTAGATCACTAGAGATGACATGATGAGTTATCTGTAGCTAAAACATTTTCTTATCCTAACATTAGGAGAGGAGATCTGAGCACCTCCCTCAGTGTCCAGAGACTGAAAGGTGTCAGCAGGTCTGCCTCCTGAAGGAGGGGGCAAGGGGAGCCAGTGTCACCCAGCACGTGTCAGTGGAGTCAGGCTCCCAAGGGAGGCTATGTCAGCATTCTAGGTGAGTCAGTACAGGTCATCAGGGCTTAATATGTGTCCAGGCACAGGAAAACAAAGAGGCTATTAAAATTATTTAATTTTAAAGATGAGCAATTCACAAATAGCCAGTGAAGGTGGGGATGGCAAATTCATTGCTACTCAGGTGACCCATGCAGTTTATCTTGCAAGAGAGAAGGGACTTGGAGTAATATGCACTGTCTGCATACATAGCATTGTCCTGCAAATAAGAAGGATCCATGTCTTATAAATCATTTGGAAATTTACAGAGCTCCCCATAAAAACAAATTGGCTTTTTCATTCCTGCTTCTGTTAGGAGGTGTTTTTGTTTTGTTTTTTTTTACAGTCTTGCTCCTTTGCCAGCTACAGCTTATTATGTCTAAACTGGATTTATTCATGGGCAGTTTGGATGTTCTTGTGGTTGTTCTTGTGCCAAAGGTGTACTTTTTTGTACCTCACTCTTCTTTTTTGTTCCTGACATTTTTCCTCCCATGTTTTTAGATAGAGAGGGGATCTGATAGTTCAGTGTTTTGCTGAGTTAACTTACCAAGTTCCTTTAGTTCCTAAAATCAGCTTTCTGTTTCCTGATCATCCCTTCACAGTGCCTGTTCCTCATTAGTTGGCAATTTTCCATGCTGTCCCTAGTTTTCTGAAGTCTAAATAAGCTTTTCTGCACTGCTCTCGCCATTAAAAAGGAAAAAAAAACCCAAACACTACAAACCAGCTGTTTGCTCAAACAGAGGTACTGCCTAGTCCAACTTTAATGAGCCAGATTCAGCCTAATTGCAGCAAAACAGGAATTGTACTGCAGTTTCTCATTTATTTCCTAATTATTCTTTTCCTTAAAATCTACCATAAAGCCTCATATATTTCTGAGGCCGCACTCAGGAAGACAAGTTATGTCCACTTCACCCCCTTTGCAAAACGACTGTTTAGCTTCTTCTCATCAGCAGCCCTTCTGTACCTTTATGCATTTCTTGGATTTGCTGTAAGTCTGTAAGTGTCCAATTCACATGTCACTTCTACCAAGGTTCTAGAAGCAAAACAGCTTGTTATTTTTGGAGGCAATATCTCCATATCACTATCAGACAGTCCTTTCCTACACTTTTGTGGTGGAGGACCTGGATTTGAACGCTTCCAGGGATAGGGCATACACAGCTTCTCTGGGCAACCTGTTTCAGTGCCTCACCACCTTCGCAGTAAAGAATTTGTTCCTAATATCTAATCTAAAGCTACTGTCTTTCAGACTGAAGCCATTCCTCCCTGTCCTGTCTCTTTGCAGGGACTGAGCACATTATTCAACCATTCAAGGGTATAATTTTTTTTGTAGAGGCCATCTCAAATACTTTTGTTGCCCATCTCAAACACCATCACCACAGGACTTTGCCATGAGATAAGCACAGAATGGAGTAATAATGGGGTGGTGCTGACTCCAGGCCTGGCATAGGCGAGATCTGGTCAGCACATCCCAGGTAATGCATCCAGAGGTAAATTCCCACTCTGGCAAACTGTGTAAAGAAGCAACTGCTCATACACATATTGCTAGTCAAACAAAGATCACCCCAAGTTATGGGACAGATGCCATCTGCAACCATCAGCAACCACCAAAGCCCCACTAATATGTCTCTCTGGATAGCTGGAACTTGGACTGTAAGTTAAGCCACCAGAGCAGGAGCCTGAGATAAGGTAAAGGTGGTACTATTGTCCAGGTGTTATCTCAGACCTAGGGAGAGGTTAAAAAAGTTGGGAGAGAATAATTTATCACTGATAATGGACATAAAGAATGCAGAATTTATGGGCCACAAGGAAAGCAAACTCAGCAACTGTGCTGAAATCAGCTCTGGCTGAGTAAAAGGTAATTCTGGCAGGGGGAGATCACAACTACCAACTCAAGAAACCCACGGACTGAACAGAACAGAAAGACTGAGCATGGGCCTAATTAGCATTAGAAGAGAGGGAATCACTGAACCAATAGAATAAGTGAACTGTGTAGTCAATGATCATTAATTCTTTTGTTAGAAAAAATGCATAAATGGTGAAATATCTTGAACGACCTCGGGACCCCCACCCCTGAGAAGTCCAGGGTGAAGACTGGGCAAATGATTAATGGTAACATTTTCTTGATGGGGTAGCCTCAACATGGAACAGCAGAATGATAGCCACGATGCATAATTTAAATATTCCTAGATGAGAGATTACTACTTTTGTTCTTTCCACAGAAATTTCCTTTTTTTTTTTTTTTTTTTTTTTTTGTATTTTTTTTTCCCTTCTTGTCTGATCTCACTGCTTTTTATCATAGATGTTTCTCAATGTCTCTTTTCCCTACAGGAGGCCACACAGGAGGAGCTTTTCACAACCTTTCCTCATTAGTCACACAGTGTCCACTCTGCCTGCTGTAAAATAGGAGAGGCTAGATTAAAACTACTTTAGTTAAAGTTAAAAGGCAGAATAAAAGATCCAGTATTCCTGAGCATGCCCATTTTCTTGAGCGCTTTTGAGAGTGGATGCCCAGGATTCACAGACTTTTAGGTTGGATCGAGTGGTCACTTCTCTAACAGCATGTAATTTTTCATTCTTTCTCCCAAGGTATTACCAGATAAGAGCTGGACTGAAGATCCCATCCAGAATTCCCCACAGGCTGTTTGCTACGATTGGAGGACAGACAGGTGAGCAGATCCTAGAGGAAGGTGACATGACTGTACGTGGGTTAGATGGAGGAGTGTGTGGGGGGAACAGGTGAGCCTGGATTTGGATCCAAACTTGGATTTCCCTAATGTTCCGTAGTTGTTAATCTCTCTGTTCTGGTGTGGGTTTGGGCTGAGTTGGGCTTGTGTCTCTCAGAAAAGCAGAGGAAATTCTCACCATCTTATCTGCAACCATCTCTTTTATACGTGGCTCCTCACTGAGAGTTTTCCAGTTTAATATTCTTTTATGTATTTAAGGTTCTTTTTTTTTTTAAGTAAAAAAGTGTATTGTTTAATTTGGAAGTCTCCTTTAAATAAAAAACAAAATCATTAGACAAGGTTTATCTGTATAAAATTGAAAAAGTTAAACCAAAATCTGAAAATAAATCACATGAAAAAAAAATCCCAAATTCAAAATCTGAATAAAGAAATTTCTTTGCAAAATCAATGAATGTATAATTTATGTATGTAGTCTAGGTTTGGAAAAACATTTTGTTGTGAAAAAGGAAGAAAGAAAATTATTTTTATTAATATTCCAATGTAATTTTCCCTTGGCATATGCAGAGCCACCTGAAGTTCTCCGGAAATGCCCTCAAATTACAGCAGTTTCTGGTATAAGTAGTCTTAAACTAATGAAATATTCTCAGTATGAATTTTACAGATAGAATTTTACTTTCTTGGTGCAAAAATCACTCAACAACAAACAATAAAAAAGGCAAACTACTCCCTGTTGTACCAGGGATGGCTGTACTATTTAAGGAAAAAACTCAACTATTTACTATATTTACTTTTTTAAAAGAACAGTATTTTCTTCTCCCTCATACATCTTCAGTGTCAGGCCAATACTAAGGGTTCTTTCACCTCTTCAAGGAACAATTCATGCAGATGCAGGGGCAGGAGAGAGACGAGGCAGGCAGTGCAGTTGCAGGATTAGCAGTTGACTTTCATAGTGCTAATGCAATCCAGACTGGGCTCTAATAGCTTTATGGGGCTGACATCAAGACAGGGGGTATTTAAGCTATTAAGGATTTAAACAGTTTCTCCTTGGCTATCTTTGCAAGTACTTCCTAATTGATTTCATAGATCTGCAAGAGAGCATCATTTAATGGGACTGAACTTAAAGGCACACAGGCCATACTGTTGTTTTTTTTTCATGCCGCTGACCTCTCTCACTATGAGAAAAGCTGGTACGGGACTAATTAAATTGCTGTGCATGTTTCAATAAGACAAAAGTAGCATCACAAAGAAACAAGTGTGTTATAAAACTGTGAATAAACTCCTGCCTCTAAAACAAGAATATAAAATAACTGACATTCGTGAGTTTGGTGTAAAGGAAATATTTTTAATCTTTCCCTTATTGGGTTCATAGGATCTGTGAGAACTGAAAATATACTTTGAAAATGATTATGTAAATTTATATTAAAATCTGTGAATATATGCAGTAATAAAATACATAAAATATGTAAATATATAAAATAAATAAGACTCAGTATTTATTTTCCAATGCACATGGCTTTTTATTTTTATTAAATGTACAGGATTTACAATAATACCTTGGGAACTGGCAGCATTAGCAATGTTTGCTTCCCACTAGATGTTTTCAGCAACAGAGGCAAAAACCATTGTAGTTTCCAATAATTCTGGAGAGGGGAAGCTGAAGTCTATGTCCCTTGGTGGTGACCAACCACATGTGTACAGCAAGGACTCTGTCCATGGCACAGCACTGACAGGTTGCAAAGGAAACCTCGATGAGCTACTACATCGGCCACAGTTTGGCCGCATCCTGTCTACGTTTTGGGAAGAGGATGGGCCGTGTGGCTCAGTCAAATCCAAGGAGAGCTGTGCTGGAGCCCAAGAGCCCCTGTGATCTGGTCACTTCTGTCATCGAAGCTGCACATCAGCTTGTATTGAGTCAGTGTATGAACAGCAATATGCCTGAATCCTATCTGCATATGCACATATTCATAAAAATATATACATTTAATTCATACTCCTAAGCATTTTTAGCAAAGTGAGTTTTCTTAGAGACAAGACAATACTAGTGGCTGGTAACTTTTCACAGAATCATGCAATCATAACATTTTGAAAAGATCTCCAAAATCATCAAGTCCAACCTTTGTCCAAATACCACCATGCCCACAAAACCATGTTGTGGAGTGCCACATCTACTCGTTTTTTGAACACTTCCAGGGCTGGTGACTCCACCACTTCCCTGGGGAGCTTGTTCCAATGGTGGAGACCAGGAGAACAGTATAGTTGAAGACCAGATAAGGAAGATGATATGCATGGGATAAATCTTAGCAGCACTAATGCTGAAAAAGAATCTGAGGGTGAATTACATTGTTGGAGATACTAGATAAGCCAAATCTCAGGAAAAATAAAAATTTTAATTTCCTCTGCAGTGTTTTGCATTAGTTTGCACACCACTTGGAAGCATTACTGTACTGAGAGAATTGTTCTTTAGTAGTGAAAGTTGCAGTTAGGTTTTTTTATAAATTCTGGTTTTCAACCCACTATGCTTCATTTTCATGTTCTACAACCAGGGACAGCTGCTTGCCTATCACCTTGGCCTCACAGGCCAAGCATACTGTTTTGGTGGGTGAAAATAAAGAACGAAAAATATTTTGCATGGCATATAACTAAATAAGTTACTCAGGACTTTGATTTGAGTTCTGATTTCTTTTTTTTTCTCCATCAAGTAGTACCATATTACTAATTCTCAAAACTTCAAATAGACAAATATTTTTTGAAAACTTGGCCTGAAAATGTAATTACAAGTAATACAGACTATTTAAGAAAAATTATCACCTGCCATGCTAGTCTTTATTAGATTGTAGAAGTCTTCCATCTAATTTTAGTCAATTAAATTGGATTATTGTCTAAAAGTGCAAACGGCCAAGGACAGCCAAGGAATGTGGTTCTTTCTTAATTTATCTCATACAAGGCAGAGGAGATAAGATGCAATATTTGTTCCAGACAAGTTAAGAAAAAGTACTTGTGATTGTCATTACACATTTACTCTTTTGATTGGTGATGTAGAGGTGTTTCATGTACCCATAATTTTAAGCTTTTTCATAAAATGAAATATCTGACATTAAGTGACAAGGAAAAAGTAGCACAATTTCCATTGTGGTATGTAAAGAAAAAATAAAAAAGTAGATCAGAAAATCATGGAATCATAGAATCGTTCAGGTTGGAAAAGATCTTTAAGATCATGTCCAACCATTAATGTTACACATTCAGGTCCACTACTAAACCATGTCCCTAAAATGAAGAACATTGCTGTAACCTGTGTCTGAACTACACAAGTTCATGATCACTCACACTGAATGCCTTTTCCTATAAATTAGGTGTTGACCTGTGGTTACCTTGCACCTAAGACATAATTTGAAGGGTTATTTACATTTCTGATATGCTTCATAATTAACTGTTTGTGCCTGATTTTAATAAACAAGTAGTTATCCTAATTTCTTTGTTAGTGTTTGACTATCTCAGAGAAGTTCCTAATGAAGGAATTCTGCTTCAATAATTAAAGAGAAACCTTTTCTTGTAAATGGCTTCTTAATGCAGTCAAAACAAGCAGTTGCTTTTAGTTGCTCATTAGAGCAAGAAGAAACAGCACCATGACTTGTGGAACAGTATGAAATTGTAGTCATTAGTTCCAATAACTTTTTGGAAGGTAATTTCTGCCTCCATTAACTGAAGATAAGGTTACTGCTTTTGAAGCATGCGAAAAGGGGGGAGAAATTTATGCTTTAGCAAACACATGGGCTTGTTTTCAAAGCTTATTAAAATTAATCTGAAAGTAAATGTGCATTTAATACATATAATAAAGCATACCTGACAAACAAAAATTATATTCAGAGGGGACTTCACTGTGACAGAAGATATTTTTGGGATGAGTTCTTCTAGAAAAATTCAGCTATGACATCATAAGAGATGACCCCATCCCTGGAAACATTCAAGATAGACTGGATGGGGCCCTGACCAACCCAATCTAGTGAAGTTTCCCTGCCCACTGCAGAGGGACTGAAACTAGATTATCTATAGGGTCCCTTTGAACCCAAACCATTCTGTGATTCTGTGGTCAGACATTTTAAGAATTGTTGGTTCATAATCTAAACAGAACTAATTCCATGATATTCCAAGAGAAGAGATAAACAGTGAAAAAGGTAAAAAAGAATAAACTGAAGATATCTCTGACAGATGTGCTAATTCTTTGTGCAAGATTCAGTCATCTTCCAGTCAAGGCCTTTCATAAATTACTCAAAGGATGGAAGCTGAAAAGATGGATTAGTGGCTGTGAGATTTTCCATTGCAGACCCTAAACTAAGCTGAATGCCCTCATTTCCCTCCTCCAGAATCTGGGACAGATCATACAGGCCACAGTCTTGGAGATGCTAAACAGCACCCCAATCTTAAATTGAGACCTGGTTAGTGGAGAAAGCCAAAACTAGGAAGGGTCTGTAAGCACCAACACGTACCACAAGTCTCTTCCCCTGAACAGTGAGTCTGAGACACAAAACTTCATCATCAGTGGCCACTGAAGGTCTGTCAGGGACAGAATCCAGTTGTTCACATGCAGAGAGCCAACACAGTATTTCTGCTGCTTGGAGGCAAAGATGAACTTCAGCTCTGGGGTTAAATTGTCCATACAGATGTTTCAGACCTACCACTCCAGTGTGAATTGGACCTTCACAGAGCTCTCTTTTCTTCCAGGTTCACTTTTGTGCCTTTGATTTCCCCATACAGTGATCCTTGTTGACTTCATTCTAATGTAAGGTTCAATCTTGAGAGTCCTTTAAAATCCATCACTGCTCTAAAATGACTGATGAGTCATTTACACTAATTCAGTAGGTAAATTGTACCCAGGCAACAGTTGTATCCAACTCTGCACTGATGCAAAAAAACTATGTGGTGTCCTATTTTAATGTCCCATACTTTAGTCAGGGAATTTCACCACCTGAATTAATATTTGGAATAAATATATAGAGTGTCAGCTACACAACTATGTGACACAACAAATTAACAATCTCATAAGTTTTTGAAGAATGAAATTCTTTTCAGATATGAATTCTCTAACTAAAAAGTCTCTTAGGTAACTGGCTATGAGTTTAGAAACAGAAATAAACACTACAAAAAGCATAGATCATCTTTGTTTTAACAAAGCATTAAGCATTTAGGGAGGAAAACTTTCTGCTGATCCCAAGCAGGTCAGTTATTCCATCGTCTCATGTTTCAGTATGTCTAAGAAATGAACCTTGATTTATAGAATAAATCAGAGATAAGAGACTGCATTTATGTTAGGATCTTTTGTACAAGGAAATTAATAGGACAACTTGCTTTTTATCATCACGGAATCTGTGTATGAGTAGAGAGGTAGTTTTTTGTAATTCTTTCCATGAGGCTAATTCAAAATGTCAAAAGGCAAGGTTAAGATAAAGGATTCATCTCAGAAATGTGCAACTTTAATCAAAAGTCACACTGAGGTAGAAAACACTCTGAACTTTTTGATCAAGCAATTTTAAAATTATGGTGTCTCCTTTAGAAATTATTTATCCTATATATAACATCTCCATTTATTCTAAATATAAATATGCTAAACACAATATTTCAAAACTAAAACAAGTCTCTTCAAACATTTAAATAGGAAAATGATGATGCATTGAATGAGTTCACGCCTGAAAAATGTTGTCTTTGCACTTTCCAAGTAGGCTTATTTTAGCCCTGGAGGGTCTGTGTGAGTATTGCTCTGGTAAAGAATGTGTATTTTCAACCTTCAGCAGCTGAGTTTTCAAAACTTCTAAAAAGTGTATTTGCAACTCAGTACATGCAGATAAACATGTCATGTTCAACCCTGGTTTGTTGAACATGAGTCTAAATTTTCAGAAGTCACTGGTTATTAGTGTTGGTTTAGTCTTTATTTATTTTTTCTTTAGTCTAGAACACCAAAATTTTAGTAGAAAATTACTTCTGGAATTGGGATGTCAAAATGGGCAAACTAAATAGCATATCACAGCTTAAAGTCTGCGATAAGTTTTAATATTTCTTGTTCACTGAGTGCCAAAAAGGCAAAGCAGCATTAAAAATGGATAGCTTGCAATAAATTACGAAAATCTTGACAATTGGCTGTTACAAACTAGCATATAAAAAATTTATATATATCACTGGAGAAAAAAACCAAACACAAAATGTATCCAGAATTCTATGCAGGAAACAACTCTGTTTTACCAACAAAGCTCCTTCAAGTCTGTCATCAGAACCAAAACCAGAGTTTGTCTTAGCAGTTCATGGAGCTATAAATTCCTGTGAGCTCCAAGTACCTGAAACGATGGTGCAGCAGATTTAGTGCTAAGATGGAAGAACGTGTATTGTCTTTCTACAGATGTAATAGATAAAACTGAAAGTTTGTCCTGCACCTTGAATTCAGTGTGAACTTGGAGCAGTATCAGGGGTAACTGGCAGCCCTAATAACCTCATTTTCCCCTGAGGTAGGAGATATCAGAGGGAATACGACATACTGAACAGGTCTACAGAAATGCTAGAAAATTCTTCAGAAGGTGCTCCTGTACTGGATTAATATTAGCTAAGAAATACATAGATATCACAACTGAGTGTTTTCACAGAACCATTGAACATTTGGTTTGAAAAAGACCCCTGAGGCCATCAAGTCAACCATTAACCCAAGCCCACCACTAACCCATGTCCCTCAGTGCCACATCTACATGTCTTTTAAATACCCCCAGGGGTGATGACTCAACCACTTCCCTCAACAGCCTGTTCCAATGCTTGACAACCCTTTCCATGAAGAAATTTTTCCTGATATCCTATCTGAACCTCCCCTGGCCCAGCTTGAAGCCATTTCTGCTTGTGCTATAATTTGGGAGGAAAGACCAACGCCCACTTTACTACCTCATACAATTGGCCTTGGCCCATTGATCCAGCCTGAACAGATCCCTCAGTGGAGGTTTCCTACCTTCCAGCACATCGGCACTCCCACCCAACTTCATGTCATCTGCTCTCTTCCTCTGTCATCTTCAAGTTTCTCTAAAAGCTGCTTTCTAGACTTTTTAAGTAGTTAAACTCCCAAAAGAAAGGCCACAGGCATCTTTGTTGAAGGCTGTGACCCACCAATTAAGGGACAATCTTCTACGGATCTAAAATGCAGAAATGAGTGAGGGAATATATGAAGGAGTTTGCAGCATGCCTGTAGCCACGTGTTAGAGCGGTTCCTCAGTCAGAAGATCATTTAGCCTTATTACATTCTCATTCAACTCAACCTCTTCATGTTTACTTTCACATTTAGCAGGTAATTCTGCAATAAAGATTTTGCTAAACAACCCATGTGATAAATGTGAAGTCTCAGCAGTAATCTCAGATGGAAGACTTTGGGGTCTAGAAGAAACTAAATTAATACTAAATTTCAGGAAGGTGAAACTGTATTTTTGTATAGGGACCACAAGTATATTTAAGACTGTCTTTAAAAAAATTTGTGAATCATGTGAATCATGGCCCAGTGTTCTGCTTACCAAATCATTACAGACATGCTGGAGGGAGTGATGGTTTCTTGAGAATATAGGTAATCAGGATGTCCTAGTGACTATGGGATGTAAAAAATCTTAAAAAATTGGGATTTAAATATCCTGAGATCTATAAATGGCACTTTAGATGACAGTTGCTAAGAAAGAAGTCAATATTCATTAGTTAAAACATATATAAATATATATTCTTACCAGCTAACATAAAAGTGGTTCTTCCCTGGGGAGGGTATCTTGCATGATTTATATATAAGCTTTCTAACAAACCTTATTTCACCAAGATTTCTATACTAGCAGGAAATAGCTGTCTTGTGTTAGACTATATTCAAAGGGCAGGTAATAAATCATCTGTAACCTGAGTTATGGCTGTGAGATGAAAGAAGCCTTGGAAATCTGTGACTGAGGGTAAAAATAATCTTATCTAACTGCTGATATCTATTCTGTGAGTGTCTCCACCTAAACTAATCAACCAGTCTCCCTTTATAGCCAGAGGAGAGAAACAGGTAATCTGAGGGAGTAATTTAACATACCTATTTTAAGATGAGTTGAATCACACCTATTTCTGTCCGTTTACTATAAAAAAAGTTGCAGGAACTTTGCAGAGAGAGACAGTTCCATTGTGTTTGTAAAAGACCTGACACAAAAAGGCTGTGATTGCAGTTTGTGCCTTCATACATGTGTGCAAATTAGGCAAGTAATAATAAAAGGTGGGAAAGGTGACACAGTCCACATAGAAAGAAAATGGTGCTCTTGTCTTTCCCAGCAAAGAATCAAAGATAAATCTTGATTCAGGATTCTGCATAATGCTCCTGAAGGGTTTTTCAGGGTAAAAAGTAAGAGTAAGGAGAAGACTCCAGTACGAGAACAACTTTCTTATTCTTCTCCTAGAACTTCATTCTGACACTACCAGGAAAAAAATCCACTGTATTATGTAAAAAATGAATTAATATTTTCCTTCTGGATGTATTAATTGAAATGAAGTTGTAGAAGTGGTGTAGTTTGTTTACTTATATTTTGTAAGACTAAAACCATGATTATATTTTCACCATGAATTTCATAAATTGAGAAAAAAAATACTGGGAAATAGAAGTCAGGTTTGAATTTTGACAAGCCAGAAATAGAATTTGAGGTTCAGCAAAGAATTCCGCGCTATTAACTGATCTCCAGGACATTACTCTGTGACCAGTACCTCTGTAGCGTAACATTATGCATGTAAATAAGAAAAACGAGAATTTTCTGTGCATTCAGGTGTATATGTGGGCCTTTCAGAAGGATTTGTTTAATTTGCTACTCTAGCCAAGGAATGCTAGTTGCTTTAATTTCCCATCGATATTACTGACAGGGACTGCTCTGAAAAATCTTGCTGTCTAGAGATTAAAACAGGGAACACGGAGAGCAGGACAAACTGTGTCTTATCTGTAAAATGATGTCAGTGCTTCAAAGATGCAAATATATATATATAATTTAATACTTTTCCAAACATGCGAGATAAACACAAGGAATCCAAATAGCTAGAGACATGTACCCTCTAGCAGCTGACTCAAAATATTCCATCTGCAGAAAAGCTATGTCCCAGGTTGGATAATGATGTCACAATGAAAGGGGAAAGTTATAGGTGATTTGTGCATGAGTTCTTTTATGTCTGAAAAGGACCATTGTAATAGCTAGTCTGAAACGCTCTAAACCTGAGCCATAGAGCTTTAGCCAGCGCTTTGTGTGCGAAGTACAGCTCCAGTATTTGAGCTGTGCCATGTCTTTGTAGAAGTATATTCAATATTAATTTTTAAAAGAGGTGTGTGGGTGACATAATTGATTATGAGTTGGGTTTGTGATTTGTTTGGGTTCTTCTTTTTCTTTTCCATTTCCACTTGAGAGAAAGGATTACCCTGCCTTCTATGGTTAACTTTTTAGTAGAAACATTTGGAACACACAGTTTTGCTTTACATGGAATGTGAATCTGGTTTGAACAACAGCCTTGAACCATTCACTGCCCACAAACCTGATCTTGCTCACTCTCTAACAAAAAGATTAAGATGGAGTAATTAGGAAGTCAAGGGAACTACAACAAACTGGACAAGAAGATAGAGGCCTGAGGAGAATGAGACCTCAGGTTTGTGTGACATACTGAAGAACAAGAGAACTCAACTCTCTTCTTCCTCTTTAGACTTGCATTCCCTGCTGGTGTGACACTGCAGAGCCTGCAGATAATGCTGCAACTCAACGCTTCCTTTCCTACAGATTTCCCATGCAGAAGGAATGTCTGGATGTTTACATGTTCACTTTTTGTCTTGGATTTCATACAAAGTTTTCACACCTTTGCCGAAGATTAAAAGTAAGGTGTATCCTGAACAGGGAATAATTTACAATTTATCCCATCTTTGCATTTTCAACGATGATTGGGAAGTGCTTGAAGTACAATAACAAACCAAATGGCTCAAACAGTGCAGTCTTTGGGGGAACAAAACCACATTTTAGTTTTTGGTTTCTTCTTTGCTGTCTCTAAAATCATGTAAATTTGGGTCCTCTTTTGTGTTCCATGAAGAAACAGCTTCCTCCACACTATAGTAGCCTGTGAATATGACCTGATCTGTCAGAAGCAGACACTTTGTCTGGTGATTGCTGTAAAATTGTGTATAGTAAAATGCTGGTTTGTTACTTGAAGCTTAAAAACAATCCTGTTGGTTTAAATGGAACCTGCTCATTTATTAGATAAGCACTTGCTTAAAGGTTTGATAGAATGGAGAAGAATGTTAGGAAAACCCACAATTTCACATTGATTTTAAATTATACAGCTGGTAACATAAAAATGTATGAAGCAAATCATGCACTGTAGGAACTACGAAAGTTCAAAATGACAGGCTTGGATTTTGCAGACAAGTGATAAAAGTTCACCTTCTACTGCAGATACCGTGTAACTTATTCTTCCCCTTACATTCGTGTGTGGGAAGTCATATTGAGCATTCAAAATTTGCTCCCACAACCCCCTCCACTGGTAAGATCATAAACTCCCTGAAATGATACCATTTAAATGTGTCCATTTAAATGTGCATCCAAGGGCTGCATGTGGTGGGGAGATCAGTAGAGTAGTTGACTCACTACATCTTTCTGTGCCAGTATAGAAAGTGATAAAATCAGTCTCCAACCACTCTGGGCCATAGTTTTTTACTCTAGCATTGCAGGCTATGACTTTGAGAGATCTGTTTCACAAGACTATTTTATAATGCTGCGGACAATGTAGAAAGTGCAGCATTAGAAGAAAAACATGTAAGTGAGGGATGGTGCTCTATCTTCTGGTTTGTCATCTTAAAGAAATGAGATTGCACATTACCAAACAGGCATCAACTCTTAGTATCAAAAGTTGATATTAAAAAAAAAACCCAAACCAAACAAAGCAAAAAGTAAATTAGAAAAAATCATATATGATATAAACACAATATAAACTCCTTAAAAGTAAGAATAAATTTTTCTCATTATGTTAGAAGGAACAGTCATGTTACTCATACTTAGGTTCCCAAGAATTATTTCAGCATTTGTTGCTTTTAGAAAAGAAACTCAATCGAAATTATAGTGTAGAGAAGATCCCTGTGTTACTGATATTTCATTTGGTTAAATAACACAAAAAAATGAAGTTGTGACACATATGGATAGTACCCATATATGTCTGACACCCTGTGTCCAATGGACTCACTCAAGCCAGTGAATACCAAAAGCAGAACTCGAGGATAGAACTTAACAGAAACAAAAACTCCTGAGTCTAGTAGCACTAAGCTATGTGTATTGCTGGAGGAGCTGAGGACCCAGAAGGGTTTACTAGTCCTTAATTCCTGTGATTGCTGGGCTCTTTTTCGCAGCTCTGATCTTGAGCAATCAGCGTCCCTCTGTTTTAGTTTCCCCATGTGTTTGTAAAGGGGTTATTGTAGCTGTATCATAAGGGTATTGTGAAACTCTATTACTTAATATAAAGAGCTCTGATTTTTTTTGTGATAAGTGACAGTGTAGGAGAGTACATCATTATCTATGGTCTTGAAACTTTTTATAGTTGGTTCACATTTTAGGGAGTAATACAACGGATCCAAAAAGGGAAATGTTTGACCTACTACTTCCACTCTGCACTGTGCAATGAGTTGCAGTAATAACAGTAATCTGGGAATCTGTTAATGTAATTAAAACCACTGACTTTTCTCCTAGGTGGGAGGTTTTTAAATATGGCTGATATCCTAAATTGAAGTATGGTGCAACATCATTGTAGCTGCTGTAGCACATCAAAAATTAGGAGAATAATTCTGCTTGTGAACATATTTCTCCCCGAATCTCTACACATTAACCTGTCACAACTTGCTAATATGCTTTTGGAAAATCTTCAGCAATGAATCAATTTCTGCTTTTGATTGTCTGAATACAGCCACTGGCTCTGGAGTGTCATTATACTACAGTCCTTCACAGCAAGAAATGAGGGTTAGTGTTGTAGAAGGTGTTGGCTCTCAGCACTCCAGTGTAGGTGGCACAGAAAGGGAGTGGAGAAGGGGTCTAGGACCCACTCTCTTGTTCTGTGTAAAGAAAAGTATAAAACTACTTCTTTTACATGCACATTAAAGCTATTGTTATTTCACCTGAACTCCAACATGGGAGACACCTCTCAGAGCGTCTGGTGGA
Source organism: Neopelma chrysocephalum (assembly GCF_003984885.1). NCBI lineage: Eukaryota > Metazoa > Chordata > Aves > Passeriformes > Pipridae > Neopelma > Neopelma chrysocephalum. The sequence continues at coordinate 12,385,938 of NW_020897725.1, read as the reverse complement.
CACCTCTGGATCCGGGTCCGGAAGGTGAGTCACATGCTGAGCACAGATGAATGCAGCGCTTCCTTGGAGCTCGGGCTGACACCCCATGGCAGAAGACTGCACTGCCTCACTTGCTCCATGACCGTCTGTGTTCATCAAAGCTTGGACACACAGTTTGTTGTGAATATGAAACAGAGACCAGCTGAGATGAGTGTGCAGTTAAGGGCTGTTTAGGGGAAAGAAGTTTAAAATCTCAAACAGAAAAAATCAGTTCCCCCATCAGTTTAGCTACATCCCTTCTGCACAATACCTGAGTAGCATAATATATACAGCCAGATATTGCTTCGGTGGAGTTTTTCTCTTTAATACCTTTTTCACCTTTGGGCTGTTCTTAGGCAGATGACACCTTCCTGTTTACTGGGCAATGTTCTTTAACTTTCTGGGAAATTTGAGCTTAATTTCTGTCATGTGTATAGAGAAAGATGCACATTTCTCTCTTCAGAAGCAACAGAGCAAACCAATGAAGATGGGGGGAAAAACCCTATTTTATTTTAAACAGCTCAGATACATCCATTAATGATTTTTGGTGTTTACTCATTAACAGTTACTAGATCTTGCCAGTCCTGTGTAGCACTTTCCATCTGCACATCTCAGCATGTCTCACTGCTCTGAGTTAACTCAGCTTTGAGGCCAACTCTTGTGAGGTAAACAAGAGCTTATGTCTATACTGCAAAGCACAAAAACATATTGAAGATCTTTAGCCTGGCTTTGTCCTGGTACATTCTGTGACCTAATAAACACCTCCTCTGAACTAACTTACCTCCTGAGAGTGTGCATTTGTGCTGAGTGTCTCTTTGTCAGCACGTTGCATGTTACTCATCCTGCCTCTTGCTTTGACAGAAGTTTGCTGGTTGTTATCTTAGGAGTATTTGCACCATTCTCTCTTGCGCAGTCGTTGGTATCATACCAAGTTTATTTCTCATAACTTTCACCAAAAGACCCCCACACAAAGCCCTGCACAGATATAGGCTGAAAATTTGTGGTTTTGTCTGCGAGCTCATCTTCAGGAGCTGGAAAATAGTCTAACTGGAGGTCAAGTTTTAACCAGGGAAATAATGGGAAATACCGAGTGAGATTCTCCCTGAACCTCTGCTCTTTACCTGAATAGTATAAGGTTTTCCTACAGGAATGGTGCCTTGGTGAAGATGAAGATACTATGCCAGTTCAGCCTACTGTTGCGCTGAGAGTAGCTCCAGTCATGGTGACTAATATCATCCTGTAATTTCCTGGGTTTGTCTATTTATGTCTATCCATCTGTTATCCCTTATCTTACATTTCACCTAGGAACCATTTACAAAAGTGAATATCACTTAGCTTTAGATTTCAGTTTTGCATATGTAGGCACATTTTCTGCCATGCCCCTCATAGCTCTGAATCATCTCTTGCATCTCTGTCTGCTGCTCTTAACACTGGACTTCAACTCACAATCTCAGCAGGAGGAATGGGTGTTTCTCACATGATCTTAGCAGTACAGACAGATTGAGTAGCCTAAGGTTATAGAGCAAGTTTCCCCCATAAGTAACACTGGGAGGACTTCATTCCACATGTCTGAAGGATGAATTTTAGGTTACAGCGATTTCCTGCTATTAGGTCTTGATTTCTTGCCACTGATACAAAAAGAAAAAATCAAATTAATTTCCTGCTTTTTCTGTGAATAAATGAGCTATGAAAAATCGCACCCTAAAAATTTTATTCAAGGCTAATGGGTGCAACCAAGAGGCTATACAAATACTGAGGTGGATCTGGGGAACCTCACCAGTAGGTTCTTTTCTAAGAAGTATGTGGAAGTCAGGATTTGAGTTTTCACCATGTGACCTTCTCAGAACTGTCAAGGGTTAATTGCCTTCCTCTTAAGTAGTGGGAAGTAGTGTAATAATTCCTTTCAACACTAATAAAGTAGAGATTATATTTGTGGGAGATGAAAAATCTCTGGCACAAATAACACAATAAGGATTTCCGTGTTACTAGACATAATAAATAATATTTGAAAATACACTCACCAGAGCTCAGAGTCTCAAGCTTAGATTAGAAGAGACTACAAAGGATCTCTAACAGGATACAAGAAAATACTGTGTACTTTCATACTAGTGTTGCACACAGGGAGCAAAAGCAGAGGTTTAGACTTCTATAATGAATTCATTTTATTTGTGGATTATAGTAGGAAGGCTGGAGTTTTTTCATTTTTATTTTTTATTGATGAATTAGGTTTTAAGTTTTAATGAAACCAAATTAAACTGCAGATTGTTTTGGGTTTTGATTTCCAGTAATAGAGGTTGCTATAATACCAGGAAGAGAGGAAGAGAACAGGGAGTCCATACTGTTGCTGAACTGTGAGATCTGGCTTCTGCTTTCTGCTCTCCAACAACTTTCCTTCCTCTCCAGTGTTAGACAAGACACTTAGATTCAGATCTTCCAAGTCCCCCAAGGGCCTAATTTACATTGACTTATATTCAATACTCCTGAGGAAACAGGTCCAAGTCATGCTGTGCCTCAGGTTCCCACCTGTAAAAGAGACATGAACAATATCTACAACAAGCATTGTGAGGGATAAAGGTGGAGAACTCGCACTGTGAGGATGTGGTGAAGGCCGTAAAAATGTTCACGTGATGGATTTGAAGGCTTTCGTGTCATGTCCAATAGATTTAATTTAGAATGTTGTTCACTGTGTGCATTGCACAGTGTCTGGTTTCGGCAGCAGTTGGCTGCAACAGGAAATTGAGTGACTACACACAATGAAGTAAATGCTTTGAACAATATCATTTGTAGCTGGGTTTTCATCCATTTATTGTTGTCTTTTGGGATAAAGAGGAAAGCCCATTTAAATTGTCCTTTCTAAAAAATTATTTTTATTTTTTAGTCTGAGTAGCCAGTTCTTTCCTCAAACTGAAATGAAATTTTTTAAGGTTTTTCCTTTCTTTAATTGTGAGACAAGTGGAACCAATGAGAGTTATCAAGAACTTCACTTTCATTTACATAATTGCTATGTGGAATGGGAAATTGGCTTATGCAAGAAGTCTGAGGCTCATTAGTGACAAGCATCTTCAGCAGAGAGAGTGCTCCCTGCATTAATGTTCAGTTGCAGGTTGTGGGTGGTTTTAGGAGAAGTATTTCACTTTAGCCAGCCAATTAATGAAAACTCAGGGTAATTGAACTGAATTGAGTGTTTGCTTGTTTCTGTGAGGTTACTTGCCTGGTGATTGCAAACAAAAGCCTGACAACTGTACTCACAGCAAAACGAGATGGCGAACACAGACTGGGGGGAAGAATGGGAAGAGGTACTTCTATTTCATACAGGGTGATCACCATAGATTAAATATGTGCTTTGTAGTCTGAGTTGTGATGGATAAAAAGGACAAAACCCTCTCCTTTGAGACTTTAGGTCTATCGGCAGCCTGGGGATAAGGGGGGATGCAGACACCTGAGATAGCCAGCCTATTCCTCCACAGAAGTTTGATTGCATTCACTTATACTTCTTGATTCCAGTGGCTGATCCAACACCAGAGGAAGGGTAAATGGTATGTTGGTGGTGCTTTTGTACAAACAAGAAATTATCAAATTCCATCCTCTTTCCCTAAAAGAATTCAAAAAGGAGCAGTGCCTCCATGGAGATTAGTCACAAGGCTCACATACTTTATAGTCCACTGAAAGGCTTATTCTCCACTAATCCAAACCTCACATTTGAAGGCACCTGATTTTCGTATCACTTCCATCTGCCAAGATAGTTCAGCACAGGCCAAGGGGACCTCAGCAGTATCCTCGATTTTAAAGGTCAAAAGGTGGAGTTTAGTGAAAACCTGAAGGATGAGTAATAGCTATGCCTGGATGAGTTGATCTAAGTCTCCTTTTTTTCACCGGATGATCAGGGGCTCCTTGTTGTTGCAAGTTTTGAGACCATCTGAGTGCAAGGTAGACCTTAATTTACAACCACTGCATGAAGGGAAAAGACATTCTCAGCTTGGGAGAGTCAGCATTACGAAACATCTTAGTTAATTGTAGCAGGAAGGAAAGAAAAGCATTTCAGTATGGAGTTTTTGGGTTTTTTTCAACCATCAGGCTCGAGTTGAAACCAATCTCTTTCGCACATCTTTTGAGAGTCCCCAGAAATGACCCAATGGCAAATGATTCCACAGTGTTCTCAAGCAGGAAAAGCACAGCTGCACTGAAGGAAGAGCTGCTGTTCCAACATGAGCTCTCTTCAGAGGTGCTGACCCAGCTTTGCATGAAATTTTGTTGAAAATGGTGCACTTACATTTCTTTCCTGACAAAGCATTTTCTCAAAAAGACATCAAAGTCTGTATTAAAAGTAGGAAGGAAAGCCGGTTGAATTTGAGTAGTTTCATCCAGAGAAATGCAGAAATTAAGAAAAAGGAAACAAGATTAAATAAACATTTACCAGGTGTTGATATTAGTGTGCTTTAAATTATTCATCTGGTTGTAGAAATTAGGATTCAGTCAGCTGCTCAGTCCTAACTCTGGCTGATTTAGACACAGTTTCTGCAGGATTCAATTCTGGAAAGAACCTTCTTGCCTTTATCCTTTGTCGAACTTCAGCTGCAAGTAAGCAAAAACAGAGAAAGAGTGTTTTTCTTTTTCAAAGAAACCAAGAACCTAATTATTTTAAAAACTTTTTGGTGCTATTTTACTGAACTGACCACTTTTCCAAAATTCCCAAGCTTCTAACAACCATCTCTTGCTCCAGAAATGTCTGTTGCCTGCATAATGTTTCAGAGAACAAGAAAACCTTGCCCAGATTTGAGTATAGAACAGGACTGAGTGTGTGTATTAATGATCCAGCTTTAGAAACATGAATGCAGAACTTTAATCCAGTCACATGTAATTTACTCAGTACCCCAGACTGATAAAGCTGGCACAGAGTTTCTGGTTTCAAGTTCAGTGCTGTTGTCACTATAACAGGATTAGAATTTGGTGCCATGGTTTTATTTTGTCCCTCAGCTGTATTTTTTTTAATAAGTAAATGCCGCTGTCCAAAGAGGGGATGGGACACGAGGAAGGGTGCAAGTAGAATGCCCTATTCACGTGTGCACCCTGTCTTTTGTCAGCTCGGGCGGGGAAAGGGCCAGAACATAGGGCGGAGCATGAGACAGACAAGCAGGGGAACAAACCAAGATAGGGACATGGACAAAAGGGGGAGGAGTGGAGGAAGCAGGGAGCAGGCAGCAGGCAAACTCATGGCAAGCCTGGGCACAACCAGGCTGTGCACTGTGTAGTGTGAATACAATGAAACCACATAATAACAGTAAAGTCCATATGATAACTGTAAGGTCCATATAATAAAGTCCTGCCAATTGCTGTATGCTTTCCTCCATGCCTGGAACTGTTCCCATCCTGAATCTTGCTCCTTCACACGTAAAGGAGGAGCACAGACTCTTCCCAAAACACTGGTTAGACACCTATCTGACTGGGAACATCTCATATTTCAAGCTTATCTTGTTAAAAGATTTCAGAATAGCTCCCTCTGTCACCTTCCAACTCTGACCATCGCTACAGGTCTGGCTCACAAATGGATAGAGAGTCAACGTAATGGAAATTTTTGAAGAACTGTCTGCAAAAATTGCATCTACTGTTTTTGATTAACCTGACAAGCTTCTGCTGCTGTTTACTTACTCAACTCTTGCTATCCAGATAGAATTATTGTTTAAAACATAGACTGTGGTAGACTGTGCCAGGGGGAAGTACCTGACTTCAGTGCACAGAATAAGAGTATTAACATAGGAAGAGCAATGTGATAGATAACTATTGAATGTCAGCTGTAGTTTCTAAAATGTATATTTTGGATGCTTTCCAATTTCCCCATACTTTAATTATTTTTTTCACCAGTGTGAAAAGTTCTCATCAAGTCTTTAAATTCCCTTTATTAATTTTGAATAAGAACAAGCTAACTCTTAGTCTTTTCCTCGTGATTCATATCCACGGGCTCTTACATGATTTCCCATAGCTCTTGTTTTGAAGGACAGCCATCCTTGCAAGGACATGGGCATGTGAAAAAGCCTTATGCAAAATGCACAGTAATATTTTTCTGCTTCTTAATATCCATAGAAGAAACTTAACCTAAATCACTATTCCCTGGGTAATGGAAAACAACATCTTGGTTTCCAGCATTTGTAAAAGTAATTGAAAGTATTGTTAAAGTATTGAAAAGAGAAGAGACATTATTTCTACTAGTTTGAGGCTTACCCTGCTCTATAGGTACTTTACTGGTTACTCCAGTGCAATATTGAACCAACAGTGTGTCCTTGGTGCCAGGAGGGCATTGGGAAGAGTGTGGGAAGCAGACAGAGGAAGGTGATCCTCCCCCTCTACTTGGCCCTCGTGAAGCCACATCTGGAGTCTTGCATTCAGTTCAGGTCTCCACAGTTGAAGGGAGACAAAGAACTACTGGAGAGGGTCCAGCAGAGGCCACAAAGATGATTAAGGGACTGGAGCATCTCTCTTATGAGGAGAGACTGTGGGACCTTTTTTAGTCTAGAGAAGAGAAGACTGAGGGGGGAATCTCATCAATACATATAAATATCTCAAAGGCAGGTGTCAAGAGGATGGTGCCAGACTCTTCAGTGGCGCCCAGTGACAAGACAAGGAGCAATGGCCATAAACTAAAAGACAGGAAGTTCTACCTCAGTATGAGGAGGAACTTCCTTACATTGAGGGTAGAAGAGCACTGGAACAGGCTGCTCAGGGAGGGCATGGAGTATCCCTCTCTGGAGACATTCCAAACCCACCTGGACGTGTTCCTGTGTCACCTGCTCTGGGTGACCGTGCCTTGGCAGGGGTGTTGGACTAGATGATCTCCAGAGGTCCCTTCCAACCCTAACAATTATGTGATCCTGTGATTATGTAAATATTTTCTAACAGGGATCTCAAGTATTTGTTCTCTCAAATTTTCCTACCACTGAATTCTCTTAATTCAAATATAGCATCAGAAAGGATTATTTCTTCCCCAAAGTTATGCGATTTGAATATATAATATTCATTTTATTATTCATTTGGAAAGAGTTTAAAAGCTAGGAAGGGAGCTGTAAACAGTTGCAATAGAGGTCCCATCTGTCAACTTCTGTGAACCTTGTAAGAAGTTATAATACCTTCAGGAAATGAACTTCAATTCAAACCTTGCAAATCTTGTGCCCTGAATATTGTCAGTTTACGTGAGGGAGGTGTATTTGTCTCCAATCCCACTTGGGATTGTTACTCAGAAAATTATTAGGAATGTTGATCGTTAAGTTCAGAGGACCAAAAAAAAGAGACAATATTTTATTAAGTCTTTAGAAAAACTTATGAGTATGTCACCAGGCAAAAAATATCTAAGGAAATAGCTTCACAATTTATCCATTGTGGAAGCCGTTAGGGACTCACATCCCAGGCTCAGCAGCATTTCTCAGCCAAATTAGAATAACAGCTGAGAGCAGTGTGGTGAGTATTGTAGTGAAATTCGGTGCTCCAATGGCAGACTGGTTAAATGAGAGACAAGGTGAAAGAGAAATTAATAAGTGGGAAAATGAGGCACAGACTTGCCTTATGATTTGCTTCATGTCTCTCAAAAGGATAGCGATAGCACAGGAATCCAGATCTCTTGATGCTGGATACTCTTAGTGGAGCCACATACCCATACAACATGCTGTCTAATAGAGTGGCAGTGAGTGTGTCTGTTTGGTAGTAAGTACAGGGTTTTCTTCACACTATAGGTGAGTTCTTTGCACATAGAAGCTGTGGATACCTCATCTCTGGAAGTGTTCAAGGCCAGATTGGATCAGCCTGGTCTAGCGGAAGGTGTCCCTGCTCATGACAGGAAGGTTGGAATTAGATCATCTTTAAGGTTCCTTCCAACCCAAACCATTCTGTGATTCTATATGTTCCTTCCCAGCTTTACCACAGATTTTCAGAATTATCTTGGACAGTCAACCATAACTTTGTGCAAATTTAGTCTCTATAGTGTGGTGGTAATAAGATTTTTTTGACACCTTTATTTTACTTGGAGAGGTAAAGGCATTAAAAATTTTGAGCGTGAGGAGTTTCTTAAGAATTTTTTTGGTCAATAGGATTTAGTCCCTTTCAGTTTCAAAGTCTTATATGAAGTTTTGCTGCGGGTGGGATTAGATTCAAAACCCTTGGTTTTATTTTGCTTAGTACATTTAAGATCTTACTGCAGGACCATGATGTGTATGCAAAGTCTCTGCCAAATAAAAAGACAGACTGTTAAGAAAGTGACAACAGATCCTTTTCTTGAGTGACCCTTAGCTTAGACTGAAGGCGATGAATAGCCTTACACGACAACAGTCCAAAGAAAGAGAACAGCTAATGATACTCTTGGCACATTGCAGGCAGAGAGAACATTAATACAGTCTAATGAAAACCCAGACAGAAAGCCAAATGGCTTGTGCCTGACATGCCTTGACAAAGACAGATCAGTCTCTTGCTCATTTACGTGCATGTGTGATCCAGATGAAGCCAGAGGATTTCAATTGAGACAATGTGCATAACTAAAAAGTAAAAAAAAAAATTACTGATGCAGTGGCAGAGGTTGATGGAATCTAAATGGAGAAGCAAATAAATAAGAAAAAAAATTCTCTTGTATTTTTGTGTTGAGCTGTATAGACAGTTCAGCAATTAAATCACTAATCAGGCAAGAGTTGGCTGACCTAGGAAAGGAAAAATCTCGTGTCTCAGCTGGATGGAAAGTTTAAAAATATCTGCTCAAAGGAATATTTAAAGGATACAAAACATACAGAAAAAACATTCTGGGTTTCAATTAAGCTTATGGCTTATGGAAACAGTTCCTGTGGCAAATTAGCAATATAGTTTAATTATTTGGAAGCTTCTTCATAATGATATTGGTTTTATTTTTAACAAAAACTCTTTCTCAGCAAAAGGAACTGCAATTTGTTTGCGTGGGCATGTGTGTTAATATTTAGGATAATTTTTTATTCCTTTAGCCTCTTTAATAAGCAGATAAAATTGTCTTTGTACAGTTTTGCTTGAGTATCTAAGTGGCACCTATCTGCTTCAGGAGTCACAATGACATTTGTGTCGAAAACATGAGGACTTGACATAACTGTGGTCTGATTCTGCCAGTCCTCCATCACATTGACTTCCTTTCTGGAGGCTAGTTTGTATTTCTTTGCCTTGAGAAAACAGTGCTGTACATGTGAAATGCCTCCAGAACAAAGATTGTATAGTAATTTATGGAAAGAATTTGGGTCAGATGAAGAACATCTAATTTATTATGCATTTTCTTGCCGTGGGAACTCATAGAGTTCTTCCACCCTTTTATGGGCAGGTAAGGAGCTGCATGTGTTTCTACCCTTTCTCCCATTGTATGTGAATAACAAATCTAGTGTCAGAATCAGAGACTACCTGGGCAGTAGGATCAGGTCTCTCGTGAATGAGCAAGGAATCTGATCAGGTCCAGATGAATGCGGAGAAAGAACATAATGCTGAGGGATCACTTTGAAGATGTGAATGTGACAAACCCACCGTGGACATCACAATATACATTAAACCTGGAGCCTGTAGAATGAAAGACGCTCAGCTGCAGCAGCTACAGCTGAGATATCGGGTTTCTTGTATCTCTCTGGATATTAACCATAGAAAGGATGTGAAATATCTCCTTGCTTATTGTAAGCAAAGAGACAAAAATCTGTACGACTTTGAAGCCTTTTTTGTGTAGTTACTTTTGTGATCCAGAGTGAGAAGAGTGGGGTTCAGAAACTGGTATTTAAATACTTGGATAACTCGCCTGGCTTTTCAGAAACACTAGCCACCAGCAGTGGAGGCTTCTTTAAGTGGAAATCTGGAGTTCTTCACTCTAAATCTTCAGGCTTTTTATTTTAGAATGGGATCTTACAGACTACATCCTATTTCTGACAAATTCGATTTCTTGTTGGATTTTTTATTACACTGTCACAAAATGTTTTACATATTTAATTCACAGTATTTTACCCTCTGAGTAAAGTGTAACTGGCCATAATGCTGAAGATAAAAGTTTGGTAACGTACAACCTCCATCCATTAACTTCTTGAACACAGCAGGCATTGAAATAGTACATTAGAAGAACATTTAGTTCCTAATCTATACCACTGATAGAGGACTTGAAAGTGTTATAGACCCATCAGGGAAAACTTCAATTTCCAGTTTGATTTAAGGTCTGGGATTTTAACTGAGGACTTTTCTTTCTGATTCAGTAGCTGTTGTGTTGATGAGATGGTGCCAGATATGCTGTGAGACACTGAGGGAATAATTAGTGGGTCCTAACGTAACATCCATGCTTAAAGTGTCTTTAAAGTACAGATAGTCACATTTTTATAAATATTTCAGCTCTTACATATTTGGACCTCTAAACATTTGTGGTGCTCCAGCTCCAAAGTGTCATGTGAACAGGGGTGAGAAAAGTGGAAGAGAATCTTCCCATTGGTAACAGAGGAATAGACTAGTTGAAATGAAATCCTGGATGTGATTTCTTTCCTCTGTGTGCACCACTCATTTACACAAAGAACTGTTGGTGGTTATAATGGGAAATAGCTACCTGCCTGATGGGTGGAAGGAATTAATTTAAAACATATTATTTTATTTCTCCATTTATTTATTAATTTATTTGTTTATTTATTTATTTATTTATTTTAATCTTAATTTTTACTAGAATGGTTCTAAACTTCCTGGAAGGTCAGCACAACAGCCTAAAATTGCCAGTCTTGTGATGCTAAAAGAGCTATTTAGTGTTTGGGGTTTTTGAAAAGGCACTTCGACTCTTCATTTGCCATATTTAGGACTGGATTAATTTTTATTCTTCATTCTTTTCACATTACACAGCAATGCAGAATGACATTGACACTGGAGGCAGCTATAAAACATTTGCCTGAATAGTGCAAATTGTCATTTATATAAATAGACATTTATACAAATGCCCATTGGTCATAAAAGAGATATCTTGTCCTTTTTGAACTCATTGGAGATATATTGTTCTCTAAATAGGCTGGAATCTCTCTTCCAAAATTTCATTTTAGTGTTGGATCCTTCTTTGCTCCAGTTCCTCAGTGCTAAAAGCCGGGTTTATTTTGTGATGGGGTTGTTTCTTTCCTCTCTTTTGCTCAGTACAGCAGCACAGGGGCCGTGAAGGAAAAGTCAAAATATCAAGAGTGCTGCTACAGTACATGTCAGTGGGTATTTGTTAGACACAGACACTTCTTGTCCCAAAGTCACCCCTCCTAATGTGCTTGGTGGTCGCTGTACTTTGTCTCTTACTATTTCTCCAGTTTATTATGAATTTCTTCCATGTGTTAACAAAGACATGAGTTAACATGTAGCTATAACTTCTGTGTACCTAAGTCCAGAAAACCAAAGAAAGGCAACCCTCTTAGTACCTGATTTGGAGGAATTTTTATGAAGAAGAAATGAAATTTCCAGCTGAAGTTCACAACAGTTACCACTGTTTGATTAGTTTTGTTGGAGAACTATAATTAGCTCTTATTTAAGAAAGCATATGGCTCCAACAGATGGTAAAGAGAAAAAAAACAAGTTAGATAAACAGGACAGCACAAGGTTTTCTGATCTCCTTTGCTTATATTTTGCAGTGCAGTGCTTGCTTAGGTTCTAGCAAGATGGCATCCTGTTCATCTGAGGAATGCTTACATGCTTTAATTTCTCTAAAAAATACCAAAATTAGTATGGCCTGCAAGGGTTTAAGAATTTTGACAATAGCAGAAGAATTGAGATGTCAAGAAAACTTAGAAATTAGAAAATATGTGCCTATTTTGTAGGGACTGTGTGAAAGAAACAGCTCTCTGTGAGACTAGCGGGAATTTCAGATGCTGAAGACCAAGAATGTGTCAGGATGGATGAGGGAGGTAATCATCCACTAGATAGATTTGGATTATGTACCACTCAGGACGATGGGTGCTGCAGGGATCACTCAGATTACAAGTAGGTGGGCTACAGCTAGTCCAGTCTGAGATTTTGGATGCTTTGAAAAGAACTCATAACGACCTTCGAATATTTAAAAAAGAGGAAGAGTGACTTTTTACACGGTCAGATGGGGATAGAAAATAGGGAAAAGTTGTAATCTAAAAGAGGAGAGCTTTAGATTAGGTGTTAGGAAGAAATACTTTATTCAGAGGGTGATGAGGCACTGGCACAGGTAGCCAAGAGAAGGTGTCGATGCCCCATCCCTGGAAGTGTTCAAGGCCAGGTTGGATGGGGCTTGTCAGGGGGTTAGAACTAGAGGATTTTTAATGTCTCTTCCAACACAAACCATTCTGTGATTCTGTGATGACTTTACAATACTATCTTCACCCATTTATTACCACCCTCCCTGTTCACCTCTGTTCAATAGACTGTGTGGTTGCTTCCAGCTCTCTTCAGGGCAGGGACATCCAGCTCAGTTTAAACTGCCTCCTGCTGTGATTTACCAATAGTTGGCTTTCCGGTGAGACAGATTAAGAAAGATCACATGAACTGCTGATACAACATGTCTGTGTGGGTGGTAGCATAAGGCTTGTGGGTAGGAAAGTTTTAAAACGTTCCCAGCTCATTCCCAAGTGAGTGCCTTGCAGTGCCCTCCATCCGTCTGCGCACGAGTGACCTGGGAAAACAAACCCATCTGCCTTTAAAGGTGTCATATGTCTCTGAGATTTTCTTGTGTGGCAACGCAAGTATAAAGACTATGATATGCTTCTTGTGGCCATGAGTTAGGCTGAATACAGATGTTTAAGTGTGCACTGTTATTTATAAAGAAATATTTACAGTAAAGCTGTAGTACAGCTGCAGTATCTTGATTTCCCTACCTTATTGAAGAGCATCTCTTTCATTAAAGAAAAACTTAGCAGTATCCTGCTTTTCCATTTATCTGAATAGCAGCATAATAATACTGCTTTTCCCAGACAGCAAGAGAGATTCAAGAAGTTGCCAGCATTTGAGTAATTATCTAATTTCCAGTGCTGTAGAGATAATGGCATTAAAGAGGCTAGATCTGAAGTTAGATCTGTTTTCCATATGGATTTTTTCCTGACTGTGTAAGCACTATCTGTTCAGTTTAGTCCTCTCACACAGTGCTTAAGAAACTGTAGAGAGATAATTCTAGAGAAAGCGGATATAAACCTGAAGTCATCCTTCTAAAAGGCCTGGAGCTGTAATTTTATATTTAGAATAATAATAAAAAAATATATTACTTTCTTTATTCTTTGCCTCTGGCAGCACTGTAAGTACTGTAATGAGTTGTCACATTTCCTCCTTCCTTACACTGAAAAAGTAGTAAATGATCTTACTTCTATGGGCTGCGGAATAGGGTCAATCCTGTCTCTGCTCTTTCTTTGTCAAACCCAGAAGCTGAAGCATACTAAAAGTGAAGGCAACTGAGGGGTATAAGTATGTGGTTTTCCCCTGCAATTCTCAGCATTGTGTAGCCAAATACTACAAGTCTAAAAGAAAAGTTGTGTAGGAGAAAAATTTGCTGTGCGAGAGCTTTTAATGTGTTTCCTCTGGAGAACACAGTTTTTCACATTTCATTGAGGTCTCATGCTCCTTGTTGTGTAGAGAAATCTACCATTATTGAAAGTTATTCTTAGAAAGATAGTAAATTTTAAAATAAACCAAGGACCTAATTCCAAGGCTTTGTTCATGATTGCAGTACCTGTTGGTACTGGAAAAGTAATGCAAAGTGATGTAATGAAGAATTTCTAACTTTCCTTTTCTAACCCTCTTCCTTTCTAACTTTTTACTTTTCTTCAGAAACTCTCCAAAACATACTGCCTTTCACTCATGGCTTTGATGCACCCTGTCACAGGAACATCACCTCATGCAAGACGTCTGAGTTATAGTCTGTGCAATTACATGTTTTAAAGCCTTGAAAAAATAAATATGAGCAAACCTTCAGCATTTTTCAAAGGTTAATACTGTTGGGCTAATCTGGGTTTGCAGACCAGGATGCTCAGAAAGGTTGTTGGTTAACATTTATTCCAGTTTTCTTTGGCAGTTAGAAACAACATGAGGAAGCACAATCAAAAATTTAATTATGGAAAGAATCTATCTGGCAAGATGAGAGCATTCTAATCACTTACACACCAAAGAGAATACAGAGGGCATAAGAGCCAGCCAATCCTATTGCTTTGCAAACAGCAAGGGTTCATGTGACTTAGGTGGCTCTGGGTAAATCATTCATCATCAAGTCTCAGCTATACCAAGACTTTGCCATCTCAGAGTCTGTCCTTGGCAGAAATCAGAGGTTGAGATGTGTGTGTGCCATTGTCTGTTGATTCTGCCAAGGTGAGTTCATTGTTTGTTTGCTCTGTGGAAAAGTTATTGACATAGAAGAATCATGAAACTTCTCAAACCATTTTTATAGAGGTTAAAAAAAAAGTGGGTGAAGGAGGATTCAAATAAAGGACTGTTAAAGGAAATTTAGCCATGATGAAAGCAGAGAAAGGATGCTATAAAAGCTCAGAGTTGATAAATGAAGACATTGCATTATCTGGAGAGGACAATTGGGATAATTGACCACTAGAGTCTGGGAGTAGGTGTGCTAATCTGTTTGTTGTGTATATTAGCATCTTAGAAAGTTCAGGGGAACACTTCTGACCTGCAGAATATTATCAACATCTTCCACTGCTTTTCCCTAGGAATGTCTTCCTCTCCTCACATGAATGGAAGTGGTGTGAGGGTTCTGTTGGGGGAAGTAACACAAATGAGAACCTTTGAAAATCCAGAAAACTTGTGCCTGTCATAGCTGAGGGATGCTGCCTGTCTGGCCGGGCAACATTTCAGTTTATGTAGCAGTGGAGCCTTCAAGTAGAAGGGCAAATTGTTCCAGCATATCACACTCCTTCAAAACAGAAATAGCAGAATAGTCAATTAAAGTTGATTTCATTATCAACTTTATCAAATTATACCTACTGCCAACATTAAAGCTATAGTTAAGTGGGTTTGACCAAATGTCACATGTCTCTCTACAAGGCTAAGGTTCCTGGGGGTGTCCTTCCGGTTCTAGTGCTTTTCCTTAAAAATGTTAAAATAGATTTTCTCATCAATTGCTTTCTTTTTTCTAGTCTCCTATTGCAATTCTCACATGCTCTGAGGCATTGTACAAAACTTATCCTATCCTATCCTATCCTATCCTATTCCATTCTATTCTTTATTCTATTTTCTATTCTATTCTATTCTATTCTATTCTATTCTATTCTATTCTGTTCTGTTCTGTTCTGTTCTGTTCTGTTCTGTTTTGTTCTATTCTATTTTCATTCTTTAGGGACTTTTGCATACCTGCCACAGACATCCACCACCCCCATCCACCTCAGTGCCTTCCTCCTGGCAGTGGTCATCAGAAAAATATCCTCTTTATTTTCACTAAATTGGTTGGAAATAAGTAACAAATTTATTTACAGGTCACCTATCCATCAGTTCCTTTATTGTAAGATTATCTGAGGACAGGTTTTCAGGGGCCTCCAGGATCTAAATAACCTCTCTCTGAATCTTTAAAGGGATGAGTAATTTCTGTATGATGTGCTGCAATAATATTTAGAAACCTCCATCTATAGAAACTTCCAGATGGGAAGATTAGGTAGAATAGAGTGTATCTGAGGAAGCCTAGAAAATTGTATATGAAAAGAGCGGAAAAGCAGAATATGTTTGCTGACTTTACAGGCAGCCTATGTAGGAAAGTATCCACAACTGCAAAGAGCCTTTTCCCCCCTTCCTTTTTAAAACTGCTACTGCTTAATAGTCTATAAAGGAACTTCTAGGAGTGGTGGTGGGATGGCATAGAAAGAACAGTAGGAGAGAGATGCATAAACATGCTTTTCTCATTCTCTTAATTGAATGTGTGTGGAACACAACTCTCCTCTGCGAGCTTGCTATAGTTCTTACAGCTCTGAGAGTTCTTTCACTTTCTAGATAAATTGAAGACCTATTCAACACAAAGACAATAAGCAGTAAATGGAATAGACACTTAGGAAGGGGAGACAGGAAAGCAGGATTCCTTCTAGCTCAAGGAATACTGCACATGTCCCAGATAAATCTCCTAACAAGGAAATTTGCTGATCCAAAATTCATTACCACAAAATTAGACTTTCCTTTTTGGGTTCACCAAAGCTCAAGCTTTTGAAAATGTAGAACAAAGAGCTAAATGCAGGTCAGTAGAGTCTTAGCTCCAGCTCTCACCAGAGAGTGAGAGCTCCCAGCAGTTCCTACTCACTATGTCTGTGTTGCTTGGACTGTCTGTGCTTGCTGAGCAGTGCAGGCATTGCTCAGAGCTGTTTGCATAGCCCAGGTTATGCTAGAAAGGGATGTGGTTCCAAGCTTCTCTCTCACACCATCCTGTGCTTTGTGCTAAAGGACAGAGGTGTTTGTGTGAGCACTGGGATACATCTGTTATGTCTCCTGAACCCAGGGGGATGTCTGCTGTGTCTTCTGCCAGCAGCCCTCTCTGAACAGTGACAGCTGTGACAAATGCCACATTTATTGCCACTGTTAGCAGACAAGTCTGGGTTTTAGAGACACATGAGTTTCAGAAGGTATCCCAGGAACTAGGGAAAGTTTGGAAAAGTTACCGGGATGATGATGTTTTCATGGATTAGAGTAAAAAAGAGTATGTTTGGTGCAGGTACCTCTTTTATTTAGTACAAGAAGCACAGGTAGAGCAATACAGCCTGGTCCCTGCCTGTTCCTTAAAACACAGAACACACCAGTTGTACTGCAGCCCGAAGGGCTGTGAGGATGTTGTTGTTCCCCTTTGGCTTGAGAGGCAGGATGCCTGCATTGCTGTCAGCATTACTAAGTCATGTTCCTACTGCCAAGATCTCCTCTGAGGAAATCCCTACTACAGCTTTATGCCATAATCTAGGAAAGGAAGAAGCTGGTTGTGGCCATTTAATCAGGCAGGGGTAGATTGCATTTAGGGGATGATCAGTCACTCATTGCCGTAGATTTGCAGATCTCTGCAAAGGTAGGTCTCTGCTTAAAACTGAGAGATTTTTGGGCCCTGTAATATCATATTCACTCTGATTTGAGACAATCCCAAACATTGTAGCATGTCTTTGACTGTGACCTTTCCAACAAGAGAAATGACTCCTTATGCCACCTTGCAAATGCAGCTCCTAAAGTAATTACACATGAGGAGTGGTCTGTACAGGAGTGTGTTTGAAAAGAAAATGAGATTAAACTTTCCATTCTAGAATAGTACCAGTATATCAATATCCAAATCAAATAACATAAAGTTTCCTTTGTCTGCCAGCTAGGAACAAGAATACCTTTAATATGATTTTTGCAGTGTCTCTAATATCATGAGGTTTAATTAAAATAAATATGGCTATATGCTTTTGAAGAGTTAATCAAGCTGAAACATTTTAGTCTAACTGGTGTAGCACACGAAAAAAATATGTATTTTTCTAGGCTGCCTGGTTTTATGCATAACTATTGTGCAGGATGGATGATGGGAAGACAATAATTGGATGAAACACTTGGGCTGTTCCTGGGTGTGCTTAGTGAAAGTCAGTAATAGAAAAATGGTATGAGTGTAGTCTGGATGACAGCACTATGGTTCTGCTAATTAATTAACTCAAGTTTATTTGTCTTATTGGTCTTATTGGCCTTTAATCAACTCTGCCCCATATGGTTGATTTTTTTTTTTTTTTTAATAGATATTTCTTTGTCCAGGTTATTCCAGTTCCAGTAGACTGGCACCACAGAACTAATCATTTTAATGACAAAACTCCATTCACTTGTCTACCAGGACCTTTAGTACATTTGTTGTTGTTTGTTTGTTTGTTTGTTTGTTTTGCTTTAAAGTCCATTCTGTTCTTTTATTTTTATTCCCCCTAACCAACCTTTACCTCAGGAAATCTTTTCTTCTCCCTCAGTCTTGACTCACTGACCTCTGATTGCAAATTACATACAATTGTTGCATTGAAAAGCAAAACTTCAGTAGCTTTAGCTAAGCAGCTTTGGCAGAGCAGAATAGACCTGTCCTGATTTGAAACTCCTGAGAAACTCTTGACAAACCTAAGATTTTCTGACCTGGACTTTTATCTTACCACTGCTCGTAGTCTCAAAACAATTCTACAGAACTCCAAATTCTTAGAAGTACCTTCTGAAAAACTATACTTTCTAAAAAGCATGTGCCTTCTGGCTGTCTTTACGTCTCTCTTTCTGAATGACTGGTTCTGGTACACCTGTTTTAAGCACACCTCTTTGGGAGAGTTCCAAAATACCATTTGCTGAATTTCAAAAGCTCAGATTCCTACAGGACTGAATGCTGGAAAAGGATAAAACCAGCCCTGAGTAATTTTTGCTGCAAGTTGTTGCTCTGGGACTATGAAAGTAGAATTAGCAGGGGGTTCTGATTAACAGCCAAGACACAACTTGAAAGTACCTAAGTCTGTTGCCCAGTTGTTCATTAAAAACTCACACAGTCATTACAGGCTCCTCTGGAAGGTATTCGCTGTAGAACATGCTGTTGCCTCCAATGTGGGTTTGTACAGTTAAGCAAGTCACACTGTTTTCCTCTCAGTGAAAGAGGGATTACTCAACAAACAGTGGACTTGGAGCAAAAATTTGCTGCACTATAAAGCAGGCACGTTTTTGTTTTTTTTTAATGATGTCCTAAATTCCATAAGCTTGATTGTAACCAAAACAAAATACATACACTGGAGGCACCTAAAGCTTAGGGAGGATAAATCCCACCTGAGTTTATGTGATGTTCATTGGTGATGATGTGATACATCACATAGGTGAAGCTGTTGGCTGAATTTGATATGGAGAAGCTTAGGGTTTTGGTTCTTGAGTTCCTTGAATTTATCCCAGTTTTATGGACCAAATTGACATTTCTCATGTGTCAAGGGCTTGAAGGATTACACAGGCTTCTTAGAAAAATGGTTACTTTTTTATGTTTCTGTATTTTAACTTAAGATCCCTCTGCACTTCTAGTCTCTACATTTGAGATCTGCTCCCAGGTAGTAACTTCTGGGAGCACCAGAGATGACACAAAAACTCACTCTTAAGAACACTCCCTGTTCTGAAAGATGCCCATTGCAGATAAAAGATGAAATTTCCCGGGTGAACACCCACAGTCCTCATGGTGCTGGGTAGCAGACCTCTCTAGGATACATTTAAAGCTTTAGCTTTTTTTAGAAATAATGTTAATAGGGTAAGTGCTGTCACAGGATCAGCTATTCCCATTTTGAAATTCAGACTGCCTACAGTTTAACATTAGTTTTCTTTAAATATCATGTTTGGGAACCTGAAACTCACAATAAGAGTCTGCTCCACTATCATTAATTATTGAGAATGCTATGTTTAATTACGAGTACTACCTAGATAATCCTCAAGTGAAATCACAGGAGAAAAAGTAATCTCCCTGCAGAAATCACACCAGGAATCTGTCTGTGTTTTGTGCAGGTGATTCCAGCCTTTGTTCAGCCTGCGTTCATGAAAACAACGTTTACAGCAGAATATTTCAGATTTTGTACAGAAATGAAGAGATCATTCTTAATGAATCAATGAACTTCAGAGTGCACCTGCTTCTGGATGGCGAAAGGGTGAGTTGTTTTGGGATGCACATGAAAACCAGGAGGGCTGGGATTCCTCTTACCTAACTTTAGGTAACTCCATTTGCACAGGTAATTCCATTTAAGAAGTTGTCATGAGGTCCATGTGCTGTCAGATGTCTCAGCAGTGTAGCTGCTGGAGGTAAAGGCACAATTCATCTGCCCAATATACCATCAGCTGCCCTAGGAGGAGATTGGCTGTCCTGCACCCATCAATACCTGTGTTGATGAAGATGTCTGTTGTGATTTGTTTTTTTGGAAGTGCTGACACTATAAACCCCCTGCATTGTGCCTGTTATAAAGAGTAGACTACACTTTATCTTTTCAGTGCAGTAGGATGTTGACATACTCTGGTAAATTAGTATATCAGAAACTCAAGTGTCTCAACCATAATTTGTTGATTTTTGCACTAGATCGCTCACTTTACATAGCTGTGTAGATCAATCCCACCTGAGAAAACTGGGAAGTTGCTGCATCTTGCCAGGACCAGCTTCTTCTTCCATTATCACTATCTTCTCCTCCTCTCTCTTGTCACTGGTTTTTGCTACAGCTGCCCAGTCCCTTTCCACTGCTCAGAGGTCTCCTGACCTTTCTCCTTAGTGCTCCTGATTGCAGGAGTGTGTGGAAGTGCTGTCAAGCTTACCCTTCCTTATAATCCATGTACAACCTCTTTGCTTTCTGTTGTACCTCAGCTAGAATAGGTCCATACTGAGATCCTTCTCCCCATTTTCCATTTACTCCTTCAGCCAACAGGGATGTACAGCATCTGAGCCACCCAAATTGTAGAGCACCTATGACTTACTCTTACTGATATGAAAATGTCTTCCAGTGGCTCCTTGCCAGGAGCTACAAGAGAGGAGCAATCTTTGTTAATGGAGAATACTGTTTAACTGGGGTCTTAAATAGCAAGGGGAGAAAGTGTCGTAGTAGAATGGCACTCAGGTCTGTCCTAAAGTGTCATAGCTGTGCTTTGCCAGCCCAAGGACTGGCAGAAAATGCATGACATTTATAAGTGCCCTAAGTGATGATGATGAGAGACACGTCAGTATCTTTGCAAAGTCAGCATATCATCAAAAATAGGTGCTATAATTCACAGCCAGTGTGAATTATGTGCTGTGTATTGAACTTGGGGCCAGAGACACTCACCTGTCTTTCCTTGTATAACTTTCTATTTGGTCATGAAGAGATTTAATATTTCTCTTTTGTCCTATTTCAACCCATATATATGTGTTATATACAGATCAAAATTAAAACAGCTTGAGAACCTAATTTAAGCTCAATGTGCTTCTTTTTCTCTCCCACTTTCTTTTTTGCAGTTTTGGTTTGGTTTGATTCTTTTTTTTTTTTTAAGATAGTTTCTTCAATTTATTCCTCCCTAGAATTGTTGGTTTGTGCTTGTATGAAAAATTACTAAATGCAAGTTTATCAATATTTGTTAGGAAAATGTCCCAACATGCTTATTCAAACATTAATTTTATCCTTCCTGTGTGGAACATCTCTGATTAAACATCCCTCCCTTCAAATTATAGCAGTTTCCATTGTGTTGAGCACGAATGATTTCTGATGATTTTTGCATTATTATTCAGGAAAGTTGTGCACCTCACAAAATGCAAAAGAAATAAAAGTCCGCGAGACTCCTCACAGCTAAAACTCATTCTGACTCTTGATGTGCTCCATGCAGACACTTGACTTTTCACAGGAGACCCCTTGGCAAGAGGCCCAATTCCGTACTTACAGAATGGTTTTTCACAAACTCCATTTTTCTGCATTATGAAGTTGCTTTGGGTTTTCACTGATGTAGAATAAGAGGATAAATGGGTCTGTTGCTCCAGATGAGTTGCTGAAGACACTCTAAAGGATCAAATACAAAAAATAGAGGTCTGTAAAAATTTTTGTGTATTGAGTAGACTAGCACGATTTACCTCTGTTTAATGTTCCCAGGCCTCTTTTTTCAGCTTTGATGTCTTGTCCTATGCAACTTTACAAATTTGATATAAATGTGAGAGAGACAGAAGTGTGCCACTCCACTGGGCACCATGATTAGAAAAAGACAAATATATCCACAACTATTCAGAGACAGCTTTACACCTTTGTCACATAATCTCCTGTGTTGGCTGAAATCCTTGCAATCTGGTTTTGGCAAGACACCCAGAGATTTTTGAAGTGTTTTAAATATTATCTCTGTTCATAGTTCTTAATTTATTTAAAACACAACAGATGTGAATCCTTTTTTGTGCCAGTTATGTGCCATGGTTAGTTTTCTTGGTTGAGGGTGAAGGTTCTGTTCAATGTTTTTAGTGTGAATGGAAGTTATGACAAGTAGACAAGGGAGCTAATTTGGGTAATGGAAGTATTGAGTTCATATGGTCATAATAAGGGAGCAATGTGCTTTCTTCTCTTGATGCTTGGCTAGTTTTGCTGATGAGATAGTTTGCTGAGATAGGCTCAGACAAAACACCCCTAAATGACAAAACCCAATGTGGATGTCCAGATTAGATTATTTGCTACTGAGTTTTTTCAATTCTTTTCCCCCCTGTCCTCTAGCATAACCCTAGATAAGTTTAATATGTAAATACATCTTTTTTTAGTCTGGCACTGAATGGAAGAAACCTCAGTTATCTGCCAAGAAGTGGCACTGACCATGCCTTTCACCTTATAAATGGTGCTTTACAACTCTCCGGTTTTTTAGATGCCTTTCTCTATATTATCCCAGCATACAGCAGCTTTTTGAATTCACAGGAAACAATATTGCTGAGGCAGCCTTTATTGTTGCAAAGAAGTCTAATTTATTTTCATAAGCTCTTGCTTTCATTCTTGTTAGAGAAGAAGCTTTGCCTCTTTCGTCAAGCAATGAAACAGGTACCTTGTCGGGCTCCTCGCTTGCTGGCCCTGTTCAGGAACAATTTAGTAGCAGGGAGAGGACAGAGTGAGGCAATCTGGGATAGGTATTAGATTTGTACTTTCCAGAGAAATTTAAGTGAGCTGGGACATCCAGATCATTCAATCTGACACTCTGGCTAAATGTTTAAATATCAGGGAGGTACATCACAAGAATGCGGGAAGCTTCAGTAATAAGTATTATTGCAGAGCTTAAAAGCTAAGCCCAAGATGCAAATGTAAACTTGAAAAATTAGAATGCAAAACTGAAATGATGCACTTGATTCCAGTCCAGTTCAACAGAAATTGGAGTACTTTGGTTTGTATACACTTTTTATTGTATAAAATAATTTTACTTTTCATGTGAAAATACTTTCTGTTGTGCAGATTCTGAACAGTGTTTAATAAAATGCATTTCTCTGTAAGTACAGTCCTTTGGCAAGAGAGGCAGAGGTTAGTTCAGAGTCTGAACTTTTGGCAGCACCTTCTGGAAAATTATGTGTACTCAGATGAATATAGAGTGCTTTTGCACAAGCTATGAGGCCCAAGGTGGAAATTTGGGTGTAAGGAATATTACAGAACAGAAAAATATTCGTTGTTTAGTATGAACTTATTCCTAAAAACACAGATCATAGAATCATAGAATGGTTTGGGTTGGAAAGGACTTGAAAGATCATCTGGTTCCTGCACCCTGCCATGGGCAGGGATACCTTCCACTAGACCAGGTTGCTCAGGGCCCCATAAAACCTGGCCTTGAACACTGCCAGGGATGGATCTTTATTTTCTCTTTCAAAAGTTGTGATTTTCATCATTAACACGACTAAAAGGTCAAAAAACAATATAAAAAACACTGGAAGACCCTTCACAGAGTATTTGGGAGGACGTTGCTTAGCTTAACCAGTCAAATGCTAATTATATTCCAGATAAGTTTTTCCGGCTACTTTCTTAAGGAGTTTGGTGTGAAAATTCAAAACTTTTTTTCAGGAGAAAAAACAAAATAGATAGTCAATCAAACTTTTGGAAAATTGTACAGTCTGTAAAGGATAACTGTGGACAAAACCGTAGTGCTAAAATAAGAAACAAATATTTCATATAAGGACAATATTATTTTCATACAGGAGACAAAGGAATGATAGAAATTTCAGTTCCTCTTCTGTATGAGCTATGGAAAGGCCATTTTGTTGTTTTCCTGTGTAAAGGATGTTATTCACCTATGTCTCTAATAAGTGAAAAAAAAAGGAAACCAGAGGAAAGTCCAACAAATATCAAAGCTGTATAGTAACATGTCACATGATTACTATAATTCTGTTGTATCTCAACCTGTGCATAAGTCTTTTAATGATATTTTCTCATAAAGAGATCAGCTTTTGAGCAGCTGTCCAATTTTCATTTAATATTTACATGCCCAGTATAAAAAGGAAAACATCCCTGTAATGAGAACTGTGATTGATTTTGTATGGGGTTTTGCATTGTTCTGAGCAGTCTGATTCCAATACAGTTTTGGGATTAAAAATACCCTATGTATGCAGCTCACTGCATGACCCCATGCAGTGATGAGTATCTCAGTCTCTCAGACATCTGCTCGTTGCCTCAAGGTGTTTTGAGTGAGTGTCACCAGCTATTGAACTTGTTTTGAACACAGTCTTAGATCTCAGTGACAGTTGCAGGTGCTCAGCAGTATTAGGCACAGACCCAAAATTTCATCCCCTTTATTAGAGGAGGAGGTTTGCTTTGTCTGAAGCACTACACTGAATTCCTAGTTTAAATTCAGACTGTAGCTTCAGTAATGATTATTTTCTTGGCAACTGCCAGCAACTGTGATTTTTAGTGACAACAAGTCATTAAAAAGGAAAAAAGTCTTTTTTTATTTTTTAGTTGTTTTTTTTTCTTATAAAAGGCACATTTCCAGGTGTTTTGAGACAATCACAAAAGAGAAAGCAGATTTTCAGTAAATAGAAGTGGGAATTGTCTCCTCACATCTCCATGCCTGTGGCCATGCTGGAAGAAATACCACATTACTGCAGAAGGGATTATGTTTTACATCTTTGATAATTTTGTCAAAGCACAATCAATCCCTGACTCTCAATTCAGGGAATGGCACATTGTAGATGCAGTTTCACCTTTGGAAAGCCCAGCTAAACATAGTTCATGTTATATATTTTATGGATCCTACCTGTCAGGGCAGGCTACATGCCTCTGATGCCTTCAGTGCATTTTTGGTGTGATCTGTTAAGAAGGTGATGATCAGCTTTGAAGAGTAGAATTAATCTTGCCTAATTTAAGCCATCTAACATGCAAGTGTATCTAGACCAAGATATTTCTCTAGGCTCTGTCTATTATTATTCGGAAGAGACAGGCACAAACAGAAATCAATTGTCCTTCTCCAACATGTAAGGATGGAACAGCTCACTGTGTGCATCTGCTTGTTGCTTTCCAGTGACAGAAGACAGAACCCAAACATCTCACCTCACCTTTTTTGGCAAAAATGGGGTAAAAATAAGTTGTATTTATAATACCATGTCTCCAGTCAATAACTTCACTTTTCCACCTGCATTCCTGTGCATCTCCTGCTATATTCTGGCATACAATAAAGGATGCTTACATTCACAGTGAAAGAATATTTTGGTTATAAAATGTGTATTTTTTTGGTTCATATTTCCATTTCAGTTGATGGAAATTATTTTTTTTTTATTCTAATAACCCTACTTTTCTTGGGGAAAAAAAGACATTTCAAAAGAGTGAAGGATAAAGTGCTGATCAGCTTAATCCTTTTCCCATTCTAATTTATTTATTTGCATTGATTAGAGTTGTTTTAACTGTGCCAAGCTGGGACGTGTTATCCAATGTAGCTCTTTACAGATGAAGGTAATGAACTGGCAGCTCCAGTATTGTTTCCAAAAATCAAATTAAACTATTTTGTTGACAATAAAAGAAGGGTAACTTTACTAGTGGGACCTATTAGATGAGTTAGATGAATGTACCGGTGAGTAACACATGGTATCTTCAGTGGTTTTTGGTAAGCAGAATCCTACCATGTACAGCCATGCTCAGGACCCTGCAACAAAGGGAACAGTTAAACTTCTGTTAATTGAAGCTTTAAAAACAACAAAAGCCTTTGAATTTTGGAAAGAAAAAATGTCTAGATGAGGATCAATGGCAAACTTCCTCCACAAATTTGTGTAGGGCAAGAAAGGGTTACCAGGAGGCAAGAAAACCTTAGTTTGTTGAGAAACAAAGTAAAAGGCTAATGATAGGAGGTCAGAAATTGCCAGAATTATTTAAGCTATTTCTGATTGCTTTAAGCTGTAAACTTTGTCCCTTGAATTAGTTACAGGTAGGTAACCAGAAGGATTCATGGCTGTTTCTCATCCAAGAAAACCCAGTCCTTGCTGTCATTCAGCTGACAAGACAACTCAAAGGAAGACTCACTCAATGAGGGAGAGCAGCCTCAGAAATGCTCCTCTGACTCTTGGTGTGCAAAGAGCAAGGATCCAACAAATGCAGAGCTCTGTGCACTCTGGTTACTCTTGTCTGGAGTGATTTTCTTGACATGACAGGGCACCCAGGAGCAGATAACACCTCTGACTGCTCTGCTTCCCTCTGACACCTTCAGCAATTACCTCAACTCACTGTCACATTTGCTTCTTTCTGCCTCTATGGTGGGGTGCTGCTGTTGCTGCATATTTTTGCTCTTATCAGACAAACCCACCCACCTTTGCCTTCTATGTTGAAGGTGCCAATTTATAAAGGTAACCTTGTCTTCCTCTTTTTGTAGGTGGAAGATGCTTTGAATGAGGCAGATTTTCAGCTCAAGCTGGACCTGCACTTTACTGATAGTGAACAACAGTAAGTGCTGTTTTGAAGCTCAGTTGGTAATGTGGGGCTCTGTTCAACTGGGAAATTACTTTGATAAAATGAGAGTTCTTTGTAAAAAGGGATACCTTTGA
The DNA here is from genome assembly GCF_003984885.1 of Neopelma chrysocephalum. Classification (NCBI taxonomy): domain Eukaryota; kingdom Metazoa; phylum Chordata; class Aves; order Passeriformes; family Pipridae; genus Neopelma; species Neopelma chrysocephalum. The sequence goes on along the minus strand of NW_020897725.1, from coordinate 12,359,537 downwards.
TAAGTCTTCCCTTTACCTCAGTGCTGAAGTTTTTCTGTTTCTTCTCTGTGCTTTGAAAAGTGTATCTCATGCTCCTCTTTAAAGGAACAACATTTTTCTTCCTTTAAGTGTAAGTATTTTCAAAGGTTATAAGTGTTGCTCTGTCTCTGCTGCTGTTAAAGGGAATATCATCATCGACCTGCAGGTGGGCAGGGGCTGTGGTTCAGGAATGTACTTATCTCAGGAGGCAATGAAGTATTTCCTGGCTGAAGACAGGAGTATGAACATGCTAAGCTCTTTTCTCCTATTAAGAACCAAAGCTGCCTCAATATTCTCAAGAGGAAGGAGTCTTCCCATTGAATTTGATTTTGTCTAACTGCATTTGATCCTATAATCTTAGGTGAAGTGGGAGTAACATCCCTTCCTGAGACATAGCTGGAAGCATGACCCCAGATATTATTCAGCCTCACTGAATCAGGGAAAAGTCTGCCAATGACTTGAGCAGGGTTTGTAGGGGGTAGGAGTGTAGGGAAATGATCTGAGCTGTGTTTCATGCTGCGACTGTCCCCATGGGATTTTATTCATAGCCACAGACAACTTAAACAAATTTTAAGAACATGTTTCTGTTATCTTCAAGATGCAAAAAGTGAAAATTTTTTCTCTCATGCAGGTGGGATTGGACCTTTAGTGCTGATGGGTCTTGAAGAGAGAAAAAGAAAACATTAAATGATAGCCAGGAATAAAAATAACTGGAAGTTATGAAATTGTGCTCCAACACTTGCATTTAATTTCTGTTATAACATTAAAGATTATTCTGATTTACTATAAACAAAAGTAGTGATTTTTAGAAAAAAATATTCTGCAAAGCTTATGGAAACTTGGGACTAACCATGTGCCATACACAACCATCTCATCCTAGGTTTTCATAGTTCTGGAAAACAATTGGCTTCAGAAGGGTCTTTAATGCTGTAAAACAATTCCTCTCTGGAAGTTTCACTTTCACTGGAAGGATGTGATGAGGCACACTCCAGATTTACAGCTCAGTCTCTTGAGCTGTGACTGAGGTGTCATGTGGTTGCCTGCACACCAGGATAGTTATTCTGGAATACTTATAACAAACTTTAAATTAAAGTCTTGACTTTCATTTACTTGAAAAAAAAAAAAAGAAAAGGAGAAGCTATCCAACTTGTACTGTTTCTCTGCAGTTACTTGACCTACTCTTTTGGTTTTTGGCCTCCTCCAAAAAGTTTTTTCAGAACAACAATCGGGAAAGGCACTCTGGATATTTTGAGCTGTGTCTGGCACAGGAATGCTTTTAACTCTCACAGATTGCCTGGGCTGATTGTTCTTGCACAGAAAATCATAAGTAGTAAGCTGTCCCATCTAGGACCACCCAAATAATCTGAACATTTTGCTAAATGCGTTTGCTTCTGTTACTTAGTTATTTATGTCCCCAGAGCTAGTGGCTACATGGACATCAAGGGCAATTAGCAGGGAAAACCGGAACTGCATTGCACCTATTCTTTTTTTTTTATACAGTACATTCATATAACTCTACATATGTTATTTATTCTTTAATTTCTATTTATATTAGCTATATCTATATTAATATTTATATTTATGCTTGGCACAAGTACAACGCAAGACACTCCTCAGTTATCTTACCCCTTAAGAAGCTGGGAAGTGATAAATTTCACACCTCAAGCCATCTCTCAGTCTGCTGCCTGTAGCAGCTGTGACAACTCGGGCCTTCACTAACCCTTGTTAAACCTCTTTCCCTTGCAGGCTGAGGGATGTTCCAGCGATTCCCATGATCAGCAGCCGAACACTGTGTCTCCACTTCCACCCCCGGCGAGGTCTGCACCACCATGTCCCTGTCATGTTTGACTATTTCCACCTGTCAGTGATCTCTGTCACAGTCCATGCATCCCTGGTGGCACTACACCAGCCCCTGATCAGGTAAAGGGCACAGAGATGTCTGTGGAAAGGCAGAGGAGATTTCTCTGCTGAGTTCTCTCATACAATTTGCTTACTGGACGGAAAAAGGAGAGAGGATAATTTAATTTAAAGTTTTTTGTCCTGGGCTGATGGAAATTGGGATTTACAAGATTTACAAACTCTGACACCGGCCTCTTCCCTTGGTAAAGCACTAGAGGTCTGATGGAAAAGTGGTAAAATTTTGGGAAAGATGTTAAAAATTTTGACTAGTCTTGATCTCTCTATTCCCTATTTGTAATGAGAAAGTTAAAATTGTGCTTTCCTTGGCAGTTTTTTCTCTTTAGTCTAAAAGCATCTAAGAACATTTACATTTTCCCCCCTGTGATGTTTTGTAAAGCATTCAGGACAGCTGGACTCTAATCTCATCCGTGGCCTCTGTGCATGAGCATAATTCATAACATGGTTAGGAGGAGGCACAGAGAAGTCAGTGCTGGATAAGGCTTCACTGGATTATTCCTTCGCAGAATCATCTGGTTTGACTGTGCAGCAGTATAATACCAGCTGCCATGGGGTCTAGGTGTGATTTATGTTATCTGATTCATAATGACTAGAAAATAACTCAGAACTCCTTCAAGGAAAACAGGGCTGGAGGTCAATATCTTCTAATATTTAGAGCAGGCAAAGGGAAGCAAAGGTCTTTCTGGCAATTTACTTAGTGCCCAAATTTGTCAGTGCATGAGACAGAGAGTGCTGAGAGGTCTTGAAGCAAAATGCAGTGTTCAGCATTGTTCAGCTTCCCTTAACTCCAGCAAGATCTTGTCGTTTACCAAATGACCATGAGACTCTAAACCTTGTCAAATACTGTGCAAAGAACACAGTGTCAGAGAGGAAAGATGAACCTGTAGAGTGTTTTCCTTGGGTTTCATGCTTTGACTTGATACATCTTTGCTTCAGTTCTCCATTTGTGTGAAGGCATTGCTTGAACACAATGTCACAGAATGAATTGAGAACGTAAGAGGTTGAGCCTGAGGTTGAGAAGTCAGTCTGCCCCCTCCCTGAAAATGTTGAAGGCCAGATTGGACGGGGCTTTGAGCAGCCTGATCTGGTGGAAGGTGTCTCTGCCCATGGCCAGGAGGTTGAAACTAAATAATCTTTAAGATCCCTTTCAACCCAAGCCATTCTAAGATTCTATGAGCTCTGACAGTGATGTGTCTCATATTATCAGATCAGACTGACATATCTGTCTTCTGCTGATGTGATACAGGTAACTGCTGTATCTCTGTTCTGCTAAGTGTTGACTTTTTAAATGATGAAATTAAATGGTAACAGACTACTTTTAACCAGATAATTTTGCTCAGATAATTTACTTACTGTTCTGCTATAGAAAAGGATGAAAGAACAATAGTTACTAGGCTTAATGACTGTTTTGAGTGCTGTGTTATCCTCTAATGAATGGGGCTGCACAGGCTTGTTACTGTTATTAGGCGTAAATCACATGATGAGCAATTGTTCCATAGTCAGATTATTATAGCTTTTAAAATACTATTTTGTGGACCTTTGTGAAGTATACAATGTATTTACTTAATGCAGTGGAATGAAGATTTTTGACAACACAATATACAGTCTCATTTGCTTAAGCCCATAAAATCATTTTAAAGTGTGATACTAAGGATTTATCTTTTTCCTGATAAATATTCCAAACCTGAAGGGTTTTTATATCATGCATTTTCTCAGTATAAATCAGGATGAAGACACTAGTGTAAAATAAATTGCACTCTAAAGCAAAACCAGCCAACTAAAACTTGTTTAATTTGCTCATAGCTCAGAGCTTTCCTGTTTCTCACTTATCATAGGAGTTTAGTAGGAATATAGAAGAAAGACCATTTTAAAGTCAGTTTTTTGGGGTTTTTTTTTGGTAACTCTATAGAACCTGAATGACTGGAAAGTCTTTTTTGTCACATTATAGGAAAAAATAATCTCCAGATCATAGAATCACAAAGTGGCTTGGGTTGGAAGGGACCTTAAAGACAAATTAGTTCCAACCTCCCTGACAGGGGCACACCTTCCACTAGATCAGGTTGCTCCAAGCCCCATCCAACCTTGCCTTGAACACTTGCAAGGATGGAGATAGTTACATTATCTGGGAAAAAAAATCTATGCAGTGTTTCACAGTGGTTTTGTTTGCTACCTTGAACTGTCCCATCATGGCACATACTTTGTGTGTATATACATATTATTTATGCACATATCTATAGACTCAAATGTAAAATTGCAACAGTTCTAGACCCACCCTGAAAATAATTATGTAAAATTAAAATTCACTGCTGCCTTGAAGTTTTCCTGGAAAACCACTTTGCCTGAAACACAACTGTGTGCTCACATATGCCCTGTGGACTCAGCTCTTCATACTTTGTTAGCTCTGTTGACAAATTAGATACTCTTCCCCAAAGTTCTTTCATGTTGACTGTATTTAAAGGGAGAAACCAGACAGACCAATTCAGGCCTTTGCCTTCAGGGTAAAATACACTCACAAATAGTTAGGGAAACCTTTCCAGGATGCCTCCCTTGCCTCCTACTTTTTGACAAGTGAACATTTTGATATTGTTGTTTGTCCTGATTAATAATTCTGAGCTAACAAATATTACATTAGGTTTGAGACTTTGAAGACCTAACCTTTTACCAACCTGAGAATGAATGAAATTCATATTTCGGGGATCATTTGCAAGCTTCTGGATGGAAATTTTGTGATTCAGCCTTTCTAAAGAGTATAACCCTCAGCTTTTTAATGGGGTGCTGCATTCATGGCAGCTGCTAATGGCTCTGCGAATTTACTAAGAAGGTGAGAGGTTGGGTAGGAAGGTGGTGAGACAGACTTGCAGTCAGTTTATCTCCAGCTTTGTCATCAAAGAATTCTAGAATCACAGAATGGTCTGGGTTGGAATGGATGTTAAAGATCATCTCATTCCAACCTCCTGCCCTGGGCAGGGACACCTTCCACTAGACCAGGTTGCTCAGAGCCCCATCCAACCTGGCCTTGAGCAGTGCAAGGGATGGGACATCCACAACTTCCCTGGGCAACCTGTGCCGGGGCCTCACCACTCTCACATTAAAGAATTTCTTCATAACATCTAAAATAAACCTCTCCTCTGTCAATTTAAAGCCATTCCCCCTTGTCCTGTCACTGAATACCCTTGTTAAAAAGTTCCTCTCATGCTTTTCTATAAACTACCTTTAGGTACTGAAAAGTGCTACAAGGTCACCCTGGAGCCTTTCCTTCTCAAGGCTGAACAACCTCGGCTCTCTCAGCCTGTCCTTATAGAATAAAAGCTCCAGCCTTCTGATCATCTTTGTGGTCTCTCCTGGACCCACTCTTAAGAGGTCCAGAATTTCCCACAATTTCCTGTGCTGATGACTCCAGAGCAGGATGCAGGTCTCCAGGTCTCACAAGGGCAGAGCAGAGGGTCAGAATCATTACCCTTGACCTGCTGGCCATATTGCCTTTGATGCAGCCCAGGATGCAATTGGCTTTCTAGGCTGCAAACACATGCTGTTGGCTCATGTCAAGTTTTTCATCCACCAGAACTCTCAAGTCCTCCTCCACAGGGCTCCTCTCAGTGAGCCTCAGCCTGTACTCGTATCTGGGACTGCCCAAACTCAGGTGTAGCACCTTGCACTTGGACTTGTTGAGCCTCGTGAGGTTCTCATGGGCCCACTCATCTCTAGAGCAATCATTTTTGGTCTAGATGTGGGATGACCAGGAGCATGGTGTTGGATCACCTCCTCTGCTGACTCCTTGGGCAGCTGCATCCCTCTGCAGAGGGGACTCTGAGCAGCAGGGAAGGGACTGGGTGTCTTTTGCTTGTCCTTACTGAGCCAGAACTTGGTTAAAAACTCTCACTTAGACCTTTGGAGTTCTTTGACTCCTCTAGAAAGCACCCCAGAAGTGGCTGGGGAAGCTGGACCACTTGGAGTCAAGCCCAAAACTTTGCTTTCCAGGCAGGAGTGCAGTAATAGGGAAGAACTGGGACGTAGGGCTCAGTGGTTTTGATAGTTGTTGTCTTGGCCCAAAATACTGCTCCCCTCACCTGTGTCTTGCCCTACACCCAGACCCTTCCAACAGGACACTGTCAGGGCAGGGCTGGAGCTGAGCTGTGGCAGAGCCCAGCCCCTCGCCCTCCCTCAGTGACAGCAGCTGTGTCTGCACCAAATGCTTTTGGCAGCTGCAGATCACAGAGCTGTATTTCAGACTTTTGGGATGTGGGACAAACAGAGGAGAATCTAGAGCAGGAAGTTGGATGGCACTGCTCTCCTAATATCACAGAAGTGACAGTTCTCTTTGGAAGGTTAAAGGCAACCACATTTTACCCAGGATGACAGAAGATGAGCCCAACAAGTCTGTCAAAAGATAAACAGAAAAAGTGAACAGTGTTCGAGCTTGAGGCTGTTCCCCTGCTGATGCATTGGCCTTCATTAAATGCTTAAATACCCTTTTTATTCTCTTACCTAAGCTCCAGAGGCTAAATGTGAGTAGACAACTGCAGGAGGAAGGTGAGGAGGAGAAGGATTTAGAGCTTTTGGACTACAGTTTTCTGATTTAGTTTCTGGCCTGAGGCACTGACTTCTCCCTCAGCTCCCTGTCACTGGCTTCACAACTGGTCCAGTCTGGAAGTGCAACCAGCAACCCAGTTTCAGCTTTTAGGAAAGGTGCTTTGCTCCAACATAGCTCAGACTTCAAGAAATATTTCTGTTTTTCCGAAAGCGAAATGTGCAGATCTGTGGTGTAGAGGTCTACTTTGTCTCAGGCATGCTGCAAGCACAGTGCCTTTCTTATATTGGACTCATTTAAAAAGCAAACAACAAGAAACATGGTTCACTTGTTCCATACACCTCTACACCACTTCCTTCTCCCGCCCCCCCCAAAAAAAAACCACCCAAAAAATACCAAGGAAATAAAAAAAAAAAAATCAAGTCTTGAAATTGCTGCAGATAAGCAATATCCTTCACCACAGGCAGCTGGCAAACCTGTTTTCTCTTGCTTGCACAAGAAATGGGTTTAATTTTCTCAGCTTTCTGGATTCTCCTCAACTTTCTATTCCTTTCCCCACTTTCATAAATAATTTTACATGAAAAACAAAGTAGACTTTCAAGATTATACTTATTAACATTGAATCTTTAATTGCCCACAATCAAATGACTGTATGAGAAAAGAGAAATCTTGGTGGGATCTGTGATGGGAAAATAATATAATACAAGTTTTGTTGGTGGAGAAACCAAGACACAAATATTCAATGTTTTAATGTCTTTAGCTCATTCTGCCCCAGAAAGAAGAAACAGAATCAAGGGGTCACAGAGTATTCCAAGGTTTCAGCTCTGTTCCACTGCACTGAGGAATCAGGCCAACCCTGGCCATCCTTGAGCGATTTTATGTCACCTAAGTTCTTTTGTTTCCAGGCATCCTGTTCCTCAAAAGCACGACTGATCTATCTATAGGTGATACACACACTGTACTGCCCTGTGCATCTTGAATCTGGGTGCAGATTATGCAGGTCACTTTTCTACAGTTGTAAGAGTGGCTGGCACCTACTTATGGGGAGCTTGCATCTGAAACTGCACAAATGTAATACTGGGGAGTAAAATTCATAACTTGTTTTCCCTTTCCATCCTATTTACAAATAAATTAATCTGTAGAAAGAAAATGGAATATTTATGCAGTAAAGAGCTATTGCTTCTACATATGTTTATTAGAAGAATACTGGTTGATATTATTTTCCTATAAGCACCCCCTCATAACAACTGGATGATTTTTCCTTTGAATTTTCTTTTATTTGGTAGTTTGTTATGCATCTGCAAAGATAAACCTCCCCTTTGACGTGCCAGTCTCCTGAGTTACCAGCTGAGAAGCCACAAAAGAAAAAACTGGCAATTTCTGAGTAAAACTTAAAAAAACCCCAAAAACAACAGCAACAAAAAATCCCACTCAAAATTAAATATCCCCACATGGCTTTATCTGTTTTCAAATTTTATAGCAACTAAGGTTAAGTTCAGGACAAACGAACCAGCATTTCCCAGCAGTCAAAATCTGTAGAGATTTCAGACCAGATTGACTCTGTTTGGGATCTGAGGAGAGATATCTGTTTTCATTAAAAATTTTATTTTAATAAATCTTATCAGTTTTACCCAAAAAGCTCAGAACATTTTACACCCACTGATTACAACCTTAGTGAAACTCCTTGGGTAAGAGAAATACATGTCTAGAGGAACAGAATCTGTAAATATCCACAGATTATTCTCAAAAATAAGTAACAGATCACCCATGTACCCTATGGCCACGTGCCAGTAGTAATTTCCCAAAAGCTTTATTAAAGTTTTGAGTTAAAAACAGAGGGAAATCAGTGTTGTCATTACAATTTTCCTGATGTGTGGGAGTTAGAAGGGAGCTCTTGGTGAAATGCAAACAGCTGGCAGTGGGGGCTGTGAGGGTTTAATTCTGAGGTCTGCTATTTCTATGGGACTGACTTATATTTTTAATTTTTTAAAGCAGTAATATTTTATGCATAAGGGACTGAGGGAAAAATGAGTGGTTTCTCCAAGAATCTGGCCTAAATGGGATAAAAGTTCATTTCCTGAACTTCCTCTCCTAGTATAGTCACAAGATTATAATTTCTTGTAATTAGAAATGTGATGATTGTGTGGGGTTTTGTTTAGGGTTTAATTTTTTACGGTTTGATCCTTTCAAATAGCGCAAGATATTTTTTTTTCTCAAGCAAGATTCAGATCCCAATCTGCTAATTTTCTTCCCATTCTGCTGAAACCTAAAATTCATGAAAAAAAAAAGTTTTTTTACCAAAACCAAACCAAAACAAAATTAAAAATTCAAAAAGGTTATTTCTTTTTTGGGGAAGTTTAATCTCAAAGAGAACATAATATTATTTTAAACTGCCCTGAAGTGTTTTTTCTGATTTGCTTCAGTAACACATCTGAATTAACATTTATCAAGGCCAATCCATTTGTTATGCTAAGGAACTGCCATCTTACTTATATGTGAGAGAATTGTCCAAAGAAGATAAAATAAACAGGGAATGGTTATTTAATATTTTGTGCTATACAAGAACCAAGAGGTGCCACATCCAATTCCCCAACAGAGAGTTCAAAAGAAGCAGAAAATTCAGAACTTACTACAAGTGCAGTTCATTCCAAAATGAATGTAAGTTACAGAGGCCAAGAGTATAAATCAAAAAGGCGTGGACACAAATTCATAGAAGGTAACCATGGCTGTTGGAAATAATTGCTTGAGTACAACCTCTGACTCAGAAAGTTCTTAAATTTTGATTGTTGATATCTTGCAGGCTATAACAAAGGGAAAAAATGTAGTTTTCAATGCAGTTTGCTGTACTATATGTCCATAGACGGCTGCTGTAATAACTGGGAGACTCCTTTGAAGGATAAAGACATTGAATCATAGAATCATTAAATGATTTAGGTTGGAAAGGACCTTAAAGATCATGTTGTTCCAACTCCCCTGCCATGGGCAGGGACATCTTCCACTAGGCCAGGTTGCTCCAAGCCCCATCCAACCTGGCCTTGAACACTTCCAGGGATGGGGCGTCCACAATTTCTCAGGACAAACTGTTACAGTGCCTCACCACCCATGATCTCATGGATAAGGTCATCGAAAGGCCAGCTCAAAAAAAAACCCCATAAAACATTTCACCAATAATATTAGTAGTCCTGCACGCATGTTAATCCTCTTGGACATGCACCCATTACCTCTTTTGACCTTTTTTATCCTGAGTCCAATTAAAAGCTAAGGTTAACATACCGGATAAGGATCTAAATGTTGATATTAAATCAGTGCTATTAAATAGATAGTCTGAATGGACATGTAAAACAAGGTTCATGATTCATACAAATAAACATGTTTGCAGAAATAATTAAAAGAAATAAATACAAAAAAGAAAAGTAACAAACTGACCTGGCATTGCTAATAAAAATTATCTTCAAGCATAATGTACTTCAGAAAGCATTAGGGGGACCTCAGCAGTTTGTAAGCCTTCCACTTAAACTTCCCTCAGCATACTGAGGACATTTTGGCATGTTTCCCAAAAAAGGGTTTTGTTTTACAGTGCTATATGAAATCAATTTCCATAAAACCAACAGATTAAAATCCCTTCTCTGCTGTAAAAGCAAAAGATAAATAAATAAAAAAGGCATTAAAAGTGCTTTTCTTTAAACCTTTGAAAGCTTTGTTAATATTCAAATGAGGAGTTTTTCATGTGCAGGCAACATTTATTTAAGCTTCTCTCTCTGATACCACAGCAATCATTTTTTATTTCTACTTCTTGAGCCTTGCCAGCGGACCAGAGCAGACAACTTCACTCAATAACAGCTGAAATTATTCAGAGCACTGTTTATTTCCTGGCTGTTTGAAATAGTTTTATTTATTTATTTATTTATTTATTATTTTTATCTGAAATGTTGCGTGTAGGAAACACATGGGAAGACTTCATGCTTCTTAGAAGCAACCAGCTGGAAATTCCTTCAATCACATAAATAAAACATACATAAGCAAGAACAGGTATTTGCTAAGTTTTTCTACCCCATCATCCCTCTTATGGGATGGCCTTTTTGCCAGTATTTATATATAACAAGCAGCAGTTTTGAGCTACAGGCAAGGCAGGAATTTGCATTTAACCTTCTGAAAGTCGTCCAATTCCTAACTTTGCTTGAGATTCTTTTTCTGGCGTTGCACACCTTGCTCTGTTTCACACCAGAACCTCACATGTTGTTTGAGTATAACAAGTATTGCTGAACCTTTTGTCTTATCCCTTTAGCGTAAGTATCATTCCAGAATTCAAGAAGCATTTACACAACACTCTCAGGCAAATGGTATGATTTTTGGGTGTCCAGGAGCTGGATTTCAGTGATCCTTGTGGATCCCTTACAGCTCAGGATATTCTATGATTCTTTTTTTATATGTATGCTTCTGTACAGCAGTCAGTGCTATAATCTGTCCTTAAAAACTGAATCAGGTGTAGATAACAATGAATTAGGCTGATCTGAGCTGAAGTGGCCACGTGGTGCACATCTACACAGAGGAACAATGTCAGGCTGGAAAGTGTTCCCAGCATGAGTGACACTGCCCTGTGGCTTTTAGTTCTGGCACATTATGGTTTTAAGATGTTTATTGTGCTCTCCATCCTGGAAGTTTTTATTCTTTCAAGGAGACCAGGTTTCCTGGGTATGATGTAATTTGGGATGCCTGAATGGGCATCAGGTACCTGTGGATGGTGATCCCAGCCTGGGAGCTGTAGTACAAACTCAAGTGGCATTATCCCTGCACTTTGTATGAAGAGCAAAAGTGTTTTCCTTCTTTCTCTGCACTTCATTATTTTAGTTCCACCTTTGCCTACATGTTTTTAAAGAACACTTCTGGTTGCTTGCATCACTATTTGGTCTCAGTAATTTGACTCATTGTGTTCGCCCCAAGTAGCCTGATTTCCCTCTTGAAATCTTGATACAGTTTATGTACAGCACATGTTCTCTGAGGGACTAACTGTGGGGTTATCTCATCTAAATCCAGTTGCTGATGAGGCCTCTCTTTATAGTCTACAATAAGAAATAAGTACTTTGAGGGTAAAATTCCCCTGATCTATTTGATATCACTGCTTCAGAAAGAGGTGACTCATACCCTGGAAATGCCAATTCCTCTCCAGTGAATATAAAGGCAACCTACATCATTAACTGGGGGGTGTACTTTTGCTCAGATTAACCCAGAGCATGAGCCCTGGCTGTGCATCAGGACTCTAGTGGGCTTGAGGCTGAGTAAACTCCAGTCAAGATATTCCACTCTTAATGGGTTCATTGTCTAAGATAGGAGACATACAAATACAGCCAGAAAGGAACACTGGCCATAATAGTCAGCACTGAGAGGTAATGACCACAACACCAAAACAACTTATATTCTGTCAGGATTTTGAGGAAGAATTTGGATAACGGTGAATTCATGTTGCACCAAGGATATGGGAGAACATTTCCCAGATGAATGGACTGCATCCAGCAAAAACAAATGTAGCTTTTGGGCTGTAGTCTTGTCATTTGGTGCTGGAAGCTAATGTCATGGGACAGTGAGAAGTGGGAACTAAACTTCCAATCTACAATAATAAGTTTGGGATGAGCTATAGAAGATATTGATAGATAAGAGTGGTCATGCACAACTCAAAGAGAAGGGTGATATGGTTAAAGCAAGAGAGAAAGATGTTGCATCCATCAAGGTGCAAGCTGATGAGAAGTTGGATAAGAGTATTTATCTGTGTGGATAGATGAAAAGGTTGTGTTGGTGAGATGTTATGCTGGAAAAAGATCTGTATGACAGCAGAGAAAGGAATGAGTTAAAGATAACACTCAAACCACTCATCTGAATGTCTAGGAAACAAATTTGAGCTAGTGATGTCCAGCACACTGGACAATGATCATTTTCAAGAGAAACATGAATTTACAGTGTCAATTTGAAATTAATAAAAACAAAACCCAGCACCACCAAAAGTGTAATATTTTCTAAGGAAGGAAATAATACTGGGACAACAATGACTCTTCTCTAACAATATTCCTTTAATTAGTTTTTCTTCTCAATTTTTCTTCTTATAGTTTCGCTCGTCCAGGGAAAGGTTCTTGGCTTGGTAAAGGCAACCCGGAGGCGGGACCAGACCAGTCCAGTATGTCTTTAGAAAATCTAGTGTTTGGAGCTGGCTACTGCAAACCCACTTCTTCAGAGGTAAGGAGGATGAAAAATGATGTCTTACTTCCCTTGGATCACTACGGGTGTCCCTATTACCTGTGGAGAACTTTTCATGGTTGTGTATTTCTAGTAGAGGGATTTTGTTGGAAGAAGAAACCCTCAAACATTTCTGCAGGAACTAGCTGGCACTTGGATATACGGTCCCTTGGTGTTCAGCCCCCATTTCAGAAAGTTCAAGATGTGTGTATATACCCCCATTGCCAATGGCACTTTTAAGACAGGATTCACCTGATCAGGTGAATCCTTGAAGGTGAAATTAATTATTCAGGAAGAGACCCTGGCTTTCAGGTCTTGTGTATGACAGTCAGAGGACTTGAGTCATTATTAAGGATGTTGTGAAGGAAGGTTTTGTGTCCTGAGTATTGAGTATTGTATGTGTTGGCGCTGGGGTGTTGCACACCTTGCCTTACCCATGACAGGTCCCACAGTTAGTGTGTGCCTTTGATCTTACTATTTACCACGGGTGGAGAGGAGAGCTCATTGTGCAATTTTTATTAGAAAGTTGCTTGTTTGAAAAATAATGATTAATTGGGTTTTTTTTTTGTTGCTTTGTTCCTTCTTTTTCTTTTTCTTTCTTTTTTTTTTAAATACTTACTTTGGAGTGTTTTGTTGTGGATATGTTTTGTTTTGTTCTTTTTTTCTTTTTTGTCAGAAATCTTTCCTCAGATCTAGAAACTCAACCCAGAATATTGGAATAATTAACCTGTTAGAAAACCATCATCCAAGGTTTCTGATTAACATGCTGCCCTCAGCTTCCCTCAAGCTTTCTTGTCAAAGCTATTTTTTATAAATATTAAAAACATGCAAGCCTACAGCGGCTGCTGCAGAAGAACTACCAGGGCTGAGAGAATGTTTGGCCTGAGGCTGCTATCCGAAACATTGGGTCAGTGTATGCTTTTGGCAAACAAACTGACCTCAATCTCTGTCTCTCTGGTAGGCAGTCACATCATAGATGTTTAAATAGCTGATTCAAATATTTATTTTGTAGATTAATCTGTGTCCATCTCTGTACATCGCACAAGAGAGATTTCTTTCGAGAGTGGTGCCTACTTTTCATTATCCTCTGGACAAATCTCTATTGTAAGAAGAGAGATGGAAAGGCTAACTCTGCACTCCCATTTTTGCTTTTAGTCTCCATGGAAAAATCTTGTTCTGTTGTAATTAGGAAAAACCTTATTGCTTTCCCAAATTTTTTCCTTAGCTGGACACTATTTTCTACCCATCTCTGTTGACTAATCGTCTTTTTTTTTGGTTTGGTTGTAGTTTTTTTTTAATTAGGTGTGGTTTTTTGTTCGCTTGTTTTTTTGTTTGTTTGTGGGTTTTTTTGTTTGTTGGTTTGGTTTGGGTTGGGTTTTTTTGTGACAATATAATTGTGGTGAGTTGACCTTGATTGGAAGTCAGGGGCCCACCAAGCCACTCTATCACTTCGCTCCTTAACTGAACAGGGTAGGATCAAGGAAATGTGTGAGTAAAGTCAGTTTAATGAAGCAAACCCAAGAACCATGTGCAGAAGCAAAGGAAAACGAAAGATTTATTATCTCCTTCCCATCAGTAGGTGATGTCCAGCCACTTCCTGGGAAGTGGGGCTTCAGTGGTGTAGCGATTTCTCTGAAAGACAAATGTCATAATAGTGAATGCTCCCCCTTCTCCTCCTTTTTCTTAGCTTTCATTGCTCAGCAGACAGCATGTGATATGGAACATCCCTTTGGTCAATGTGGGTCAGCTGTCCCAGCTATGTCTCCTCCCAAGATCTGCGCACCCTCATCCTACTGATGGGGAGTGGAATGTTGGAGAGACAACATTGATGCTGTGCTGATGCTGTGAGGGCTGCCATGGGGAGAGCTAACTCCATCCCAGTCAGACCCAATACAATAATTATTATCTTGGCAGGTGACCTACGACATACCAAAATGAAAGGGTTCTCTCAAGAACTGGCTTTAGCACACTGCTGCCCTGCAGTCATCAGAATGCCACACACCAAATCATCATAAATAAAATGCTACACAGCCCATGTGGTCAGATGTGCATTTGCTTAGCTTCAGAAACCTCCATAAGTCATGACATCTGATCTTGAACTGAGCATTTTAATTTAATAGAATGTGATGGCCTTTTTGCCTATGCTATCCAAGATGTATGATAATGACCAAAGGATATTTCTCTTAGTTTAACATAAAAAATAAAAATTCAGAGCTAAAAAAAACCTACTGTGAGAGTAAACCTAATTCCAAACGAGGACCATGTGACTGCTGGTTTATATGGGACTTTATATCAAGCCATAAGGGATTGAAGGAAGAGGAGGAATGTTAACTCTTACAGGGTTACAATGCTTTTCACTGGGTCAAGTTTTGTTCCCTTTACAACCTTGTAGATTCCACTCCAGGTTGTTTGAATGTGTTTGTTAAATGTAACTTCAACTGGACTATAGATTTCCCTTCAACCTGTGGTAAAGACACAGGTTATCCCACTGCAGCCTTGGAGAGCACCATGCCAGAGCAGGTGGCTGTGCCCTGGAGGAAGGTGGTTTTAGATTTATTTCTCATTCTACTCTGTTTAATTGGTAATAAATTCTATTCATTTCCCCAAGCGGAATCTGTTTTGGCCATGACAGTAACTGGTCAGTGATCTCCCTGTCCTTACTTTGACTCTTGAGCTTTTTGTTGCGATTTTTCTCTGTCCTGTTGAATAAGGAGAGTGGTACAGTGGCTTGGTCCACCCACACCATATGGTTCAGACAAGATTTGAACACAGTACTGTAGTGACTGGATTTAGAGTAGTGCTAATCCCTCAGGAAAGCCAGAAATGTGCTGAAATCTGAAGTTATGGCTACCAAGTTATGTTTCTTAGACATCTCTTGAAGACAAAGCAGAAGACACTCACCTTGACATATCATCTCTAGGTCACACTTTCCATTTTTCCTCTTTCTTCCTTATAAAACATGGATGCATCAGAGAGTTAATTCTCTTTTTAGGCCCACAGACTGACTGCGGAAGTGCTCATCCTGTTTACATCATTGACTTGCTTTTCCCTTATTGAAAAGGCAAGTGACTGCCTTAATTTCTAAAGAAAGTCCATATCAATCAGCTCTTTTTTTCTCTTTCTGAGCTAATTTTCAGCATTTGGGCTGCTGAGGTGCCACTGCTTAATAATAGATCCTGAAGGCTCCTTGTTCTGCACTTCTGGCTTCTCAGTGCAGAGACTAATTAAATGTCAGCAGCTCTGAACTGTACATGCACATTTTCTCTAGTTCTCCCCAAGTGACTTCTGAACATCACTGACAGTTTCCTCATCTCCTGGCTTAGCAGAGTAGTTATAATAATTAATCCTATTTAAGCCTTGGTGATTTGTTTTTTTTTAAAGTCTTCCTGTCTCTTCCCAGTTCTCTACTCAGCAAAGGGGGATCTTCCCTTTCTCCATTCCTCCTTTCCTCTCTCTCTAATATTTTCTGTCTATCTGTACTACACTCTTCCTTTCAAGCACAGTTAAGACAACAAAGATATTTATTATTGAAATTATATTTTTTTGTTGTCAGATAAATACAGGAAGACACTTTAGTGGTCAAAAAACTACCAGAGAATAATCTACAGATTAATAAAATGTGCTAGGACTTTCTCAAGTTGTCTTCAGCCCATAACCTATTCTCACAGGGAATATACATCACAGTAGGTGTGTTCAAAATAGGATCATATCTATTGCATTCTTGGGAGATCTAGTGGAACGAAGCAGCCTCATGAGGTGTGTGTGACTAGCTTCCCTTGGGGGCATCTGAATTCCCTTTTGGGTCTACTAAATTGTTTTTTCCTGTGAGGAAGTTCAAGGTTTCTTTTTGGATGTTACAAGATTTGTGTCTCAATGCCACACTGACTCGTGCTTTCAGGTGATCTCAAGAGCCATAAGAGATGGACACTGAAAAATTTCAACAGCTACTAAATCCACAAAAAAATAAAATGTTCCTTACAGAACTGCAAATTGAGGGGTCACTTACGCTTCAGCATTATGCCTTACCCAGTACAATAAACCTCTTCTCTATCCACCGTTGCCAGGCTGGTTTAATGTCTTTGTGATATTGTGCATCAAATGCCTGCTGTGTTATAATCAAGTTGAGTGAATGACATTCTGGGAATTATTAATAAACTGTACTCACAGTAATCTTATTTTCATTTGGCTAGCAGTTGCACTGCAGATAAATTGACTTCTAACTAATCAAATTGATTAATCATATGACTTCCCATTAATAACGTGCTGATGTTTGATGAGAAGTGTTCTTCTTTCATCTAGCATTGAGGTAGCAATCCCAAAAGACATGAAGTTTATGCCTGGCATAACACAAGAACTAGGAGTGTCATTCAAATAAAATTTCATTGATTATAAGAGTTCTTTTCCACAGACAGTTTGCTAATATTTTCATCTTTTCAGCAACATATGCAAAACCTGGGCTCTTCCAGCCTAGCACCAAAACATTATTCAAACCCACATTTTTATGTCACATACGAGTCATCTATGGTTTAGTCTTCTCTTTTTCTGTATAGTTATGGCTTTTTGACCAAATAGTTTACTTTTTCAGCTCTTGAAGAAGGAAGACCCTGAGATTAGGTCAGCGGGTAAGAGCATGGTGCTGAAAACACCAAGGCTATGGATTTCATATGTACGGACCATTCCCTGAAGAGTTGGATTCAATGATCCTTCTGGGTCCCTTCCAACTCAGAATGTTCTGTGATTCTGTGAAGGTTGTGCATCAGAGAAGAGCCCAGATAGGATCTGTTGTGGGAACTGTAATATGTCCTAAAATCCCAGTTTGACTGGGAGGAGAGCACAGCTGCAGAAGTCATTCATCTACAGACAAAGGAACCTTATTGTAGAGACTCATGTTATTCTTTTTCTTTTTTTCTTTTTGTGTTTGTAATACTGACACAGCATCCATCTGTCTAACATTATTCAATTGTTCCTTCTTTTTTTCATGGTACTTGCTATGTACTGACCCCAAAACAAAGTTTTATGAGAGATATAGAGAGGAGAGAAAGGGAGAAGAGGAAAGGGGAAGGCTGAGGGAGAAGGTATGGGTGAAGGAAAGCAAGGCAAGGACAAAAAGAGGTGTTAACTTTATAAAAGAACTAAAATTCTGCAAAGGACTAAAACTCTCCTGTTTCTTTTGAAAGAAAGGGTGATGTGAATTTTGCTTTTTTCCCCTCCCTTTTCAGAAAACTTGCAGAGGTTCTTTATCTCCTGGTAGGAAAAAAAAAGGCACCTGATGTGTTTGAAGGGCTTTGAAGTTGCCAAAACTTTATTTAATTTCTTTTTTTGTTGTTTTTCTTAACTTCGTACCAAGGGCGATGTTTTACAAGGAATGTCTAATTATTTACAAACTCAAAGCATTGTTAAGATTCTGATTTTACCAATTTAGAACTTGAGTGTGTAAGATCCCTGGAAATGTTCAAGGCCTGGGGCTTTAAGCAACTTGGTCTAGTGGAAGGTGTCCCTGCTCATGGCAGGGTGTTGGAACAAGATGATCTTTAAGGTCCTGTCCAACTGAAACCATGCCATGGTTCTAAGATAATTGATACATATAATTTAACTTCTTTTTTTTTTTTAATAAAAAAATTTAAAATCCTAATATTTAAAATAACTTTTATTTGTAATTACTCCATGTAGCTAATCCAGACTGCAGAAGTGTAGTGTACCTCAGGATTTCATCTGGAATTTTTAATTTTACATGGAAATGGCTTTAGTTTTCATGTCAGACTTCTCTGCTTTGGTGTGTATAATGGCAGGCATTTCTTTCATGTGTTTTTAATGGGTGGTTTTAAAAGATTCCTTGGGTGTCTTGCTGATACCAATGGTGACTAGTTGTGATTGGGACTCCAGCAGATGTCCAACACATAATTATTCTAAAACAGTAAGAGAGCTGATATAGTGCTCTTTATAAGGTATAATGACAAGTATCTTTAATCAGTGTGTTCAGGGCACCATTTGTGATAATTACTGATGAGGTCTTTAATCTTCGGTCGCCTAAAGATAAATGACTGATCTTTAGAAAGAACTAAAAGATTTTCTAGTTGTAGCAGAAAACATGGTAACTAATAATGTGACAATAACTGGTTTGTTTAATCATTGGCGTATTTCTTTTCTGTGGTCCTTACTTTTTGATCTGACATATGCAGAGTATGGCAAGGCAATGATCTGCATTATGATAGAGTTCAAAACTGAGATTAATTTGGGTTCAGGCCTGAAACATGGTGTTGAAAAAGCTCTGCAACGCTTTTGTTGTGGGTGTTCAATGAAAATGTTATGAAATCATCTGGAGATTCTTGTGAGACTTCAGATAGGAGGGTGGTGAAGTCTTGTTCTGGACAAAATCCTCAGGAATTGCTCATATTGGACTGATAATTTATTCCTTTTGTAAAGCATTAGAATTTGCCTAGAAGTTGCAATTTTCAATTCAATTTTTTACTATTTTTTGCTTATGTATTGGGAAGAATCAGTCTGCTGCATTCTCTTTCCAAATCTTCCTATTTCTCTGCAGACCACTGTGAAAAAGTAAATCACACCTAGACTTGTATAACGGAAAAGAGTTTTATTATGGTTAATTTAGAGAGTTGTGAATAAAGTGGTAAAAGGCAGACTAAGCATGGAGAATTTATTTCTCTTTTACAGCTGCCATTACAGTGATATCCTGAAGAATTTATTTGGCTCCCCTCACCAAAATTTCTCATTTTGGGGCTGAAATCCACTGGTGTGGTTTGTACAGTCATTTACTTGGCCAACATTCTTGCAATTCAAGTTTTTCCTCTCTACTGGTTTCAGCTTTGATTTTTCAGGACATTTATAGGAGGAGGCTTGAGAGATATGTTTGGGTTTTTTTTTTACTTTCTTTCCTGAAGTGCAGGGGCAGCAGTAGCAGCCTTTCTACTCCTCACCTCAGGAATCAGACTTGGCTGTTCTCTACCTTTTGAAAGAGTGCTCTATGATTCACTTTTTCTTTCCTGTCAGTATTTTTTCCCAGTGGTACTTTGTTGAAAAATCATGTTCATATGCCCTAAAGAACACTACAATAATTCCTACTGACTGATGATGAGAGAATTCTTGAAGGGAGACCTAATCAACTCTCATAGCTTCTGAGCTGATGGCCTTTCCAGCAGGAGTAGAAATGCCAACAACATCACAGTCCAGATCCGTCATCTGGAAGCCAACCCTTTGCTATTGGCAAGTATCCCAGACAGCAGCTCTGGGACTGGGGAACGAGAAAAGAAATTCCCTCTTTTTCCAACCACTTTGTCTTGTTTTGTGGGAACAAATCTTCAAGTGACAACAAAAGCCTATACCTCTGTTCACAGTTATCACATCTGTCGTAATGATCCAAGAAACAGTTTCACAGCTGATAAGAATTAAAAGTTTTGGTGCAGTGCTTGGCAGGAACACTTAGAAGTGCAGTCCCTGCAATTTCAGTTTGTGCAAAAACGACTGACACTGCGTCAATGATCTCACAAACTCTCCAAGGATCAGAAAATTTCAACAGTTCTGACAAAAAGAAAAGAATAGGCTAAGAGAATAGAGATGGGTCAGTGTGTTATGATTCTCAAAAGTATTGCCAAACAGAGACAGAGGTGAATAACATTAGACAGAAGCTGAGCCAATATAGATAAAGCAATTTTTTTAAAGTTTCATGGAAAGATAAGAGTAATTTTAGAAGATCTTCAGTACAAGAATAACTTCTGAAGATGACTTGACTTAACCACGTGTTCTGAATCTGTATTCGAGTGTTGTGATGAGTGGCAAAAAAAAAAAAAAATTTAGATTAGAATTGGGTAATGCTTTGAAGAAGCTCTTTGCATAACCAGGAAAAGTGTGTAAGTATTCATGCAGTTACATATATGAGTATTTGGATAAGAATACGAGTCTAGAGATTTGTTTAGGGTAAGCCAGACACAGTCACTTGTATGAGCTTCCACTACTTCTTTAACTGGCATAGACCTTGAGAAATCAAGCTTCCAGTCAACCAGGTTTTACAGCAGTATTTATCTCTGCTGTTCCCAGCTTTACAGTATGATATTTGAATAGGGTCTGATGTCTTGTTAATGTCTGTGCACTCAGTCACTGTATGATCCCAGGTTATCTGGGTGTGTCATGAAGTGTGTCATTCATCTGTAGCCTCCAGTTCCTAGCAGGTCAGATAAGGCCAACAGTCTACTCCCATCACTTTTCCTCCTTGTCCTGTTCACAGACTCACAGAATGGTTTGGGTTGGAAGAACCTTTAAAGGTCATCTACTGCAATCCCCCTGCAATGAGCAGGGACATCGTCAACTAGATCAGGTGGCTCATAGCCCTATCAAACCTGGCCTTGAATGTTTCCAGGGATGGGACATCTACCACCTCTCTGGGCACCCTGGTCCAGTGTCTCACCACCCTCGTCATAAAAAGTGCCATCCTTGTATCTAGTCTGAATGTACCTTCTCTTAGTTTTAAACCATTACTCTTTGTCCTATTGCAACAGGCCCCACCAAAAAGTCTGTCCCTAAGTCCCCATTAAGCATTGAAAGGCTGCTATAAAGCCTCCCAAGATATCCTCAAACTCTTTTCATGTGCAAGATAAAGCCATAAAGTCAGTTGAAGGCACTATATGTCTACTCTTTGATGACCCAAGGCAAAAGCAATTGTCATCTCTCAGGTTTTTATTGATGCAATCAACAATGTCTCTGTTGGAATAAGGTCTACCTGGCATTAGTAGACAGAGTTGGTTGATGAGAAGCAAGAGGGAAAGGCTGAGCAGGACAGAGGGGAGCACCCCAAAGCAGCATTAAGTCATATTTTTTGCAGGTGATAAAGCTCTGTTTTTGATCTACGTATTGGGTTTCTTTTGTAAACAAACACAGTTTGACTCTCCAGAGCTGTCAGTCAGTCAATCTCTTTCTCCTGTATTAAACTCATTAAAAGTATTTTATTTAAAACCATAAAGTGATGGCCTGCAGAATAAATGGTGAGCTAGTCATAGCTCATGAAATTTGATTGTCTCTGAGTGTAAATTACTTGAGGGCTGATATATGTGCTATGCATAATACTGGAGGTATCTACTAGGCTAGGAAAATGAAACTGTGAAAATATAATAGTTTTACAAATTTATACAGTTCCAGCTATTCAAAAGTGGCCCATTTTATAGCAGTAAATTGTAGCAGATTAATGTAATTGCCTTAAAGTTATATACCCTGGAAAGTTTCTGATTAGCCATTACTTCTCTTTCAGTGTTAAAATACAAATTGTTGATTTCTGTAGGGATAAAAAGGACTGTATATTGTTTTATAGTTGGCTTTGCCATTTGATGTATGTTTGCATGTATGTGAAAGGCCTATAAATGATTCACTACCTGAGAGTATCATAAGTGAAAAGTTCAGGAATGTGGCATAATGACAGGATTAGACGTGAGCTGTTTCCTGGCAGCAAAAGGCAGAGGAACCACATCCTCCCCCCACATCAAAGAAACCAGAGCAGCATTACAGCATCTGGGCCAAAGAGCAGCAATTTTTGTGCAGACTTATTGTTTGCAAGAAGGAAGGTGCCTTTAAGACAAGCTCTAAATGATTTTTCTGGGTGTCATTGGTTGAAATAAAATAATACTCATTAAAAACAGGCCTTGAAATGTTTCTAAAAGAAAAATATAATAGAACCCCTTTGGTCACTTTGAAGACTTCAATTACCTGAAGTGAATCCCTGAGTGATGGGATTCTCTGAGCCGCAGAATTATCTTCAGCAAAATGACTGGGGATGGAATGGAACATTGACTTGACTTAGTTTTACAAGCAACCTTGAAGTAGAATCTTTCAAGAGATCTTCTGCTGATTATCTTTTGCAATACAATAATGGAAAAAATTCAGGTAAGCTGAAAAATGGCACATTTAGACCCAATAAAGAGATTACCACCTTCCCATTTCTGTAGACCATAAAAGAGCTGGTATAACACATTGCCAGAAGGTGCTTCTGTGAACTTTGTAGGATTTGACACGATTGTGCAAAATGACAGCACTGACAGTTCCTGAAGTCCTTGTTCTGAAAGGATGGGAACTGTGAGGGCTGTGGTATAAACCAATACTTGGGCAATTTAAGGAAGACTTTGCCTGAAGGCATGCAATTTCTGAAGCTGTCAGGGCTTAGCCTTATATTTGTTTTCTTTACTTCTGTCCTGTTGGTGAGTATTTGATACTTGACTGTGATCGGTTGTAAAGCACAAGACTTGCTGGATTTCTCTCCTGATCCAGTTTGACAGAGCCTATACAAGTCAACGTATTTTACTCACCTCTTTGGGGAAAAATGAGAAGTCAATCATGAACCAAGTAAAAACACTGGGATATGCAAGAGCATTTGTAAATAATAATAATAGTAATAAATAATAGTGCTATCAACAGAGATATGATTTCTTCCCACTTGCATATGAATCATAGGAACCTACTTGGTAACACTTGTGGCTGTGTAACAGACTGAAGGAAACAATAAAATAAAAAATCTGCCTTGGTAACAAAATGTCAAACTACTTAAAAAATGAACCCATAAAGGTTGAGGTAATTTGTCACTGTCAAAAGACAGCTAAATATTTCCTTTTTAGCTATTGTTTGACATTGTTGCTAATGTTTAAATTTACCAAGCTGAGGAAGAGATCAGAAATAGTGTTGTCAATGTTTTATTTTTTATCTCCATTTGCAAAGACAAAGCTAATTAACCAGTATGCAGCAACTGCTCTGATTATAGACAACTCCACAGTGAATTCTGGGCAAAGCTCTCAAATAAATAGGTTGGGGTGGGCACGGATGGCACCACATCTCTTCTCTCCTATGAGATGCTGTGTGATCAAGAACCAAAATGACCCACTAGGAACCTGTTTTCAGATAGTACCTATTGTAAAAGTCATCTCAGAAGCCAAGCCTGAGAGAACAGAATGCCAGGTTTCAAAGTGATCTTGTCCACCTGCAGTAGTAGCTTGAAAAGCAAATGGTGCAATTTATAAACATCCTGTTTACAGGCAGGATTAACAACATATCACAAATCCCAAGGGGCTCATGCCCCTATACCCTTTTTATTAAAATAATTTACAAGTCTTCTTGGTGGCACCATGCCATGTTGTAAGACTGTAGATATATGTTCCCCGTATCTAATACTAGTGAGTGTTGATTAAAGCAAGGGCTCAGGCCATCAGATTGGTGGGGAATATAGACAAATATACATTTTTTTAATTTTTTTTGTGTGTGTCTGGCCTCTTTGAATTCTAGGTTTCTCAAGAAAAAGAAATATATCCATACATGAGATCCAAGTCCACTTTGTCATCAAATTCCCCACTTGCTAGCTGTGGGTGCTGTTTGTTTCTGCTCAGCTTATAAGTAAGGCTGATCCATAGTCAGTGGGCTGCACCAGTGAGCTCACTTTATAATTCAAATATTTTTCTCTAGCTCAAGTTACTGCTGTGTATAACTTGGGCATGATTTGTGTACCTGTAGGGTCATAAGTACCAGAACATCCTGGCTGATATATTTTACTGCACCTTCAGATTCAAAATAAACAACAATAAACTTAGTCTTCAAGATAAACAAATTTTTCAGGCTGCAATAACACTAAAACCCCATCCTTTTCTTATGACAAGTTGGTGTTCCTGTGTTTGAAGTAAATAATTCTTCCTCAATATATGGACATATTTGTAGCTGAGAACAGTTTTATTTTAAGAGAGTAGTGAGATGTCAAGTAGTTGGGTTTTTTAGGCTTAAAAGTAATAATACTATACCTTAGAAATAGAACTCATCGAATACTTGATCCCTTTGATATTTAATTTTGAAGCAATTTCTGTGAACATTTTGGGAAGGTGAAAAAGGAACCAAACTTCAGAAAGCCTGGAATTGAGTAGCAGTGGTACAAGTGCGGTGAGACTGGTGTTATTTCTAAAATCTGAATGGAATGCCAATGATGAGAATCATCCTGGTTCTCCTCTTACATGTTGTAGCCCATTGACATGATATTTTCCTAACAAGAGGGAGATCCCAAATGCCATGGTCGGAGATAGGAGGGAAGTGATGTGACTGCTGAGCTCAGTCCACCACCTCTGTGGGCAACTGTGAAGCAGGCATGTACTATAGTGGGCTGGAATATATTTTCCATGCAAACATCCCTTCTGCATCCTACTGTTTACTATTCCCAACATTAAATAATTGCTATGGCATCCTTTGCTATGTTACATTACTCAGCACATGGTAACTTATTGAGCTTCATGACATGCAGGTGAGCTTAAGGTATGATTCAATTTGTATTTGTAGCACATTAAGAGGTTTGTTGTAAAAGGTTTTTTATGGTGTTTAAGTGACAAGTCTTGAAATGTGAAGTCAGAAGAACCAATAACTAAGAAAAATGTCTTTAAAAAAAAGGGGAAAAAATCATTTCACTCTGAACAAGGAAATACTTCTTTCTAAGTTGACTTAACACATTCCTTTTTTCCCAGTTTGGGCATTGAACTGTAAAATCAATTATTCCTGTAGCTCTTGTCATTTGTGAAGAGAGATCCAAGCCTAAAGTCACTTTCTCTCTGGCAGTGACTGCCAGTACATAATAGAGCCTGGCATTTCTAAATAGGAAACTGTGGTCTTTGTTATTGCTTTTATTAGATAAAGAGCATTTCAGAGTGACCATTTACTTTGGGTCTGTGCTTCAGAAGGCAACATGGAGCAAAGTAGTTTGGTGCGTGCAATGTGATAGAAGTTCACTGTGTTTAATGGCATATTCTGACTAACGCTATGAGAGAAATGGCATCTGCAAGAGAACTGAGTTTAATTTGTTCATTAGGTCCAAACTGGCCCATGTGCATTGGAAAAATATCTTCAATTGGCTCTTGTGTCAGCTATGGCCATACTCTCCTGCATGGACATGAACACCGTGAGGACAGGATGAGACCTTTACATCCCTCCACACCACTTCCATCTCAGGTCCATTGAGTTCCTAGTTTTTCTCTAAGTTAGAGTGTTTCCCAAGCTCACATTGGGCCCAAGCAAATACATGCTCTGGGACTGGTTGTCAGCTTCTTGGAGTCAGCAGTTACTCTGAGTGAAGAATCCGAATCATGATGTCTGAAACATTTGTCCTGTCTGAGAGAAGAAAATACCTATTCAAATTCAGGATGCCACAGTTCTGTCTGTTTAAAACTGTATGATTTTTTTTTTTAATAAGTGCTGGAGGGGGAACTTCTCTGCCCATCTCTGAATTGTCTGCATCTGAGCTTCTAGCTTTTTTCCTTCATACACAGTCTGTGGAAAGAAAGGAGCATTTCTGGAGAGTAGTGCATTATAAGGATGGTGAAGAGGGAATTTTTGCAAGGGCATGTGATAGGACAAGGGGGAATGGTTTTAAGATGAAAGAGGGCAGATTTTGATTGGATATGCGAAGAAATTCTTTCCTGTGAGGGTGGTGAGGCCCTGGCACAAGTTGCTGAGAGAAGTTGTGGATGACCCAGCTCTGGAAGTGTTCAAAGCCAGGTTGGATGGGGTTC
This sequence comes from Neopelma chrysocephalum, assembly GCF_003984885.1. NCBI lineage: Eukaryota > Metazoa > Chordata > Aves > Passeriformes > Pipridae > Neopelma > Neopelma chrysocephalum. The sequence continues at coordinate 12,333,323 of NW_020897725.1, read as the reverse complement.
TGAACAACCTGGTCTAGTGAAAGGTGTCCCTGCCCATGGTGAGGATTTGGAATTGGATGATCTTTAAGAGCACTTCCAACCCAAACCATTTCATGATTCTATAACACCAGCATTTGAAGTAAAGGGGATGAACTGTGTTCCAAAAATGCCTGCTTCTCTCTATCTGCTATGAAGGTATTCCAGGCTGATAAGTTGAGCTGGACATGTTTACAGTCAAAATACAAAAGTTTTGCTAGATACTAATCTCACCATTCTTATGTAAGCAAACTGTGACATATATTAGAGCTTTGATCATTGACCATTAATATGCTATAAAGTCCGGGGACACACTTATTTATTTGTTTAGATATTTAGTTATTTATTCATGCACTTAATATTCAACAGTATATAGCATTGATGCCCAGAGAAAAAACTCCTCTGCCAGCTGCTAATCTGTATGATTACACAGCATAAAGCCATTTCCACCCCAGCCAGAGCCACAGCTGAACATAATCCTTCCCTGTTGCTAGGTATACAAATTGAATCAAAGCATTTTTGGTATTTTCTGATTACCTGAATGTCAGTTCTAATGGCCCAGTTGTGTTAATGTCACTGAACAGGATTTCCTTATGTGTGTGTGAGTGTGTACATACAGGTGGAAGAGACAAAAAAGTGTTAACAAGTGTCCTTTAAAAACTGACTGGTTTTAGCTGCTGCCTGCAGCGATGAGTAATAACGAGGCAGCTCTTCAGCTCAGGGGTCCTTGTTTGATCACAGAAGCAGGAGTGGATTTGCTTTCCTTATCTGTGAGTAGGCAGCATGGACTCTCTTTAATCAGGAAGGACAATGTATTAAGGCCCTTTCTGATGTCTCTGCTGTTTTATTTTTGTTTAGGAGATCAGAATTTATACCTTAATGTGTATGTATTAATAAATATTTAATTTATAATTGCATATAAAGACCGGCTTTCTTTCTATCTATCTACCTATCTATCTATCTATCAATCTATCTAATATGTCCTCTTTTTTGCATAAACAATTATATTCAAATATTTTTTCCCCATAAAATTGTAATTATTCAGTGTTGCTGTATCATCTCTTAGCCCAAGGATATCTCAGTTTGCTTTGTGAACGTTCTCTAGACAGATTTCATAATAACAATATGAAGATATGGACTAATATGTGTCATTTTCATACTTGTATCTCACAGAGGGAAATTAAAGTATACTCAGGGGTAATAGTGAATGGGGTGACATCAGTCTGACATTGTCACCAGTGGGGTTCCACAGGGCTCCATCCTCAGCCCATTTCTCTTCAACATCTTCATAAATGACTTAGATATAGAACTTGAAGAAATACTAAGTTTGCTGACAACACTAAATTGGGAGGAGCTGTGGACTCCCTCAGGGGTAGGGAGGCCCTGCAGAGAGACGTCAACAAATTAGAGAGGTGGGCAATCACCAACCATATGAAGTTTAACAAGGGTTAAACCTTGGGGTTTAACCGCACCTGGGGTGCGGCAACTCCAGATGTATGAACAGATTGGGGAATGAGATACTGGAAAGCAGTGCTGGGAAAGGGACCTGGGGGTCCTGGTCGATGACAAGTTGAATATGAGTCAGCAGTGCCCTGGCAGCCAGGAGGGCCAACCGTGTCCTGGGGGGCATCAGGCAAAGCATCACCGTCTGGGGAAGGGAGGGGATCGTCCCGCTCTGCTCTGCACTGGGGCGGCCTCACCTTGAATATTGTGACAGTTTTGGGCACCATGATATAAGAAAGATATCAAGCCATTAGAGAGCATCCAAAGAAGGGATATGAAGATTTTGAAGGGTTATGAAGATGGTGAAGGGCCTTGAGGGGAAGCCGTATGAGGAGCCACTGAGGGCACTTGGCTTCTGCAGCCCAGAGAAAGGGAGACTGAGGGGAGACCTCATTGCAGTTACAACTTCCTCAGGAGGGGAAGAGGAGGGGCAGGCACTGATCTCTTCTCTGTGATGACCAGTGAGAGGACATGAGGGAATGGCCTGAAGTTATGTCAGGGAAGGTGTAGGTTGGACATTAGGACACGATTCTTCCCCCAGAGGGTGGTGGGGCACTGGAACAGGCTCCCCAGGGCAGTGGTCACAGCACCAAGCCTGACAGAGTTCAAGTGTTTGGACAATACTCTCAGGCACAAGGTGATTCTTGGGGTGTCCTGTGCAGGGCCAGGAGTTGGACTCAATAATCCTTGTGGGTCCCTTCAAACTCAGCATGTTCCATGATTCTATGATCTATGATTCATACAACTTTTCTTGTGCCAGATGATTCAGTGCTCATCTTGGAAAAAGTATGCCTCCTGTCAGACACTGTTCTGACTTTCATGAGTAGTTTTCCCCTGTGCTTAATTTACTGCTAAAGCAATGTTTTTACGGCTTTAATTTTCTCTATGGTAATGTATAACCCTAGAGATCAGGTGGATGAAATAGATTTTTCCCCCTTCTTATTTTTCATTATCAGAATTGTTCAAAAACTTCTATGGAATACCCTACATGTGCTTTTACATTAAAAGCCATCAAGATTGTAGGCACTTGTTATGATATAAAGGATATAGTGTAACCTTAGGTTCAGTTTTAAAAAAGATGTGGGAAATAGACTTCAGTCTATTCTAAGCTAAGGAGATTTCAGAATTTGGCATCATTTTTATTGAATAGAAATTTAAAAAATTGGGAAATGTTCCCTAAAATAAAAATCTGTAAAAAAACATACAAGAAAACAAAACACCTGTGCAGGAATTGAAGCATTTTGGGATTTTCGCCCTTTAAATTCTACAATATATTGCAACATGAACATGATCTTAATTTAAAGAAAAGCAAGAAAGCCAGAAATTTTATTTTAAATGAAAAATCAAAATGCTTTATTTTTTTCTAAGAGGGTCAGTATGAGATATTTGGACCTTTGTCAGTGGTTTTTCAGATTTTTGTGCTAGAATAATTTCAAGGGAAATTGGTGTGAACTGTGAAGCATTTTTGTTTACTAGAATGATAGAATGATATTTTTAGATGGAATTTTTTCTATCAAATACTTGCTTGGTCACTTCTTCTTCCTCATTCACTTGCAATTAAGAAACGTACAGTCTATGTTTCGAACAGTAACTTCTAGTATGAAACAATGAGACACAATCACTAGAGCCAACCAGCATAATTCTCTTCTACTTGTTCAGAGGATGCTCTTTGTCAAGCCTCATGTTTCCTATTTTTCAAGGGTCTCAAGTCAAATACTTTCTACCTGCTAATTTTGTACAAAGTGTAAATTATCACTAAATCTGACTGCAATGTCAAATATTTTTTTTCTACTGCATTATAATTCCAGTTTTCCCAAATCTTCATTCGCGAAGCCTAGCCATGATGATGATAATTCCAGTAGTTTTGGCAAAATAGCTCCAAATTTTAGAGGTAATATAAATGTCAAATTGTATCTTGTATTTATGAAATACCAACCTATGTTTTCTTACAAAACAGATTTAGTGAGAAGCATAGCATAGAGTATTCCATATATTGTCAGTGTTTTTCTAAATATTTTCCTTTATTGACATTTTAGTGTTATTAGTGTCACAGAAATCAAATCTAAATATAATATAATTATTTTATTTTTATTTTAGAACTTTGGTTAATGAACCATCATATCAAATAGCAGGCCAGTAAATCAATACAAACAAAGCTATTTATTAAGTTGATAGATTATGCACTTTCAAGTGCATCTTAGTCCACTGTATCTGTTCATCTTAACTGTTTGGTTCCAGGTTTTACTTTGTTTAATGGAAAGCACTTAATTTTCCCAATTTTCCCTAATTTTTTCTCCCATAAGCTTGCTGTATTCCTGCTATTGGATATTAAAGAAAAGAGGTTGATAGGAGCTGGCTTGTGTGGTTGTCACCTAACGCTCAAGAAAGTTCTGTGTTCACATATCTGCTGCTGACAGATGGAGAACAGAGACATGCATTGTTTTGCTGCCAGATAGGATCAAAGTTTGATCGTATCCTATAACCATGCCTGTTATATGTAGTCTGTGTTTGCTCTGTTAGATAAATACTCATTTTTTTTTTCTTGGCTGCCCATTTTTACCACACCTTTAGATATTTCATTACTTTCTCTCTATCTCAAAGAGGGATAAATTCAGCCACCACCTAGAAAATTGATGGGAGCACTGGCAGAGTGACACGTACACAGACAGCATCTTGAACACGCCATGTTTGCTGAGGAAACCAAGCTGAGAAGAAACAGGATGTCACCACAGAACAACATCCACGAATTGTGCCACCGTGGACTTCCACGGATTTGAACTATGGTTTATTTTCATATTTGCCAGTAATTTTTCACTGCCTGGCACAGGAATCTAGAAGTTGTTTGTGTTGATGAATGAATTAATGAGGGGGAGTTGTTTTGGTTTGGCATTTTTCCATAGCTTACTGGAGATGTAAATATGCATATATACACACATATGGAATCATAGAATCGTTAAGGTTGGAAAAGACATTTAAAATCCTCAAGTCCAACTGTCAACTCAGCAGCACCATCATGTTCACCATTAAACCGTGTCTTCAAGTGCCACATCCACATGCTTTCCGAACACTTCCAGGAGTGGCGATTTCACCACTTCCCTGGGCAGCCTGTTCCTATGCCTGACAGCCCTTTTAGTGGAGAAATCTTTCCTAATAGCCAATCTAAATGTCTACAAAAACTCTATATGTTTACATAGATATTTTTGTATATATACCATATATATTTATAAAAATATTCTCAGTCAACCCCAAAGCAGAATTTTTCTGAGTTTTTTGTTTGTTTTTTCCTGATGAAATATTCTTATTGAAATTTGTTAATTTAAAATAATCTGTGTTCTTTTATTCCCTTTGAATTTCATGTCATTTCTGCCATAAGAATGGCTCAAAAGACATTCTTTGCCTCTTTGCTCTTCTCTGAGAGTTCAGTTTGACACATTTATGTGATAACCTCTTTAAGACAAAAATAATTTCTAACATGCAACCAGTTTCAGCAAATGGAGTAAAAACTTGTCCTTTTCCCATCACTGCCCAGGCTGTAGATTTTACATTTTGCATTCACAACACTGATTTGATTAACAGGGATATATCATATCTCTCTCAACATGTGTAGTCATGTGTGTGCCTTCACGTGAAAAGGGAACATCTGTGGGTCCATTCTTGGTTTCTCAGCATGAAATAAAAAATGGTTAAAGGAGGGAAAGAATTGAAGGTCAGGATAAATGAAAAACTAAAATAATTTTAGCCATTTAGTAAATCTATGTTTGCTTTCTATCTCTGTGGAGGATTAGCAGACTTTCTCTTTTTATTGTGGTCTCTGTCTTAACTTCAATATAAGTAATATGAATATTTTGGAAATTATGCTTCTGAAAGACTTTTCATCTTCTATGATACAAAACATTTTAGCATCAGTGTCAAGGGGTATGAATTTAAGTGATAAGTGTGTTCTAAATATGAAGTTCGAGTTCATCCTATAGTTCTGGAATAGTAGGGTGTCAGGGCTGTGTCTGTGTGGACACCCAGTGCATTTAGGTGTTAATTCACTGGTGGTCCAGGAACCCATCTGTTTATCAGCTGTATGGATGAGATAATGAATCAACCCGAGAGAAGGTGGCAACAATTAAAAACATCACTAACCCATCGCTGTAGAAGCTTTCTGGGTGGGAATTTTGGTCAGACCCAGAGATTCCTCCAAAAAGCTCCTAGAAAAGTTGACCAGGACAACTTGTGTGCTTTGGCGTAGTGACAAACACCCTGAGGGTTCCCAGAGCTTCTGGTGGGAGGTTCCTGAGGCAGAAACCAAACACAGATGAGCCTCCTGTGGTTGGCCATTGGGAAATATTCCTGCAGAGGTCTTTCTAGAACAGTCTTTCATAAACAGTTGAGATATTAATAAGTTGTTTCATAGGGAATTTAAGATACTCAAGGACAATTGATGCTGCATGTGGTGGAGTGGTCACAGAAGACCACAGAGGTTTTGTTGCTTTTTGTTGTTTTTTTTTTTCCCTTAAAAAAACTTCACAGATATAATATTTATGAAATAATTAACAAGTACAAGAAACTGGCATAATATAAGTTGCATGATGCAACTCCTGGTTCCATTCCTGGTTTGCTTCCCCCCCCCCATTAATTATAAAATTAAATATCTCTCTTTATCATTTGTATTCCTACATATGTGAAAGAGTATTCTTCAGTTCACATCCTTCAGTCACACCCCCAGTTATCAGAAATTTTTATCATTTAATACTCTTGCTTTTAGAAACAAAAAATGATAATGAGGTGTAAACACTCAGTTCTAGCTCAAGCCATAACTATAATTTCATTTCCAACCACCAAATAACAGGAAATCTCCTACCTTAGAAAACAGCATCCGAAGTAGAGATGAAGAAATTCTTTGGTCCTTGAGTGTGAAGCTACAATGAAATTTACATGTTAGATGATCAAAATGGGCTTGCAGATGAATGGGCAGGTGCTCTGGGCTCAGAAATTGCATTCACCTTGGGAGGCTGAGATTTATTCCTCTGTTCCCATCAGTTCTCTAGATCTCTCACAGAAGTAGGTAAGGTAGGCTAGCTCTCTCTGCTACTGGAATACTGTTGGAAACTGCAGAACTTGTGTAGTTAGTCTGGAATGGCTTTTTAGTATCCTAAAATTCTTGACAAGCAATTTGAATCTGAATTGTGGAATGTGTTAAGAATTAAATTAAACATAAAGGGTCTCATTTGCCAACTGTTAGTGCTGTTGTTGAACATTGCATGTACTTAACCTAGCTTATGAAATTGCTTTAATACAAAACAAATACAAGCTACTTACTGTATATTACAAAGAATAAAATCCAGTTGGTGCCTTTTGATACTAGATGGACTGAGTACCCTGGAAGTGCATATCCACAAATTGTTCTCTGCATTTGAATAATGAATTGGCATGAACCTTATTTAATGAAGGTGTTTGCTTTTTGCAAGTAATTTTCCTTTCTCTTGTTATAAAGGAAAAGTACATTTATAAAGCAATACACTCTAATTATAGGAGAAATCTGTTGACTGAAAAAAGCTTTACACGGGAAACCTTTTCATTTAAAAGGCTGATTTATTTAAATGTATTCAGCAGGGATATTGCCCAGATTCTTTAGTTTGTTTTTGGAGTTGTTGATATTGCAGGCTATTTTACTTGGCTGGGTAAATCTAGCAGAACATCTTAGAGGATAGGTGGACAAAGGACAGTAACAGTCCAGTGTTGGGGTCTAGCTTTGCACAACATGATCAAATTGAACTGAAGCCTTTACATTTCCAAAACAATAGGCAGTTGTTTTTATCTGACATTTGGTGAGGTTTTTCTTTATGTGGTCATGCAGTGGGAGGTCTCCTTACCCATGGCAGGGGGGTTGGAACTAGGTGATCTTTAAGGTCCTTCCAATCCAAACCATTCTATGATTCTATGCTTGATGATGATAATTTCACAGTAAAAAGAGAAATGGAAGAATTAAGCCTATTCACATGATTTTTCATGAGAAGAGAGCTTAAGGTGGAGAGAGTTTATGGCCTTTGGAAGAAGGGGCAGGAAACTCAAGAGGATGTTGTGAGGTTATGCAAGGAGAAAATAAGAACAGTCAAAGCTCAACTAGAATTTAATTTGGTTACTGCTTAAAAGACAATGAAAAATATTTGTATAAATACATTGACAACAAAAGGAGGGCTAAGCAGAATTTCCATCTTGTATTGGATGAGTTTTCAGGCTGCCTCTTTTTCATCATATCTTGGCTTTCTTGATCTTTTTTGCCTCTGATGATGTTGGCACAGTAGAAGAAATCCTTTTTTGTCAGTACTATTAGCTTCTCTGTTGTCACCCAGCTTTGCTATCAGAGTACCTTTAGGTCTTAAGTCTTGAAATGAAATTTGTCAGGCATTCATGTCCTCCCAAAATTTTCAGAAATAGGAAAGGGCAAAAGCCAGAGATACAGTCTACTATGGCAGACAGAGAGGGTCTTGGACTAGGAAATCATGCAGATGCATTTTACAACCAGCATAGGAAAATCTGTCTACCTACAGACTAATGGGATTAAAATAACAGTAGACCAAAGGAATTAACTCAAAAGGTTATGAGAATTTTTACAAAGGAAACCAACGTGTACTTTTATAAGGATCTTACAAGACCAGGGCAGCCATCAGCCTTTGTGCAAGATGGGATTGTCAGCTTCAGAATGAATTTTTTGTTTTAATGGATTTGTTTTAACCAGAAGTAAACAAATATCTGTCCTCCTGATTCAAGAAACCTAGAAAGCTGAGCTGTAGTTGTTTAATGGATCATAGCCACTGTTTTTCCTGAGTGCTACTTTTACAGTAGTGTTTTCCCTTAGAATAGTGTGTGAAATATTTGTTTCTGAACTTGATTTGCTAGCACTGTAGTCTGGATCCCTGTTTCAGGCTATAACCAAGGAAATAGGGGATCACCTGAGTAAATGAACAGAAGATACAATTAAAATAGAGAGTGGGAGAGGTTTGCAATGTTTACACCATCCCAAAGGAAGACGTTTCTTGACATTTCTCAGCTTACTGAACAGTGACGGATGAGCTGATTTAGCTGCAGCAGTTTATAAAGTGGCATCACCTGACAGATGCCTGCCCTGCTGGGGTCCCTGCAGACAAGGATGCACAGACCTCAGTTCACATTAGTTTAAACTGTCCCTGAGGTGGGTTTAATAATGTCTCTAATGCCCTGCTCTGCATCCTGTATGTGTGTGACAACTTTCAGAAGAAGCAGCCCTGTGAGAGCAGTAATGTCTTTAAGTCACCGAAGGACCAGAAATTTGGAGCCTGTCTTCTTTTTTCTGTCACACTCACTTTCCTTCTTGACAAAAAGATTTTTAAATTACGATGGATGTTCCCATTAAACAAAAGGGTTTCAAAGCCAGTTGCCATTTAATAGAATTTCATCAAAATGCCTCGGCTTAATGATATGGCCTCTTACTCATGCATGGCATGGCCTGGACTGTGCAGTGTCGTTCCTCTCATGCAGTGGCATTCTCAAAGCACAGCACCTTTCTTTGGCACAGATACTCCTCCCAGAGAGCTGGGACAGGAAGAGAAAAGAGATCTTGAAGCAATCTTTTCAGGCCTCCATCCAAACATGTCTACCAACCAGGTCTTACTGTAGTTTGAAGAAAGTTTCCATCAGAATGGACAGCAATGTCAGAGGAAATCTTACTTGTCTGTTGTGATTGTACTCAGTGCTTCTAATTCTGTGTAGAACCTGTCCTGTACTTCCTTCATAATTAAGGGGAGAAAGTGACCGCAGTTCAGTTGATTGGAGATGTAAGATTTGTGATGAAAACAATCATTCCCCAGCAACATGTTTTTATTTATCAGTTCTCCATTTCTCATTAGAGATGGTATCTCAGAAACAGAGATCTAAGTTTGCCTACATGAGTCCTTTTCTCAGAACCTGGAATTTTCTTATTGATGTTTTTAATTTGAAAATATTTTTCCTTACATGTTTTCTCTTGAGGTGGAAGGTATAAAACTGGAACCTTTCACTGTGATAAGTACACTGATATAGTCTCTATTCAGTTAATGCTTAATATTAGAAGATGGCATTCCTCTACGGAGGGAGCACAAAGAACAGCCTGTGTGGACTCAGTATGATCCTACTTATGCAGAAAACCAATATTACTTTAGAGGACTGCACCATTTTCTAGCTGTACTTTTTCCATCCTAAAACATCTCCTTTGCAGAATGAAGATCTAGACTGTATTGTACAGAATATGGCCAAAATAGTGCAAAGACTCTGCTCTTTCGCTTGATTCCAGAGGATTCTGAAGCTCTGAAAAGTTTAATCAGGAGGTAACCTGTCTCTGATGGTAAAAAAACAACCTAGTCCCCCATATATACACTCTTGCTATTCAAGAATAAAAAATCCCTACAGTGACATCAATCCTAGAGTTTGCTGTAGAGTAAATAAACAGATTTAGGTTGGCATTTAAAATCTTCAGGAGACAGATTAGTAGGGCAATGAATCCAGATGCCTTTTGCATGGCAGTATCTCTGAAACTAATTGTTTTGGAACTTAAAGGATTTTCAGAAATATCTGTAGTTTTTGAATTCATATGAATCTAATTTATTTCCAGAAATCCTGATTTGTAGGGTTAATCTACAGAATTGTTTGAAAGAGAGCACAAAACAGGTAAATACCCATTCATGAGGCTACAAAAGAGAAAGTAAAATTTGAGGTCATTCTCAACAAAAGCAGATGCATTTCTCTGATATAGGCAACAAAAAAAAGCATCCCTATAAGCAGCAGTACAAGAGATGTACGGATTTATTGGAGCCGTCCTGTAAAAGGCACCAACATGTTCAGGGACAGGAGCATACAAGGTACAAGGACAGGCCAAGAAACCTGGTCTTGTTAAGTCCAGAGAAAAGAAGACTCAGGGGGGGGAAGTTACTGCCATTTGCAACTACCTTGATTAACAAACAAAGAGAAGATGAAACCACATCTTCTTGATGGCGAATGGGACGAGAGGCCACACACACACAAGGTGAAACGTGGGAAATTCTGAATTCGTACAAGACAAAACCAAAAAATACTGTGAAGGTGGTAAAACCCTGGGACATGTTGCCAAAGAGGGAGTAGAATCCATCTCTTCTTGATCCGATTAGACCTGTTTTAAGTAAGCAGTTGGACGAGGTGATCTCCAAAGGTCCCCACTTAAATTATTCTAAATTTCTACAATAATGACCAATTCCATAATATGGAATGCCCAGTGGACTGGTTTTATTGTTTTGTTTTTCTTCTTTTTTTTTTTAATGGTATTTCTTTCTATGTTTTACCACTAAGTAAATTGTTGCAATACTCTCCCTGTGCTTCAATAATTTGAAGTATCTGGTCTCTAAGAATTTTAATCAATTCAGCTGAGGATAAATTTGATAAAGTACCATGAGAGAAGCAGACAAACACTAAAGAACTCAAAACTGAACTAATTGAGTAAGATTTTAAACATCTTTAGTTCACACAATTTTTGAGCCCACCTGCAGGTGCGTTTTCCTATTACTTTTTATTTTTAGTTTGCAACTATAGTCTATGCCAAGAAAAGCTGAAAATAGACCTATTAAAATGTAGTCATGCATAACACCATGCTATAGCATTGATACAAACTATGAAATTAGCTCACATTCTTCCTTCTGTTCATCAGTGCAGCATTTAAATGCCAGATTAACTTAAACCTAAAAAAAATCAGCAATGGATTGTAAAAGAGGGCATATTTTTATGACATTGTACATCAATCCACTTCCAATTTTCTATTGTTTCAATAGAAGCATCATTTCTTTATGCTTTCTTTTTCTATAATCTGTGGTGAGAGTAAAAAAATTCATGCTGAGGTTTAGAAACCTTTGAAAAACAACCAATTCCATCAATTATCATCAACCATCTCTCTGTGGGTCTAGATGAGCAGTTCCCTTTGTGTCTACCACAGAATGCTAATTAACTTCTTGCAGATTTAAGTGAGAAAGCTCAAGAGAACATCCCAGGTCAAGGTAAGAGGTTCGAAATACAGGTTCTAGGGAAGTCAAAGGGAGAAGATCACAGAAGCTGCATCAGTATGTGGTTGGTGAAGCTTCTCTGTCGCTCCTGGAGATGCACAGATATTTGGACTGTCCTAAAAGGCAATCAGTTCCCAGCTGGCATGTAAGAATTGTATTCTCACCCCACCAAGTGATAAGCAGTGGTCTAAGTTTCAAATTGTCCATGTTTCACAAACCCATGGATTAATAAATCTTTTTACTTTAAATCTAAACATTGCAAAATTCAAATACGAGTAATTTATACAAGAATAAGAATTTTTTGACAGTAGTTAGAACTTCTGATTTATGGTGCCCTAATGCAAACTCAGATTATGTTCTAAGTATAAATGTGTTGCTTGGGAAATATTTGTGATAACATGCTGTGATCTATCCAGTTACATCTTCCCACAAGAGATATACTGATACAGACATTGATCCTGTAGTATGGAATGGCTCATATTTGTTGACAGGGTGGCAATGCCATCTGCATTTTTTTTCACTAATACACATAACAAAGCAAACCATGATACCATCAAGCAAACCATTATAACCTTTGCAGGAGGGGATAAGAGGATATGATGGAAAAGGAAAGTGAATGCAGCCAACTTTATAGTCCTTTCCACCCCTTCTCCTCTGCCAGAGAGGGTGTGTTGTGAGGAGAGACATTGGCTCCACAGTGGGACATGTGTGATGGACAGAGATAGATTTCTCTGTTGGACTGTTTACTCTGAGGGTCTTTTCATGCGACAACATTACTGGGACCTAATAGTTTTGTTATGGTTTGGGCAAAATGAATGCGTAGAATTAGATACTCTTGGATTACACATCTGGCTAGTTAGGTGCCTGGGAGGTTGGGATGGTTAAAATCTCTCTTTGTGGCCATTTGCTTGATCTGAACCATAGAACCACAGAATCAGAATGGTTGGAAGGGACCTTAAAGACTATTTAGTTCCATCCCCCCTGACATGGGCCAGGTTGCTTCAAGCCCCATCCACCCTGGCCTTGAACACTTCAGGGATGGGGCAGCCACAACTTCTCTGGGCAACTTGTTCCAGTCCCTCAACATCACAGTAAATAGTTTCTTCCTAATAACCAATATCTTTTAGTTTAAAGCCATTACCCCTTGTCCTATCACTATACACCCTTGTAAAAAGAAATGAAAGGCTCTCTATAACTAGGTTTTTGTGAAAACCTCTAGCACAAGTTGAGACCATGAATTTTAATCCCTGTATTTTATTTTCTTGATACTTTTGCTTTGCAGGGCAGCTTTTATGTCCCATCTGAAAACTGCATGCAGCATGCATACAAATGGCATAAGGACCTCTGTCTTCTGCTCCTGAATGCTCAAAGAGGACTTCACACATACTATACCCTCATAATGAATGAGATTCCTGATTTACCACAGCTGAAGTTGGGTAAGTGAACAGACATTTAAAATCACTGAATATTTTACAGTGCTGCATTATCAACACGCATTTCAGTACCAAAATTCTTGGGTTGTTTAGAGAATTAAAAGGATTTTCATCTCTGTTTTCTGATTAGTATTTATTTTGGCACACCGTCAAAGTTGACTGAGTCCTCAGCTTATATGGATCCTTTTATAGGATGCGGCCTGATTTGTAGAGGGAGAAAATATTTTGATAAATTTCTCAAAATACTTGCCTTTCAGTGATTTTTGGCCTCAGTTGCATTTTGAAAAATGGAAATTCCAGTTCTGAATGGCCATGAAATCTAGGGAAGACTTTAACATAACTTTTTCCTGAGTAAACATTTTTTTAAAATTGAAAAGAAAAATCTGAAAGGTGATATGAGTGTTTTTGAATAATATTCTTTTCTTTATAATTCACAATGTATTTCTTCACTGCCAATTACATCTTGCTCTTCAAAATTATTCTGATTTGCTTCCTAATTCAATTGTTTAATAGATTTTCTGGTTTTGGCAGAAGCTTTTTTTGGCTGGTCAGGCCTGTTAGGTCCAATGTGAAAGTGCTGGCTGGATTTGCTGGATGGAGCTCTGTAATTTGTGTTTAGTTGTCTTTGTAATGGCAGCATGAGCTCCTATGAAAATGAGAGACATTCCTGACTAATTCCTGCTCTCTCACCTGTTTCTTTGAATTCGAGAACTGTGACCCATAATTTCAGATCTGCATTTTTGAGCCGTTGTGTTTCTGTGTGCAGATTTTGAATTATCAGTTTGTTATGTTGCAGAGATAATTAGATTAGGAGGGTCAATTGCATTGGCCAGCAGGTTTTAAAAGGGAGTAAAATGCATTTTCCAGTATAGTGCTTGTATACAAGAACCATCAAATACAATACATTATACTTCACACACTTATGGACTTGATAGCTCCTATTTTCCACTCCATGTCTTGTTTTCCAACGTATATTTCCCTTCAAGGTAGCCTAAAAGTCATAGGGTGGTAAGAGCACATAATGTGTTACTCAATCCAGCTACAAGAGGAAAAAAATTACAGCATTTTAATTTGGAATTTATGCGCTCTCAGACAGAATACAACATGAAACAAAACTCCTGCTTCATGCATCTTGATTATCAGGCACATATAATAAAAGATTTGTGGCTCACTCAGGCAGGGTTATAGGTTGGGAGATGTCAGAGTTATGTTTCGTTGGTTGACCACAACTCCAGAACTGCCCCAGAGCACAGACAGGCTTTCTAAATAAAATTTGCTTGGATTTCAAATGACTACTGGTACTGAGGCAGGCACTGCATTTGCAAATGTACTTCTTGCAACACATGCAAATTTGCTAAATGCAAATACCCTTTTTAGCCTCTTGAGCAGAGTGCTATTTGTATCATTTCATTCACAGTCTGAAAACCTACTGAAGATTTGATTTTAAGGCTGATCTTCTGACACCTGTTGGAAAACTCAATAAAATCATGGGGTGTAAGATTCACGCAGTGAGATGAATGTAAATCAAATTTTTATATCTGTCTCCTTACAACTATTGGGGTGAAACAGGCCCATTTAAAAATATGTTATCTAACACAGGTAGTGCTTTCTACTTTGGGATGGCATGAAATGCACCTTGTAATTGCTATATTTATCCACTGACTAGGGGAAAAATGTAAATGACTCATTCAGCTGTAACATCTGTATTGGTCAGATTAATCTCATCATAGGTTTCTACAGAAGTTTAAGATAAATCCAAGACTATAAATCTCTACACACTTCCTTAATTATTTTTTTCCTAGCTACCTGAGCAGTATATTAAAAAAAAATAATAGCTTAGTTTAGACATTAAAAATGGTAACGATTATTGCCCAAATTTTACCATCTAAGATTAGGTCTTTTCAAGGTACTCTGATCTTGGCCTGTCCTTTCCCATTTATTAGTACTATTTGAGAAGAGTCATTTGGGGACTGGGCAGGGGATTGGCTTGTTGGTTATTCTGCCTTGTTCCTGCTTTGGTTTTTTACGGATACTATTAGAAAGTTCCGCATTGCAAAATCAAGCTGCCAAAGTTACAGAGTTGATTGATGTCCTCCTTTGCCTTATAGTCCATGGTGAATTTAAAGTGGAGTGTCCCTGTGCTGGATTCTCTCAGGACTGCATCAAAACACTGCTCCTTGCTGTAGTAATGAGGTGCTTCAAACTTCCCAAGGCAGTGCAGAGATGCCCAATCTTTTACTAGTCAGGCATCTGGTATCGCTACACAGTTCTCTGTAACATACCAGGAACCACCACTTCTTGCACGTCATTTGCTCAGACTTTGCATTCAGTTCTGCAGTTGGTCATAAATACCAAAGGCTAATAAGAAAACTCCTATCAAAAGAGAGAGTAGGCAAGAAAAAGCCAAAAAAGCCAAATTCTGTTGTCTTTGTCCTCACAACAACAACTTCTACTGGTCTGGTGGTTCAGGTTTCATGAGCAGAAGTTGCACCTGCACCAGTAAAAGGTGGGTTGTGGAGTGCCCACATCCAAACAGGAAGTTGCTTGTAGGCAAGTGACAATTGACCTATTTCTCACATGAATGAACACCAGAGCATTAACATTTTGTCTACTGTTCTCAAACCTGATCTCTTTCTTTGTGTTTTTTCCCCAGAGGAGCTATCTGTGGAAGAGACGTTGTCCCAGCTTTGTATGGAGCTGCAGGTATTTTCATCAGCAGAATCTGCCCATAGGTTTTTCAGGTCCATTTTTCAAGTGCACTGAGACAGACCACTCACATATCAGAGCCGGGAGAAAGGAAGTTTGGTGCCATTAGAAAGTTTGTTTCTCTTCCACCAACTATTTCACATCATTTTGATTAGTCACGTACAAGGTGTTCCTGTCACTTTTAACAAGTCACCAGCTGGATTACTCTAACATCCTTCAGTGAGCCTAGTCCTGAGTATCAGTATAAAGAAAAAAATTATTTGGGGTAGGTTGCAATTACAGCTTTTCTGCTGACAGGAGAAAAGATGCTTTGGCAGGTTGTACAACCATATCTTTTCAAATAAAAATACCTAAAAGTGCAAGAAGGCTCATGGGAGGAAAAAAGTTATTTTGGCACAGAAGTGACTGAACTACTCTCTTGAACTTGCTTTCTGCCAAGTTTATTTCAAGTGAGACATAGACAAGTCATCAAGGGTGACAGGGAGGAATGCAAGCACCAGCTGATCACTGGAAAAAGTGTTTTAGAATCAGACATTTAATAGATTTTATTTATCATAGAACCATAGAATCATTAAGGTTGGGAAAGACCTTCAAGATCATCAAGTCCAACCTCTGACCAAATCTCACCATGCCCAGTAGACCATATCACAGAGTGCCACATCTACTAATTTTTTGAACAATTCCAGTTTTGATAACTCCACCACTTCCCCAGGGAACTGAATTTGATAGCAAAGGAGGAAGATGAGTACAAACCTAACAGGAAGTCCATTTACACTCCTGTGACAAAATGTTTGTCACCCATGACTTAAAAACTGTTTGAAATTAAAAATTTATTAAAGTTCTGACTTGGATACTTTTCAAGAAATCTCATTTCATATAAAATTGATTTAGAAAAGCATAAGTTATTGGACTCAACTTTACTAGATTTAGAACCTGTAAGAGTATAGGACAGACAACACAATCTAGAGTCTCCTTTGGACTGATTTTCTATGAGTCTGTGAAAGTCCAATTTGGCTTGGCATACATCAGAAAATGGCATCATTAATTTCTCTGTATTTTCTACTTTCTGTGCAATTCTTCTTCCTGAAATCTTATTGACTTGTTTTGCATGGCAATATTAATAAAGCCAGTCTGCTTTGACTGGTGCTTGAAATCTGATGAGGACAGTGTGGCAACAGATAGGAGAACAAAACAGCCAGAACAGCTGGTTCTATAGGTTTTCCTGTATGCTGGAAAATGTTTTGCCTTAGAATCCTAGGATGACAGTATCTATTTGATTATAAAGACAGTGAATATGCAGGGACTTGATACAGAGGTTGAGACTGTGCACAATATTGGTAGGACATAGGTGCAGCCCTGACCGTCACTACAGTGTCAGTGCATGTACCACTGTGCTGTACAGATTAGTATTGCAAAGCTCTCCCAGTATTTTGCCTCTAGGGATATGTGAACTGAAACCATTTTTTTCAGCAGAACATAAGAAAAACAGTCATTTATAAAGGAAGAAAAAGCTATTAGAACCCATACAGAGAGAGGCCTGTGGGGTTAGTCTCCCATTACCACTGTGTTACCAGAGCCAGGTCCATTTTTAAAAATAAATACAAAAAAAAAAAAAGAAACAAAAAAAGTGAGTTTAACCTGCCATGACTTTGTATTCAACTCAAGAGCACAGCAGATACTCAATGCAGGAGCAAGTGGAAGGGAAATAGTTTTTCTATTGTGTGATTGATTTATAAACAGACAAGGAAAAATAACTCCTCAAAAAGCCCTGTTAATTTGTTTTGTGTGACAGCATTGTTAAAAACAGAGTGTCCACCGGTGTGGGTTTTGAAAGGTGCAGCACAGGGCACAGACTGGCAGCAGGTGTGTGGATGGAGTAAGTCACAGCTGGTGATCTTTTTAATTGCTGGGTTTTAGTCTGAGAAACTGAGTCCCTGGGATATGACCTATGTGTAGCAATGCAGTAGAAGCAGGTATAGTCTTTTCCTTCCTTCCTTCCTTCCTTCCTCTCTGATAGGTTCAAAAAGTTTAAGAACGAATAAACTTGAAAAATAGCCATCACAAAACTATTCCTAAAATGACTTGCATTAATAATGTATCTTCCTTGAAGACTGGGCTTTCAGTTTATGATGTAAGAAAGTGGCTTAAAAAATTAAAAATTAACACTGAATCACAGCATATAAAATTAGGTGCCATAAATAAAGTAGTTCCCTGACTCTGCAAATGGAAACGTTTGGGCAGGATGTTTTGTTTCCCAGTATCCCCCTGATTTTTCTAGTACCAGAATGGGTACTGGAACTTGTGCCATTTTGGACTAGTTTTTAAAACAGAATAGCATCCAGACAATATAAACACAGTAACAACATCTGTGTTATCAACACACAAATTTTCTCTGCTTTTCTCACACACAGACAATTTGCTTTTTTTCGTGGCTTAGTTTTCAGTGTCGTAAATCTGGAAACTATCTGTATAATAAAATGTGAAAAATAAGCAGGCTTTCAGCTGGATTGCAGTTCTAACTGCAAGAAAGACCTGGTGAAGAGCTGATTGCGATATTTGGTATTATTTCTGGAGTATTTCTGGTATTATTAATGGTTTCATGGAAACATGTAACCTGGGAATAGATGAAGGCTCAGATCTGCGCTCTGTGCCAAAACATGGAGATAAAATGCAATTTCTCTCTCTCCTTACATTAACAATTATAAACACAAGTTGAGGGAGTTAGGGTTGTTGGGCCTAGAGAAGAGAAAACTCCAGGGAGACCTTTTACCACCTTCCAGTAACTAAAAGAGGTTACAAAAGAGCTGGAGAGGAACTTTTTACAGTGGTATGTAGTGATAGGACAAGGGGATATGACATTAAACTGATAGAGGGAAGGTTTAGATTAGATATTAGGTAGAAATTCTTTACTGTGAGAGTGGTGAGACACTAGCACAAGTTGCCCAGAGAAGTTGTGGATGCCTCATCCCTGCAAGTGTTCAAGGCCAGGTTTGCTGAGGCTCTGAGCAACCTGGTCTAGTGGAAGGTGTCCCTGCACTCAGCAGGAAGGTTGGACAGAGATGACCTTTAACCAAACCCATTCTGTGACTCTGTGATTCTATAAAATTGTGAAACCAGGAAGCCTGATGTGCAGAGACTTTGCTGCCAGAATGAGCTTTCTCACTGCAAAGCTTTAGCACAGAATTGCAGCCCAGAGCTGGAGGGCACTCAGGGTCCCAGCATGTGTTAGTGTGGGAGAGAAGCAACAGCAGGCTCTTGGGATGTCTGTTTTCATCATGTGTTGAGGACACAGTGGTTTAGGTTTGGGTTTGTTGTTCGTTTCCCCCCCAGTTGCCCGTCTGGTATCCTAATGTGACATGGCTGAGAGGGCTCCTTTCGGTAACAGAAACGGGCCATGGCTTATGATTTCAGAGCATTCAGCACCATCTGGTGGATAATTTGGAACCCACATTCTTTGATTTTTTTTTCCTGGTTACTACATCTGCAGTAAAAGTGTCTGCAAAGACTGAGTCTGTTCCCACTTCTTGCTCTCCAGCTAGGTAACTGAGAACCTTTGCACTAAAATATATGGCTTTTAAAGAGTGAAAGAAAAAGTCTCACCAGCTTTATTTGGAGTAAAGTAACTCAAAATGGTAGCTTTAATAATACTACTTCTAAATCAAGAGGAATTTTTGTTGTTGCTGTTGTTCCTAAAAAGACTTAATCTGACATAGGGACTGATTCTTTTTCATAGTACTGTCTTGATGTAAGAATTTCCTTTCTCTCCTCCAGCTGCTGAGCAATCCAGAAAAGATAGCAGAACAGATAAGCAAGGACCTTGCCTGGCTTTGTTCTCACCTCCTGGCCCTGTGGACCCAGTTCCTAGAGGTGGCAACGCTCCATCCAGAAGTCACAGCTTATCTGACTCAGGAACATCACATGCTAAGGGTAATGTTAAGCAAGTTCAATGATGGTCATCACCTGACAGGCGTTAATGCTTTATCTAATGTATATTTCCAATACAATTCTGCCTCTATGAGTATTTATATGAAATGGGGTAAGCAGGACGAGAGGTGAAGAAGTGAAGCCCAGGATTTGAAATTACAGATTTCAATTTCTGGAATGAATGCTGTTGCCTTTGTGTGACCTAGGATTCTGTTTAAAATGAGTGCACTTCAAACATCAGCATCAGACATAGAAGACGAGGTGGGTGGGAAGAGGTGGATATCACCTGTACTTGTCAGATATCCATAAATCATAAACATTTGTTTCAAAAGCCACAAACAACGAAAAATATGATTTTATCTCAAATACTTTCCCAAAACTGCCATGAGGAATGTAAATTTGTTCTCTTCTCTTTGTCACATATATATTTATATGTATAGGTATTTGCCTTTCTTCCAGTGAGGTGCACACAACAAAATACTAATATTGCTGATGTTGAAATTGCTTCTTGTACTTGGTAATAAAGAAGGCGCAAAACCACTTGTGATTTGAGTTAATGTTGTCTGATCTGCTCATCTGATTAGTTCAGCAAGTGCTTTGTCTTCCATTAGGATGTTCTTGGTTATTGACCAGACATGAGTTCAGCACATCCTCTGAGCTGAACTCAGTCTGATCTAGTCATTAGAGTAGGGACAATAGAGAAAAGGGCAGGATTCACCTTGCTTAGCTTTAGGAGCATATAATGAAGTATTGACATCTCAGGTTATGTTTTTGCTCTTGTCAAAGTCAGTGGAAGCCTGCTGACTCTCCAGAGTGACCAGAACAACCCTCCAGTTTCTCTCCCCAGGAGCATGGCTGAGTTTGAAAAAGTGTGGCATAAAATTCAGGAAGAGGTGAATGAGTGCCTTATGCTGAGACTCCTCTGGTTAGTCTGACTAGGTCTCTCTTGACTCTGAGAGGACCTGGGTGTCTTTCAGCCAAAGGATCCAACTGTGTATGCTCGCAGCTCCAGCAAGGTGAATCCCAGCCTGTGGTTTCTTCCAGCCTCAACTGATGCCTACTGCCTTCTTGGCCTTTGTCAAATTATATACCCTTGTATGCTCCACATAAATTGTTCCTTCCAATATAAACTGTGTGTAATTACACTTTTCCAACTCTCGAAAACAGTTTGAGAGCCCCAGATGAAAATTCCTTCTATTCAGATATGGGGTTTTTTTTAAGGGATACTAGTCCTTTTTTCAGAAAGACCGTTTGTTAAAGCACAGCTGGGGTTTAGGGAGATGCTGAGATGCTGTGACATATGCTTTTCTCTGCCATTTTCTGTCACTGTAACAGAGGTCACTTTTACAATTACTATTAGGAATGTATGGGCTGCAGTTTAACAGCTCAGTACATTTGATTGCATATTATGCAATTCATTTAAACTCAAAGCTTATTCCAGGGCAGATGACAGCACTGAGTTTTTTATAGCTTATTTCACACTCTGTGCTCTGCCAGTCACTTCAGATCCATGGCTCTTTCGTAATTGATTATCCAGCACTGAACAGATCTAATGCCCATGAAGGGGTTTGAAGAGCTCTCATTTTGTATCATGACATAGGCAGGTGTGCTTCTGCAATGATAGGGCTGATATGTATGACTTCCTTTGCTGTCTTGGTGGTTTGAAAGTCACTGTGAGTCACTGCAGATATTCCCATAGAAGAGACAATCAATTGTTCTAATTTAGTTAGTTGCTCCACTAATGCTGTACAATTTGGAAAGGAAGAAATCTTCCCCACTTTAAGAATACAAGGGGAAATGGTAAATTTCATAGCTTTTAGAAAAGTAGTCAGAAGATGTAGATAACCAAATTTTAATTTATTGCCAAAGGACACTTCTCACCTCACAGTACAATATGCAACAGCACCAGCTGTTCTGTGCC
This sequence comes from Neopelma chrysocephalum, assembly GCF_003984885.1. NCBI lineage: Eukaryota > Metazoa > Chordata > Aves > Passeriformes > Pipridae > Neopelma > Neopelma chrysocephalum. The sequence goes on along the minus strand of NW_020897725.1, from coordinate 12,311,793 downwards.
AGACTGGGAAAGTGAAGCAGAATTGAACTCTTTGGTTTTTTTCTGTCAACAGAATGGTACTACCACACTGAGGAATCTGGTCCTGAGAGTCACTGCTCTGTTATTAGACTTGTGGTACTTGGCACCTTTCAGCAGATCTTTTGTTTAACTTGTGTGTCTCTCCCTCTCAGGTGAGGAGATTCTCAGAAGCCTTCTTCTACACTGAGCACCAGAAACCTGCTGTGCTCACATTCCAGGAAGGCCTGTAAGTAACCCATTCACCCTCCCCTGTCACTGGAATGATTGAAAATTTACTTTAAAACATTTCACAGTCAAGACTGAGGTCTTTTTCTGCTGAATATGGAGGAGTTTGGTTTGAGAGAAGTCACTGGCTCTGTTTTAGCTCCATAATGTAAAACCTTTGAAATGGGTTTCAAGCTTCATATATTCATCAATTACATTCCTGAACCAAATGCACCAGATCCTGCACAGGTAGTTTAATGTGAACTACTGGGAAGAAACAAATCTTAAAATTTACAGATTTTCTCTCTATGATTCCTAATATACATTTTTGGGGTAGACAGTCATGGATTTCTTTTAGTGTTTAGTCCAACCCTACTTTCTGTAGCAGAAAGGATATTTAAATGTGGATAGGAGCATTAAACAGCCAAATGCAAAGCTGTGGATGTTCAGTAGATGCAGCAGTGGAGGGCAGGAATGGGGAATACCACTATATTAGCTGGAGAAAACATGGTTGTGATATGAGTTCAGGGCTGATAATGAATTTACCAAGAACCAACTATATAAAACAGACAAGGAAAACAAATGTTGAACTGGGCTGTGTTCATAAAAATATGCCCTAAAACATTGGCAATGTAAGTACTTCCCTCTGCTGGACCCTTCTTACTTGCAACCAAGTAGGGGCAGCATGTGGAGACAGTTTTTAAGCTGCACCTTGGCAAATTTTGCCTTTAGTTTTAGCCAATGATCCCAAGTGGAGCACGTGGACAATACTCAGGACCTGACCCCTGAAGGCAGAGTTCAAAGAAAGATGCTCAGATTTGAATTTCTGAGTAATGAGGAATGCCCGGACTATTTGGTGAAACAACCTGTCACCATGGGGGACCATAGCACTGCCAGTGTGGAAACCCATCTTTCAGAAGGGGTTTAAAGGCCATGACATCAGGTCCTGTCAGGATTATGAGGCTTAAGTACGACATTTTCTTCTGACCCAGTGCAAAGAAGAAAATTGCTTTCTCAGAGCTGTCACTGGGGACATTAAGGCTGATTCAGTGTCGATGGAAGGGGCCATGACTTCATTACTGGGTGAGCGGTACCGGGCTACCTTGTTCTGCCAAGTTAGAGCAGCACCAGGGCTGCAGGTGCCCAGCTGCTTCACTTGGTTCTCCCACATCAGGATTTTAGTGAGCTGTGTACAAGGAAAACCCCCATGTCAAGATCCTGGGGTAAAGGTACAGACACTCATGGCCCTATTCAAACAAACGTAACCCTGCACAGGAGGAAACCTAATTGCATGAAGTGCTTTTATTTCTCCAGGCAGCCACAGAACTAGCCTATTTCCTACATATAAACATAATGTTTTTCTTAATGATTATCAAGGAGACTGAGTAAAAAAAATTAAAATAGTTAAAAAAATTAAAAATTGGTCTGTGTAGCAAATTCAGTCTATACAGGCCTCGTGGCAGAGTCATGTTTTCTTTTTGATTTTGCTAGATGATAGAGCTGAAAAAGCAGTCTTAACTGTCAGAGTATTATTAATGTTGTGGGTGGCAGTAGCAAGTATTTATTGGGCTCACGGAGTCTCCAGCTGAGATAGCTGCTCAGTGTGCCAGGTGCTGTACAACCACCTTGAGCAGTAACAGTTTTTTCCCTCAGTTCTTTTTACCTTCTTACCATACAAGAGCTGGTTTTTGCCTCCTATACTGTTGTGAGTTTGTGTGAGGCCGTGCACCTACATGTCTGGTAGCATTTGACTGGTTAGACAGAAGAGGACACACCATTTCCAATATGCTGGGTATGGCCCAGCATGGAGGCCTCTATCAGGTGGTATATCCTCCCTAGATTTACAGAAAAAATTGCTTTTCTTTACTCCTTTTAATAACAATTATTCATCTTTTTCACAAGGACATGAAATAATCAGACAGGATAATGGCTTTAAGATGAAGGACAGTAATTTCAAATTAGATATTAGGAAGAAATTCTTCCCTGTGAGGGTGTTGAGGCACTGGAACAGGTTACCAGAGAAGTTGTGGATGCCTCATCCCTGGAAGCGTTCAAGGCCAGAAGTTGTGGATGCCTCATCCCTGGAAGTGTTCAAGGCCAGAAGTTGTGTATGCCTCATCCCTGGAAGTGTTCAAGGCTGGATGGGGCTCTGAGCAGCCTGATCTGGTGTTCCTGCCAGTGGCAGGGGGTTGGAACTAGATGATCTTTAAGGTCCCTTCCAACCCAAACCATTCTATGATTCTATTAATTAACATGTCAGTGATAAATTTATTATGGTGCTAAGAGTTAAGTCCAAACACCCAGGTGTTACTACCAGCAAGACTGATCAGTTGGCTGTTTGAGGCTCCTGTCTGAGTCATGTTTTAGCGACCAATGACTTGTTTATCTCCGAGAAAAAAATAATCTGTCTAGAAGTAAGAAAAAATGATAGATAGCAATAATTATGATCTGAAGTTGGAGCTGATATGCTGCTCTGAATGAATTATTTGTGTCTGGACATAGGAATCTTCCATTCTGGCATGAATTCCAAACCTGCTGTTTGAGTTTTGGTTCATAATGTGTAAAGTGCATTTTTACAGTTAACTACCACATGATAACCTGCCTTTTGCCAAAGTTAATCTGAAGTATTGCCACTGTGTTGTCCTATGGGATCTGTGCAGACTTACTTTCAGCTGACCATCTATGAAAAGCTTGTTGCCTTCCTCTTTGTATTTGATGCGTTCCCATTTTTTTTTGAGACAGATGTTTAAATAAGAAAGCTCGTCAGGACTAAAAATTATTGTATTTACTATAGCTGAACACACATTCCTGTTCCAGTTTTAACTGATGAGAACCTGGTAGCATTTTGTGTGGCCCAAATGATAGAAACAGACAGGGACCTACAAGAAAGCTGAAGAGGGACTTTTTACAAGGGCACGTAGGAGTAGGACAAGGGGGAGAGGCTTCCAACTAAAAGAGAGTAGGTTTAGATTAGATATGAGGAGGAAGTTCTTTAGCAAAGGTGGTGAGGCACTAAGTTGTTCAGAGAAGTTGTGGATGCCTCATCTCTGGACTTGTTTAAGGCCAACCTGAGCAACCTGATCTAGTGGAAGGTGTCCATGCCCATGTCAAAGGGGTTGGAACTGGTTGATCTTTAAGGTCTCTTCCAACCCAAATCATTCTATGATTCTATAACTCTAGCTCTGCCAACAGACAGTGGCTGAATTGATATATCTTAGCTCTTCCAGATGCGTATGTGTGTGAGATACCACAGTGCTCTGAGGTCTGGTACAAGTGAGATAGAGGACCTTGGCTTTGTTCCTCCCTGTACTGCTCAACCAAATTTTTGATTATTGCTTCCTGCATCTGGGTTTTGAAACCCTGACTTTAGCCAGAGTGACAGACCTTGTTTCCTGATCGGGAAACCAGCTGAGTGATCCAGTCCCAGCCAGCAACTGTGACCCCTGGGAGGACAGCAATGGGTTATGGCAGCTAACAGGAGCCTGTGGCAGTGGCAGCTGGAATAGTTTCAAAAATACTGAGGTCTTCAATAAGGGATTGTGCAAGTTGCAGCTATTTCTAACTGAGAGATCGAATTGTCCTAGGAGTGCTGGGTATCTCCCATCACACATATTCCCTCTCCTTTTAAGGACATTGACTCTGTCTTCTGCTTATATATTGGGGCTTGCAGGAGTGGTGGAGAGACGGCACAGTAACTACTCAAACCCTCAATTTGTTTTGTACTTTGCTGTCAGGATCCAAAGCCACGCACAGATTTCTACAGAAATTCGTAACTCGGAGTATTTCACCAGCATGCCCCCGCTGCCGGCAGAATGCCTCGACATCGACGGGGACTGGAACACTCTCCCAGTTATCTTTGAAGATAGGTACATGGATATGCCTTGCAAAGGTGAGCGAAACACCACAAGGTGCAGCTTCCCGAGACAGCTTGAACTGAGGGAGTTTTGCAGTTCCAGCCCAAGATAAGTCATCTCACATCCCTTGTGCTGGTGAACTTGGAAGAGAGTGTGACTCCCTAAGTAATTCAGCTGAATTCTTCTGTTTTCCATAATAGAAAACTAGAGTATTTCCTTCATGTTTTTCATCTTCAAAGCAAGCTGTTTTGTTAAAAGAGCTGGAGGCAAAATCTAGAAAGAAAACTTCGTTGTTTGGATTTTTGTTATAGTACAAATTTAAAGGAAAAACACTGTGACTGTTATCCCCACTGTGACATCTAGTGGTAAGAAATCTCAGAACAAAAACCCACAGTTTCATTGTGAAGCCCAACACTTTCCTGAAAGGCAGCATTGCCTTCCAAAAAATATTTTGCCCTTGATTACCCAAATAAAAATTTTTAATTAAGAAACTATTTAGCTATGTGAATTTTTTAGTAAAACCTCAGACTTTAGTACCTTTTTCTTTTAACTCAACCATTAAGATTAGCAAGGAAGCAATATGAATTAATATTATAGGTGACCATAGTCTAAAGAACATAGCCTGTGGTACAAAATTTCCACTCTTCCACAGTTATTCTACTGCCTAAATTTTGACAATGCTCATTATAGATATTTAAACTGTTAAACTGAGTATTAAACTGCTTCAAAAGTAAGAGCTATACTGTGAACAATGTCAAATGACAACAGGAATACAAAGAAGTATCAGCTTTATTTCACTTAGCTGTGCTTTAAAAATTAAGAGTTTATGTACAGTTGTACTGAGGAAAGTTATTTTACTGATAATGTCTTCTTTGGCCTAACAATAACTGTTCAGTGAGTACAATTCTAGTTAAATGCACTCTGGCATGTGCATTGTAATCTGCCTGTAATGTAGGTATAATTTACATAATATAAATATATATAGCATAATTTTTTAGGCTTTAAAATCTCTTTTAAAAGTCCCATATGACTTTGGCATAATTTATTGTGTTCTTACAGGTACTACTGCTATCTTTTTTTTTTCTTTTTTTATTTCAGATCAGAATTTGGAAGTTTTTTCAGATTTCGAGGTTCCTGCAAATACTCAAATGGATGTAATAAATGAAAATGAAGACTGTGCATCAAATGATGCCACTGCAGTAATGAAAGGAGACTTTGGGAAAGGTATTCCACTAATACATGACAGGATAAACAAGAATCTCTCATGCCTATACAGCAGTACTGAAGGTGCTGCTGAGGGTTTAAACCAGCACTCCACATCTCAGGTATGTACAGTGAACAAAGAAGGCCAAAGGAAACCTGAAAATATTTTTGCTTCAAGGAGGGAAACTGTTTCTGACTCAGAGTCAGGCAATACAGAACACATGTCAGGAGACTTTGAAACACCCAAGGAAGTTTTATTAAAAGATAATAGACTTGGGGCAGATGTTACTTGTGGAGACACAAAACCTAGCAATAAGGACTCTCACAAAAGTGAGCCTGTGTTAATTGTCAGTGGTCAGTATGAGTGTGGAGCATGTGGAACTGATGACTCAGAAGACAGGACTGAAATACATGAAATAGATGAATCTGGTCATCCTGAGAATAATTTCACTTTGTCTGAGCTTGCACTGAATGAGTTGACCAGTCTGGAAAAACGAGAAGATCCTGACACCAAGGCTCATCTCCCTGTTTTGAAACCTTTGCCCTCACACTTCTTTGAAGCGAAATTGCTCACAAAGGAGCAACGAGGTGAGGAGAGTGAAGAGTTTACCCTCATGACAGGGGTCATTAAAAGATCTTCCTCTATAATATCTGATTCAGGCATTGAAAGTGAACCGAGCTCAGTGGCGTGGTCTGACGCTCGGAGTCGGGCGCTGGAGCTGCCCAGTGATCGAGAGATCCTGCACCCCTTGGTCCGGAGGCACGCCGTCCACCGAAACTCCCTGGAGGGCGGACACACGGAAAGCAACACCAGCTTGCCCAGTGGGATCCAAGCATCGCTCACATCCATCAGCTCTTTGCCTTTCGAGGAAGAGGAGCGGGAAGTGGAGCTCACCAAACTGACCAAATCTGTCTCAGCTCCTCAGATCAGTAGCCCAGAAGAGCCCACGGAGGAGCTGGATATATCCAAACACAGTGAGGCAACCTCGGGAGACCAAAACCCAAAAAGCTGCATGGAAACAGAGGGTGAAGATGGGAAATTAATCATGGACTCTTCTGAGTGTCAAATCACCACTGAAAGTGGACAAATAGAGCCAAGACGACATCCCAAACTCCCCCTCAAACACAGTAGCAGTAACACTGAGTTACAAGGGGAGGAGGAGAAAGGTTTTCCAGAGACTTGCTGCAGTTTGGAAAATGCAAGACCACCCCTTTGTCCAAAGCAGCTCCAAGATAATGTCTCTGAGAGCCAGTCACTGGAGAGCAATGGTGAGTGCAGCTTAAAAACACCAAGGGCTTGCAATTACTTGGACCAAAATATAGATAAGTTCGATACATTCATTGAGGATCCAAAGGATAAACTTAAGCTGGACAGTTTAAAAATACAACAGGGCTTCTCCAATAGCAGAATTTCAGGAGAGAAGAGTTTCTCTCAAAGTGTAAAGGTGGTACCAGATTTGTGCTATCCCATTACAGCTCCGTCAGAGACCTCCACTGAATTTGGCTCACTGCAAGGAGAGTATGGCAGCTCTCTTGCTGATGAGAGCCCAGCAGTGTGTGCAGAAATGCAGGTGTTACAAGAAATAGAGCTCAATGACTCACCTGCCCCAGCAGACCCTGCAGCAGGGTCCTACCAGGCTGAACATCCTCAGGAACCCAACAGCCAAGAGCATAAACTTGTAGCGAACGGCACCGGGTTTCCTTTGGCAGTGACGGAGGGAGTAGCCCTGGAAAGCAGAAAGGCTGCTGATGTGGTTAACCTGTCAGTCTCTTGCACAGCCACGTGTCTTCCCTTCTCTTCCGTGCTCAAAGAGACCCCTGCCATGGTCGGCTTCTCTGCAAAGCAGGCTGTGATCCCTATCACGCGCCAGCCCCTGGGCTCCTTCGGAGTTGTCTCTTCTAATTCTGATGAGGTGGATGAAGAGACGAACGAAAGGATGCTGAAGTAAGAATGTCTTATTCACTAATGTAACTGTAATGCCAAGAGAGCCTGGCAAAGTTCAGGACCCTGGTACACTAGGCACACAGCAATCTTGCACTGGAGACAGTTGCCTGAGGAATTTCAGTATAAATAATCCAAATAGACAAATGGTTTGTATAGAATGAATTATCTAAATAGACAGGAAGGATGAAAACACAGAGAGACTAAGATTGTCAAAGAAAACAAGTTCTTAATTCTCATGAAAAGAAGTGGGATTTTGGTGTTTGAATAATCTTTAAGATCTGGCCCTCCTTCATGAAATCGAGGCTACCCATACCTGATATCAACCCCAGACAGTCAGTACACTATAGATCTGCTATAGATTAGTTTTCTCTTCTGCTTCAGTAATTGCACTCGTTAGCTTAACTCTGAAATGGGAGCATGGATTGTTTGGTAGGTCTCAGTTTCAGCTTCTCAAACTGGAAAAAGGGGACAATGGGAACCATGGATATCTGGAGAAGAGGAATTATTATTGTTTCTGGCTTTGTTGCCCAATGCAGAAGTGCCACATTATGACTTTGATGTCCCAGGGGTCCACTGAACAGATTGGCACACTACCACATGTACACTTCCATTATATTTTGCTGTCTCTGCTGTGCTGAGTGCAAACAGTAACATTGGAATTTGTCAACCCATTCAGTCCTCCAAAATGTTGGCTGTCTGCATGTGCATTCCTTTGAAAGGCAAGGGTTTTTTTTTACTCTTTTGAAAGCATTTTGAGGTTTGTTTTATACACTGTGCTGTAAGTCCTGCTTAATTTAAGCACAACATTTGTTTCTTATTTGTGAAACAGAACATTTAAGCATGTATTCATGCACGTGAATCCAAGGCCTCCACGTCCATCACCCAAAAGCTAGTTTTTTCGTTCTCATGTCCCTTAAAATTTAGTTGACTTGATGTAAGTAAATGCTCACTATCGGACTCATTGATCTTAGAGGTCTTTTCTAACCTTAATGATTCTATAATTATATCAAGTGGCCTTAAGCTGTCCCCAAGCTTTGAAGCTTTATGTCTCCTAACTTGATCCATCCCAGTTTTCTCCCTAATTCTGCACTTATGTTGTGTCTATTCATTCCTAAAAGCTCTGGATAAGTTTTGCTAAGTCAAAAACCCACTGACGAGTTTGTTGTCTTCAGCCAGCGAAATGCTTCAGGGTGAATTCAGGTGTCACATTTTACTAAGAAAGGTATTAGTTTAATTATTTGAGCACTGAGTTACTCTTCCTCTAAATGTTACTAAATGTTTTTAAAAGAACCCAAAACCAAACCAAACCAAACCAACAATATCTATCATATGAGGTGCATCTTTAATCTGAGCAAGGGGGAGAACACCTTCTACCTGACTATAAATGCATCTGATGGTAGCAGAATGACACATTTTGTGTTCCATTACCTATAAGGCCAGTGACATTGTTAAGATGCAAAATTGCTAATTCTGTATCTCAGTCTCATTGTTACAAGCAACCAGACAATTATTTTTACTCTACTCTTTCATTCCTCTGGCATGTGTGAGGTGCTAATGCACTTTAGCTATTCCCTGTATTTAACCAAGTTACTCAGAAACAGACTTTCTTCCCTGCATCCTGATCTCTCTCAGTCCTAACAGACAAAGAAGAGTATCCAGGTCTCTACTTGAAAGCTGCAAACATAACTTCTTGCAAATACAAGCCTTCTCATTTCTAGTTTGAAGGTTTGTTGTTGAACACCCAGTTCTATTGTGATTAATTAATGTATTCTCCAGTTTTTATCAGGCCAAAGAAAAATTTAAAAAAGAAATGAAGATTGAAGGATTTCTGTACAGTGACTTATCTGTACTAGCTTCTGATATCCCGTATTTTCCACCAGAGGAAGAGGAAGAAAATTTAGAAGATGGAATTCACCTGGTTGTGTGTGTCCATGGATTGGATGGTAAGGCCAGGAGGAATTACTCTTTGTAAGTAATTTTGGTGTAAATTAAAAAAAAAAGGACAGATGTTCAACAAGTATGAAAGAATGGAGAGTCTAAGTATTTCTCTTAGCTAAGTATTTATTCCTGATTATGCTATTTGGTCCATTGTAATAAAGGACCCAGGAGAATATGAAATGTTTGGGCTAAGAAATGGCATGCTGCAACCTTTGTTTGCTTATGTTTAAAAAGAATTTTACACCAAAGCATATCAGTCCTCCTGTGTACAGTAGAAGTTCATTACAGTAACTTCTTTTGTCTTTTCACAGATAATTTGTTGTTTTGCAGTATGTCAACAGGAGGAAAAAATATTTAACTCCCCAAAACACTGTTATAGGGAAGTGAGTGGCTGGTGTTAGAAAGTGGGAGGATAAAAATCATTATTCACTGCAGAGGAAGCAGATCGTGGAATTTTTTTACGTGTGCTTTCTGAGCAGAAAACAGTTATGTTAAATGTGAACTTTCTCTTGTCAAATTCTTGGTATTAATGGGAAAAGTGTAGATTTTAACCCTGAAACTACAGAGAAGGAGGGGTAGAGACTGAAATCTCAAAAAAATGGAAAACAAACACTTACTGGCTGTTTGCCATTGAATATCTCAGTGGCAGGAATGTCCTCCTCATGAGGTGGCCATACCTACTTTTCCAACAAAATATTTTGGAAGACTTTCGAATTTCCTAGTATGGAATGGGGCATCTCTCCAAATATTAGGAGCCTGACAATATTTCAGCACCATCTCTAATAGTGAATACACAGAGGTGGGCTACTCTTCATCTGAAGGTACCGCCCTATAGCCCAGCACATGTGCCGAGGTGTCCCTGGGGTCTTCACCATCTCTGGAGATGGAAGGACAGACCTCAGCTTGTTGTCTTTCTGTCCTGCCTCTGCTGTTCAGCAAATAGAGGGCAGAGTTATTCTGCACTTGATCTTTGCCCCTCTTTCCCCACAGCAGCAAGTGAGGTCCAGCCCACCTGGGGCAGGATATGGGTGTTCTTGCTCTCCCACTGTTTCAATGCGTGGTGTGGTAACCTTCTTATCAGCACTTAGCAAGAGCTCCCTGGTGTCAAGGTTGTTGTGTTAAATTGGCTCTATACCCATTATTTTTCTGTTGAATTGCATCTTATAAAGTACCTTTTATTCCCAGGTAACAGTGCAGATCTGCGCCTGGTAAAAACTTTTATAGAACTGGGACTTCCTGGTGGAAAACTGGACTTCCTAATGTCTGAAAGAAATCAGGTAATAGAGAACTAATTTCTGTCTTCCTTTAGATTACCGAAATAGGACCTTAAACAAAAGCCTTTTCAGCAGCTGAATGAAGCAAAAGCACTTGTGAATTCAGGGAATTTTATGTAGCATTTAGTGCAAAGGCCTGGTCCTCTTACTCTCTAATTTGGTAGGGTGTTCAAACCTATTGGAAAATATTCCTGGCATTAAAGTCAAATGCGATGACATTAGCAGTAATAAGGCTAGACCTTAGAGGAAGAAAATGGATTTATCCTGTCATTTTGCAAACTTGGCAGCCTGGTGCCTCTGCAACACCACACAGATGGAAAGCAGCAAGTTTAGTGATGGTAAATTCTGTGGAGGATATGGAATATCCAGCAGGTGTTGTCAGCTCCCTGTGCTGCATCAGCCATTGTTTCTCCTGTTGCAATGTTTGTGAGATTTATTTCCTTGAATGATGAAGAAATGTCTTCCAGAAAAATTGATTGCTGGTCTAGGCAGAGAAACAGGAGTGAATCCTGTGCTTTGCTCTGCAATGAACACATATTTATTGCACAAAGGCCTAACTTTATGCACAAGATAAGGATTTCCAGTGCCCAGTCAAAAACATTGTTCTGATTTATGAGCCGCTGAGAAACTTGAGTCAAAACTTTCCAACCTTCTTTGTTCAACAGCTTTTATATTTTGAAGTGGCTGGTTGGTGTCAGTCTGTGAACTTACCACCTTCCAGCTCACATCCCTGTCAGCAGCAGATCTGTACAGTGAATGTAAGCAAGGTGAAATAAGTGAGACCACTTCATACTTCCATCAAAGCCTTTTCTCAGAGAAGAGAATGTTTTCAGAGAATGAAAAATCATACAGAATCTATATTAAACATTATCCAGAGCCCATCATGGGAACTATTTAGAGGTCTTATAGTTTGTGAAGGTGGGGAAATTCTCATGGCACTGGAAATAGAACCTGGGTGGTTTGATGACTATTTTGATGCTGCAAAGCATTCCACCACTGTTTTTTCCTTTCTCTGAGAACCACACTGAAAATGACCCAAGAAATCAGTCATTTAGCTGTTTTGCCTTGCAGAGGAAAATGTAAATCACTTCTTTTAGGCATTCATTTGTGATGCATTTGAAAAGCTCAGTCAGGCTGAAATGATAGTAAAGGATGGAGGTATGACCAGGTGAAATATGAAGCTTGATGCGCTTTGTTTATGATTAATGTTCAGGCTGATATTCTTCCACTTTTAAACAACCCGAAAGGTTTGGGATAATGAGCCTGGAAGGAAATAATTAATTATCAATGCAAACAAAACAAACAGGCAGTAGGTTAGTGGACTGTTTGTAGTTTATGAGAACATTTATTTTAAGTCTCTTGCAAAGTGAATATGCTCCTTTGCAAGAGCTGCAATTAGCCAGATGAGTTGTGTCACAAAAGCATTAATTAATGATATGTTTCAAAAGCATTAATTACTGATATGTTTTACTGAATAGCTGTTCCAACATTTGATGATTGTTTTTGTGGCATCTCATTAGTTACGAATTTGATTTAGAGCCCTGTTGAATTGCCAAATGACACAGTTCTGAGTAAGATCTGCCTGTAATTGTATAGACTGGACAATATATTATTTGTTTTATTGTCTCACAACTGGCAGTACTGTTGCAAGCAACAAATTGTTCGCTTCTCTAAACTCATTCTCTTTCTGATGGCTGTTGAATAACAAACACACAGCATTTGATTAAGATGGCCAAATAATTTTGTGATGACATCCTGATCATCAGCATAACTCTCATGTCAGCGTATAATGCTGTAAACTGTTTTATCGCTGTAATCTATTGAATCCCAAATGGCAAAAGCTGTTCTTCCATGTGCAGAGTCTGATATCTAGAACAGCTGAGCATTAGCAGTCATCACTGGTGTCAAGTCAGGCTGCTTTAGCATCATACTTAGGTTTGTGGAGTCACTCAAAAATCTCTTTAAAAGGAGAACTTCAATTTTTAGAGGACCTGGAGACTGAGAAAAATCCCCCTTTTACCCCCTTAAGCATGTATAAAGAAAATTTACACAGGTTATTACATTTCTGCTTGCATTTTACTTTGGAAAACAGCATCTGTCTGCAATTTGTGCTTATATTTTAATTCACTAACTCATTTCATTTTTCACCAGACTGATACTTTTGCTGATTTTGATACAATGACTGACCGATTATTGGATGAAATTATTCAACATATCCAGTTGTACAACCTCTCCATATCCCGAATAAGGTAAACCCTGTGGTAGTTAATAGTCTGTAACTTTTTGAATTACATGAGCAACATCCAGTGAAATTAGCTTTTCCTAAAGTGCTCTGTACTACAAGCCATTGAATCACTGAGACTAATTTTTACATTGTTATAGATGAAAGAGTATCTTGGAGTCTGAAAAAAACATAAAACGATAGCTAAAGGACTAACTGATAACTAAGTGAAAGAGTCCCCCACAAGAGCAATTTGTGCCATCCGTGTGTTTAATTTAAAGAAAATACAAATGGGTTTTTTGTTAGTGTAATTCTTTTTTTCCCAACAGTTTTATTGGACATTCCCTCGGTAACGTCATCATTCGATCTGTACTAACTCGACCCAGGTTTCGCTATTACCTCAACAAGTTACACACCTTCCTGTCCCTCTCTGGCCCTCACCTGGGAACTCTTTACAACAACAGCACTTTGGTTAGTACAGGTAAGAGCTGGTGAGATAGCTGTGACTGCCTGTGGTCCATGGCAGAATGCGTGAGAGGGCAACACAGGGAGTCAGCAAGAAATCGTAGCATGACTTGTGCATTGCAGTTGTGGAAAATATTTTCTGAAGACTTCAAACCCGCACAGAAAAAATTCCAATGAGAGTGGCTTTCAATATCTACCACAAGGTCCATCACAGTGCTCCCTGGAAAACCCAAGGGTGTGTAGCAGTGAGAGATGACCCTGCTTCCACTTAGTCTTCCACTTCTCTGGTTGCTGCAATAAAGAGAGACATCTCCAGGGCTGAAAAAGACACTTTTTCATCAGAATCTAACGTCCGCGATGGAAAGTTCAGTCTCCCTGAGTGTTTCTGCTACCATGACATGGATAATCATAGAATCCTAGAATAATTTGGGTTGGAAGGGACCTTAAAGATTATCTAATTCCAAATCTGTAACAGGCATCTTCAATAAGATCAGTTTCCTTAGAGCCCCATCCAACCTGACCTGGAATGTTTCCAGGGAGGACATCTCCCACCTCTCTGGACAACCTGCTCCAGTGTCTACACCCCTCATGGTAAAGAATTTGTTCCTTATATTTAGTCTAAATCTATCCTCTTTTAGTTTAAAACTGTTACGTCTATCTTGTGAGACCCTTAGACTTTTTTCCCTGTTGATTAGGAATGCAAGAGTAAAAAAGACTTCCGAATGACAGTGCTATCCTTACTGTAGGCACATGTCTTTGATTGCCTTGCTTGATAAGTAACAGACAGGATAAAAATATACACCAATTTTCATTCCAGGTCTGTGGCTCATGCAGAAGTTGAAAAAGTCAGGGTCGCTTTTGCAACTGACCTTCAGGGACAACGCGGATCTGCGCAAGTGTTTCCTCTATCAGCTCAGCCAAAAAACGGGTGAGTAGGGCTTAATGTGCCTCTGGAAATACCAAGGGCTATTCCAACGGGTTGTGCTAGATTGGCATTTTCTCCAGGGGGAAAAGGAAATCTCCATTTTGTTAGTGATCTTTCTTTGAACACTCTTGTTTTCAGGAAGGGTGGCTCTTTCTAAAATCTAATATCTATTTTATCTGTGCATTTTTTCTGTGCTGGTTATCAGAGAATATATTTGCTAAACTGTTAACATCAAACAAGATCTTTGTGCTGCAGTAAACATGCACCTAACTTTATATTCTGCAAGCAAGAAACATCATTCTTGACAGGCCACCACTGCTTAATTTATGCTACTAGATGAAAACCATTTTTCCTTTTTTATTATTTTTTGTAAGTTTAACATCTCTTGTCTCTGGGAAATATGACTCTGTGAGATGAAGAGCAAATTTTATTCATGTCTGTTTTGACACTTCTGTACTAAAGAGAGATGTATGGCCTCACACTGGAAAAATGGTGCCTGAATAAAGAATCTTTTTAGCCCTTCTTTGGTCTGTCATGAATAAATGAAATAAATAAGACTTTTCTTAAGAAAAGAAAGCAAGTATGATCCTTCTACTCAAGCAAATGTTTTCTTTTAAGAGTTATTTTTCATATTGCGTTTGAGCAAACTGGTGCCAAGTATGTAGTCACAAGGTCTCTACTTGATGTTTAATTTGTTTCTCTTACTTTGTTACACTGCTAGTAGGAAACAAAGACTATGCTAATATGAATATAACATCTTAATTCTTAGTATGACCAACATAGACTTGTTTCTTAATTTTATGAACACACTACATAGCATAATCAGTGACAGGAAGATGATGTATATTGGCGTTATTTGAATTTTCCCTTTGATTCCCTGGCTCTCATTTCCATGGAGTACAGTTGATGTCTGCTTTACTACTGTTGAGTTAAAATAAATTGAGTCTACACAGGAAGTTTATATTGTAACCTCCCAAGAAAAAAGAATTTCTAATCATGTGTTGTGAGTCAAAGTGATATGTTTTTTGTTAGTTTGGTAGACTGAAGATGTAACACACTATAAATTAAGGCGTTGTACCTGAAAATACAGAAAGCAGAAATTTAAATGTGGAGAGAGTTGCTTGAAAAATCAGAATCATCCAAGTACATGCTTATGCAAAATGTCTGAAGAAGCAGATAGGTCCATATGTGAACATATGAGCTGGCATACTGAGTCAATATAGAGATGCCCCTACCTGAGCACCCTGCTCTCAGAAGTGGTTGGGAGAACCTACAAAGGAAGAAATGCCAGAAGCAGTGTTGTGCCTACATTCCCAGATGACACTTTAAACCTCCAGCAATTTCTGACCTTCTTATTAAAGTTGAATTCCAGGCTACTTTTCAATCTCTTTAAAAAGTGTTCCTCATGCTTGTCTTAAAAAAAAAAAAAATTAAACAAAACCCAACAAAATACTCTTCTGTATTCAACCTCTTCACATAGGTTTTTAGATATGGTAACACGTACTGTTGCTTTTCCTACATTTTACTTCAGAATGAAGTTGTAAACTCGGTTTGATTGCACAAGAAGAAAAACAGCTTCAGCAAGGTTTTGGAAAGGCAGGCAGCAGGACTTTTATTTGTGGTGGTGATGGTTAGCTTTTCTGTGAAAATCTAGAAATCACAGTCACGGAATCATAGAAACATAGGATGGTTTGGGTTGGAATGAACCTTAAAGGTCATCTTGTTCCAACCCCCCTGCCATAAGCAGGGACACCTTCCACTAGATCAGCCCCATCCAGCCAGGCCTTGGTTCTGGATGCTGCCAATAAAGAGAGGCATCTCCAGGGCTGAAAAAGAGACTTTCTATTGGAATTGAATGTCCACGATGGAAAGTTCAGTCTTCCTTGCCTCTTTCACACAAGGTGGGAGGGAAGGATTAAGGATAAACCCATAGTTCTTCTGTGTTCAGGGTACTCTCTGGACTGATAACCCAGATCATTGGTATGCATTTTCTTACTTTTCTGTTAAATGTGGGGATGGAGGGCTCAAGATACCACAGACAGGGCAAACAGCAGGAGCCTGTTTCCACAACTCATCAGTGGCCCCATTACCTCCAGGGAAGAGGGAGGATTCCAGGTTTCCAGTGGATGTACCAGCAGTGTACATTTATCAAGGAACTGCTGAATGCAGGGATTGGATGGATCCCAAGGCTCCCTCAACAGTGGTGTAACAGTATGACATCAGTGAAGCTGACTCCTTTTCTCCTCCCCCTCTCTGTTATGATTGAGAATTGTGCTAATTCATTGTGTTATTTTTTAATTTGTTCCTGATTAGAGGTATAAATATTTGCAAAATTAAGGTTTTAATCAGGTTTTTTTTTTCACAGTTTTTTTTTGTTGGCATACAGTTAACCTGTTTGGGTGTTGATAAGTAATGAATATGTCTCGGAAGCAGCAGAAATGTGTTTAAGCTGTTAGGAATCTTTCTAAGCTTGTGTTGCATGTTTTAATAATTATCATGTGTTTTGCACTGTAGGTTTTCAAAAGCCTTTGAACATGAAGTAGTCATGCTGACACTGTGTATATTTTTCATCGCTGCACTTCACTGTGATTAATGTATTTAATATACTTGCCACAGGTCTTCAGTACTTTAAAAATGTTGTGTTAGTGGCCTCACCCCAAGACAGATATGTACCCTTCCATTCAGCAAGAATAGAAATGTGCAAAAATGCACTTAAGGACAGACACACAGGTATGTTTAAGATCTTTTCTATATTCACAAAGCTATTGAGGAATTGTGGTTTTGTGCAGCTGAGGTCATTGCATTAGAAGGGTTTTTCATCAGCGTGATGAAAATTCAAATGTTTATTTGATAAGGAAGAAAGTGTTCTCTTCCCACAGGAAATTACTGAAATCAATAAAAGAAGCTTTTCAAGAAGCTCTTTGCCTGATGAAAAAAACATTCAATCAGGTCATAATCAAAGGTTTCTTACTGCTTCTTCCTCTTCCCTCTAATTTTTTTTCTTTAAAGTGATGATAATAGAACTAGCTCTTGATAATGTTTTTCTGCAGTCTACTGATTTACTTATATTATCTCACCTTTGTTACACATAATGAAATCTCTCTCAGCATAACCAGAGTCAGGGGATTTTTCCTTTCTTTCCAAGACTGTTTGAGTGATTGCCAGATAATTTAAGGGACAGATCTAAAATTGTGTTGGTTTGTAATAAAATCTGTAAAGCACATCAGGACTCACGCCACTCGGAGGCCCTCCTGTAAGCTCAGGCCATGTGTTGTCCCCGGTATTGCCTTTGTTATTAGCAGTCTGCCTCATTTATAAAATGTTTCATGGCTTCAGTTTGATACCACTTCCAGCTATAAGACTCAGAGCAATTTCATCCCTGTTTCATATATGTGATTACCTAGAAATTAAGGTACTTTTTAGAAACAGAAGGAGATACCCAGGCCCAGTAATCAGCATGGTTACCTTCACACCTCCTGCCTAAATACCAGCTCTTTCTATCCTACCTCTGATATGAACTAAAATGTCATTCTTTAACTCTCATACAAGTTCTTGTTTCTCAGGGAGATACTTGACCTAGGAGGAACATTCAGTGTAGATCATTTATCAGTACATGTTTCTTGAGCCATAGTTTTTGCCCCATAAACTCCCCAAATATCTACATGACATCCTTCCTGCATTAGATTCTGCAGAGAAACTCAATGGACCACTGTGTCCTGCCAGACCCTTTCACGTTTGAATCCACAGGCACTGTGAGTCCAACCACGCTCCCCTGAAAGGAACAAAGGCATTTTCTTCAATGACAGAAGAAATGTGACTGATTGCCCAGAATTTTCCCACTCCTCATGCTCGCAGCTTCAGCAGATCACTCCACATGGCCAGTGCCTCCACTAGATTAACAACACCCTGGCACCTGGCAAATCTTTGAACTGGCCTCCTGTCTCCTGCGTTTTGGCCTTGCTTCCATTTTCCTTCTCACTGGGACTGTAATTAAATGATACTGGAAGGAAAGAGAGGATCTGGGATCTGTGGCATGTAGGTGTGACATCTAAACTCTTTTTCAGGTCCTGTTTACGCAGAGATGATCAACAACCTGCTCCAGCCTTTGATTGGGGCAAAGGACTGCACTTTGATCCGACACAACGTGTTCCATGCCCTGCCGAACACGGCCAACACGTTGATAGGCCGGGCTGCCCACATTGCCGTGCTGGACTCTGAACTTTTCCTGGAGAAGTTTTTCCTCGTGGCAGGACTCAACTACTTCAAATAGTGCCTGAAGTACAGGGTTACAGAGGCCAGCCTTTTCACAGAGCAGAGGAGAATCCCTTAGCCAAAGGAGTGCAGTGTTAGAAATGAGATCAGGTGGGACTTTCAAACTTTCCATTTCCATTTCTCTTTCAGAGAATAAAGTGCTATGGCTTTAAGGCATTCAAGCTTCCAAGTATTGGTGCTTTTGGAAGAAATAAATATTCCTCTTTGATTTCCATGTTCTTTATCCACATAAAGACATGAGCCACTTCTGGACTACAGAATCAGAACAAGCAGACTAATTCTCCAAATGTGTTTGGACCAATATAATTCTTGTTTCTCCTGAATATTAAACCAGGAATTTGTCTGTCCTTGATTTATTGCTTATTTATGTATTAACAAAGCTATACATTTGTAGCACTTTTGGGGTAGTTAACACAAGAGGAAACAAGTGTATGTGAACTCAGGTTAAAACCTCCTTTGTGATGAGCTGAGAAGTCTGAAAACCATTTATGAAAGTTTCAGTATTTCTATTTGTTGGAAGAAAATATTTGGATGATTCCATTACTGGTTATAATTTGTAACATACATAAATTGTAACATACATAAATTCTACATTCAAATAAGGGAAAGGAGTGAAATATTTTACATAAAATGAAGAAATATTGGTATTTGTCTTTAAAAAGAAACCTCAACTTGAAGTTGGGAAGAATTTTATTCAAATAAGAAGCTGCCAAACCAAGAGGAGTCTATTGGATTACTTGTAAAATATCAGTGGCATCTGTTCACATTTCTTCTGTTTACATTTATTGAGGATCATAATTGTGGTTGTTATAACCTTAGAGGTACAATTTTTACTTTTACCTTTGTATACAAGTACATTTATGCCGACAATTTTATTTTTTTGTTTTTAAATAATTACTCTGATTTGAAATTCAAAATACTCTTAAAAAACCCAAACACTTAAAAAAAAAGGCTGGAGACATAGAATAGTAAGGATTGTGGAAAAAGAATGTCTTCTTAAGATCCTCTGCAGTACCCTATGAATGTTTTGTTAATGCCCCTTTGCAGTGCTGTATAGTCCTAATTATTATATGGTTTCAGGTGGTTCGAACATTTAAAAATTTATTCATGCAAAGATATTCAAGTTGTTTTTAAGAGTTTGGAAAAGAACATTTTTCTCATTTTTTATTTTTTGTCATCAAATTTTCATTAAAATATTTATCAAAAAATTATCAGGTTGAAAGTGGCAAATTTCAATAACTTTCTGTACATTTTCATAACATTTTGATAAATTTTCAATGTCACAACAGTTTTTTCAAAAAAAGAGAAAGTGAATAATTCTTCACAATTATTTTTGTTTGAAAGGTAGGCTATTTTTTAATGCAGATATAGTTTGTTTAAAAACATAAATAAACAGGTCTCTATATCTTGTAACAAAGACTGTAAAAAAATTACAAAGTTGGTTTTAGGTGTCAAGGCTCTCATCAGTAAATTAAGATCAAGATAGTGGAGATTTCTGAAATAAGAGAATTAAAAATGAAAACAAAAAACCTCACAACCACAGGGAAACATTTGTACCTACAAAAAGTAAAACTATTTTTTCTCAAAAGAAAAAAATGTGGAAAACTTACACAAAATCAGTTCAAGAAAAGAGTTGTTAGCAGGCTGGCAAATGCTGATAAAGAACAAGGCTGGTTTGATAAGGTAGACATTCTTCTCCTTAATAAGGAAGGAGAAAGAAGGAATATACCAAAGAGTGAGAATAAGATCAACTGATAATAAGAAGGTATATACATATAAAAATCTCGTGCCCTCAAAGGGGCAGAAATTATATAGAAAGAGTTCCATGGTGTAATTCAATGTCAACAAGTTTTTTAAACATTAAATATTACCTCATTATTATAATTAAATAGGTAAATACTATTTTCTCTTTTTTTTAATTTCTTTTCATTTTTATGAATTAACAATTAAGTTAAAAGTCGTTTTTAGCCCATTAACAAATAAATTATGTCAGGAATTAAGAACTTCTGGATTTCACTTCTTGTTTGGAAATTCCTTCTCACTTTTCAGCCTCAGCTGTCTAATGCCACCTACACTGACGTATCACAGCTTACTTTTTCCTCAGTAAATTGTCTGGAGAATTTTAACATAATGGTTCGTGGAGGTGGAGCTCTTATACAGTGCAGTGTTTTTGAGCCAGGACATGGATTTTATGTGAAAAAACAAGAAAGAAAAGCAATCTCGAACCATCAGCAAGCTTCAGTGTGCTGTATGAGGGTCTGGTCCACTTGTGGAAAATGTTCAGAAGTCTGCCAACAGAAAATTTGGAAAAAACATTTAGAAAGAAGTTAGTTTACACCTACATACATGCCTGATGTGTGTGTGTGTGTATGTATACAGTCTGTATGAAGAGGTATGCTTATGTCAAGGTCTCACACATCAACTTTTGCAATCCTGGGTGTACGGAGCCTGACAACATACCAGTGTAACTGTTCTTCCACTCAGATTGGTGGTTCTTGCCTTGCCTTGTACACTGGACAGCATTCCCAGCCTTCTACTTGCATCATTGTGAGAGAAGGGACGTGTGAAAAGATCTCTGTTTTGCTGCAGAAGTTGGTGGGCCTTTCCATGTGTTCACTTTGACGTCCTACACTCCTATCAGTGCTCTGACTGATGGAGAAATACACCTAAAGGTTTCAGTGCTCCTATACATATGGAATTCTTCGATGGCTCAGTCTGATTTCAGAATTGGAATGTATGTGGAGTTGAATTAGGTCCGTAAAACTTACACTTTGTGGGTTATGCAGAGACCTTCTATCGAGCCTCAGAAAAATCTGGGAGATGTCATTCCTGTCAAAAGATAAGGCACAGATTTTATCTTCCTTCTGCTGGCAGAACATTGTGGGATATATTGGCAGTAACGGTCTAATTGAGTTTTCATTTTAATGTTCTCAGAATAACCTCCCTCTCTTTTTCTTCTTTGTTTATTTTTAACAGTATGTTACCTTGATAATGACTCTCAATATTGCAAACCCACTTAATTGTATAGACTATACTGCAAAGAAATCTGCATTTTCTTTACAAATAATATCTAAGTTGCTGGACTTCATCAGCTATAGCAATCAGCATGGACTTATTTTCAGACTTTTTGTTTGCACAGAAAGAACTATACATTAAAAATTATCTTCATAAAAATAGCAAAGTAAATGCACAGTTAGCATCTTTGTTTCTGTCTCAACCACTGGAATTTTAATATATTGTTCTTTCACATAAAGCCTTTTAAAATAAATTTAGCTGCATTTGCAAATGCAAACTGCACAAACTCCCCCTGGCTTCATGTGTCTATGGGGGTAGGGTTAAAATTTTAAGCTCAGCTCCCACATTTATAGAGGATAAGACAGTTTTTCAAAACCTTGGACAGAGGAGGGACAAACAGGAGGTTTTTGTAGCTTGTCAATGTCAGTGTTTGCTGATTGTGAAGTGAAACCCCCTTCAATTCCGTGGGATTCTTCAGTTAAGAAAAAAACAAAGCCAGCATTCCAGGGTTGTTTCTTTGGCATGTAGGAAGCTTATAACCAGCATGGAAGATCTCCTGGCTCCACCAGGTGAAGTGCATTTGGCTGTTAAGGTTTTCCAGTGTTAGAGATGAACGATGGGCTATAGCCTAGATTAGCAAGTTCTCTGGAAGGAAAGGTGATAGCCCACATATAGAAAAAAGAGGAGCAGAGACTAAGAGAGAAGCAGATCTCAGGGCTTTGAAAGACAGAGGAAATGATGGGGGGAAGAAAGGAAGACAAGAAGTTTCTGAAGCAGTTCATGGCATTTAAAAGGACTGACATTAACTGTTTTAAAAAATTTGAAGCACTTGAAAACAATGCAATTATAACAAATCAATGGACATCCATGATTATGCTTTTATTAATAGCTGGATTAATATTTTCCAATATTTTGGGGCTTCTAGATCCCATTGAGCTCAACTTTTGAAAGAATTTAGTATCTTCTGGAATTGAATATTTTTTTCTTAAATCTGACTGAAAAGAAATTGCAGTATTGACTAAGTGTGAATAGATGAGGGACAGAATAGCGAGTTCTTTCTTTCTGCAGTTGGGCTGAGGATTTTCAAGGAGTTGGTTTTGAATCTCCTGGAAATTGAAGAGCCAGTCTCCTGTATCCTCTGGAGATGTTTCTACTTGGAGAATCGTAGAATTTGGCTTGTCTAATTTCATCACTTAATTTGTGCTTAAAAATTAGTTGCAAAATGAATTTGTTCTATGAAAATAAAAGTCTTCATTTCTCTATGTAGTCAATGAAGAGGGGCAGGCAATACTGAAAGCCTGCAGGAGTGATCTTGTTTTCTGTTTTGGTGACAATCAGGATTACTTACCTCTATTCTCTGACCAGGGGACTTATAATAAGACTCACTTTTTAGATATCTAAGACATAGACAAAAATAGGAGGCCCAGCATTTGAGAACTAGATGATATTCTTATTAGCTCTTCAGTTTTTCATACTTGGGCTGAATTTTTGACTGTACACCTTGAACAAAAGCAAACACTGAATATATAAATCAGACTCCTTTAAAATTTACAGGAAATGTGTCTTTTCCCAGCCTCCAATGGATGCTCATTTTCTTTTTAATGAAATTCATAATTTGTTTTCAAAATCAGGTATGTCCACTGAAAATAGGGGAAGTTGAAATTTCTTAGCTTTAAAGGATTATTTTTTAAAGACTTGAGACCTTAGTACAGAGCTTTGGAATTACTTACAGGAATACTGAGCACTATTTCACTTCAAAGCACTTCATAAATATCCACTGACCAATCCTCTTCACTCCCTTGCCAGAGAAGAACCACTTTTGAGAGATAAAGGTTTTACAAGACAGTGTGAAAACTGGGAATTCAAGCCAAAGTTTTCATTATTTGTAGATTTCTATGGTGCTTTTTGTATGCTAAAAAAAAAGTTATCTTCCTTTATATCTCTACACTTGAAATAACTAAGTGGTGATGAAGGAGAAAGGTGAGAACTTCTAATAACAAGGTTAGACTCTTGTGCAGGTTTATGAAAATATTCCATGAAATTTAATATAAAATGAATAGTCATGGGGCACTTCTGCAGCAGTCTTAGCATGCAAATATGTGTCAGCCCAGCTGAATGATTATTTTCTTTGTGGACTTAAATTTCCATTTATAAATTATCACCAGAACAGCCTAACATATTCCACTCCAGATGGTTATTTAGATGCCAAAGGTCATGTCCATGGAGAACTCTTATTGAGTGTTTTCCTTTATTATAATACATATGCTCAGCAATTTTGATATTGAATGTTGTTACATAATTGACAGTCTCTGGCTCAAATTACCTCCTCCTCCAAATTTTCAGTGTTTATTTAATCATTGAATTGGTTTCAGGTTGTAAATCAGTATAAATACAGGTCTATTGGAGTCAGAGTTCATCTTTAATGCAGTTGGTTTATGGTTGTAGTGTTAGAGTTTCAGGGTAAATAATCACTGAATTAAAAATTAGGCCAATTATGTTTGGAGTCATAAAATACTGAGTCTGAGACTTGTTTACCTGCAGTTCACTCTTCTCTGATTTGGTTTTGCCTTTTGAGTCAAACAAAATCAGAGCAAGGTTTTGCTTCTGGCTCTGTTCATGGTTCCCTTAATTTACTATTCTTTGAGATTCCTAAATTGCCCTAAACTGCTGTTGTCTTATGTCCAGACATCCCCCCATTCACATGGTCACCTTTCCATGACCTGACTGCACCTCCTCCAGAGACTGCAAAGTAGTGCAGATGTGCATTCACAAATATATCCAGCACTGTCATTCCATTTATCGGGGAGTAGGACATCGTGGTCTCGCATTCATTCCAGTCAATTTTCTCAACCCTTTATGAGGACTGTTATGCACCTATCCAGACATGTTACAGATGACAGAATATTTTGTTTCATAAGGAACAGTTGGAAGTGTCCCAGCCTAATTGCTGTTCAAAGCAGGATTATCAGCAGCATCATGGTAAGGTCAGCCCTGTCTTTGTCCTACTGAGTCTTGAAAACGTCTGGTGATGGATATACTACAGCTCCTCTAGATTACCTTTTTAGCTGCTGTACATCACTCCTAAGGAAGGGGAAAAAAGATAAAATCCAATTTGAAGTTTCTGAGCTGCAGTTTCTTTCTCTTACCTTTTCTTATCCCACCTTTTTATTCCACGGGGGCAGTCTTCTTGTGTACTTGAAACTTGTGCTTGTGCTTCTGGTGTACTTGAAACTCCCTTTTCCATACCTTCAGGCAGCTATTTGTCATTTGGCATCCTTTCTACTGGACTAGATAACCCTAACTCAGCCTTCTGAGGCAACTCAGAAGATGTGTGCTTAGACCCCTCACTGTCTTGGTAATCCTTTGCTTGGCCCTGTCCAGCTTCTCAACATTGAACTGGGTTTAGGAGGCTCCAGGCACTGGCAAACTTCCTTGGATGGTAACTCTTCTGCAAACAGGTGCCTTTTTCCTGTTCAGGAGGGCCTCAGTGGCTGCTGGCACTCATCACATCCTCTTCCTAACTGAGGCTCTAATCCAAAGAACTGGAGCTGTTCTCCTGTTCCTACAATTTCAATCTTTCAGCTTGCAGCCCCCCGTGAGTTAACCTTTACTTTGGGCACAGCAGCTGCTGTTTCTTCTCTATTTTAGTAAGACTGTATAATACATATGCACTTCCTAAGAGAAATCCATGTGCTGAATAAAAATACTTATGAAACAGTTTAATCAGTCTTGAACAGACTGCTTTAAATGCAGATGAGTCATGCTTTCCCCTCATAGGATAAAAGCATAAAGAATAAATATGTATAAACTTTTCTTATGCAAAAGGTCAGACTAAATTAACTTCTGTTACAACCTTGAAACTTGATTTCTCTGCTTTTGAAAATTCAATTCTCTACTTTCACCCAAAGTGCTGCAAGATCCTGTTATCTGAGTAGCAAACTAACCATATCTGTCTGAAATGGATTTGCACACATACGTACCAGAAGTCCATTGGCTATATGCTAAATGCATGGAGCTTCACATCTTCGAGTATCTTCTGCCTCTGAAAAGATGAAACTGTGACACAGTGAATAGGTCTGTTCTTGCTGCAATCCAGCACTCCTTCCAGTCTTTAAAAGATATCAGCTACAAACACAAACTACTTATCCAAAGGAACAAATGAAAACCTTCTCCACATAAAAGTCCAGTCTCCAGTAATTATTTTTTTTTTTAGTGGGTCGTTTGAGTGCAGTGATGGCCTCACTTATTCTATGCATCCCATAAATGGGGTTACACTCATAAGTAAACAGATTTTGGTGCTGAAAATTCCAATATTTAAGCAACTAATTTAAGAAGTTTATCATTCCTTCCTGAAAGCATAAGTGCTAGCAGAAATCTACCTGTTCCAGTCCAGGAGACACTTCTTCTTTGCTTCTTTTAAATGGATAAGACTCTGTGCATCATTCCCAACTGTGGAAAGACGTCCAGAAATTTTTGATACAGTATCATATACACAGCAAAGGTTGAAGAAGAGATTGTGGGAAGTTTTTTGATCTAAGATGAGTCATCACTTTCAGCAAAAATGATAATATAAAGTATTGTTCTTGTATGTCATCTATACCATATGATGTATACCTGACCTACATATGTACACAAAGTGTCTTTTCCCCTATGAGAAATATGTTATTTCCATATGTGGTGTGTCTATGTTCCCAGACACACTGTATATGTACCATGGCCTACTTAGAAGGAAGCTGGTGGTGATCATTGAGTCTAACAGATTTCTGTTGCTTTTGGGGGGAATTTATGTTGATTATCCTCCAGAGCTCCTGTGAAAGAGCCGCTTGTTGGCTTCACCCACCTCATTGGAGGAGAGAGATTGTTTTGTAGAGTGATTTGTCAACTTCTTGGCACACCATTAACCAACTAAACTTATCTGAGCAGTCCTGCATTTTATGTGTGTTATCTACCACCTCCATGGTTTCCATGGTCAATGCAACATGTCAAACGGAGCTGCCCTGTCTCCTGAGAAGGAAGCTTATCACCCTCTTTTAATTTCCCTTCACATCAATCCTCTTCAGCCAGCATCCATTTTTAAACTGATAGACCGATGATTTATCAGCTTTGCCACTCTTCATACTAATTTTAGTCTTGCATGTATTTGACTATGCATGCAGTTTGGGAAATTAACTATTTCTTTTTTCTGCAGTTAAATCTTCTTATGAAGTATGAGGGAGATCAGTCTAGACAAGCCACAGTAATCCTTTGCAACAGTAAGTCCAGGAAAAAAAAACAACCACACCTAAACCCCACTAATATTCTGTAGTGTATTCTATGTTTATTTTTCACTGTGTTTGTTTTGCCAAGAAAAAAGATACACATGATGTTTTGTCCCATGCCTTTTTGGATCTCCAGGTGAGTGAGAGTTTAGATATAGCTCTGATAGACTAAAAAGGCAAAGATAAACCCTTCATCTGTCTAGGATGTGACAGGAATATACCCCACCAAGATGGCAGTAATGACAGAGAAAGCAAAGAGAACAACTTTCCAAACCCTACTCATTTCACCAAAATAAATCACTCCAGAGTATTACTGGATATTTGGGAAAAGTATCAGTTCAAAACTAAAACACAGATCAGTATATTCCAAAACACAGAGTTCAGAAATAAATTGAAATTTGTGTTGATGTTTTACTACTTTGATTTGTCTCTAATAATAAGATTCCTTAAATGCTGTACACTTTAACCTAGAACTTTTCTTGGACTTAAAACTATGAATCTATTTATTATTGAGGGTTTTTTTAGCCAGAGTCTCAAACTCAGGCCTCAGTCATATTTATAACTCCCTTAATATATCCTCAAGTCCTTTCTTAAAAAAATAAAAATCTGATCTTAAATCTACATCTTTTAATTATGCTTAGACAATTAACCACAGCACTTGAGACAGAGAGTTAAACCTTCTCTATTTGCAGAATTACCTTCAATGAACAGTACAAGCCTTAATAGGGAAGACTTGTCTGCTGGGAGGTTTTCTTTCTTGTTTAGAAGGAGTTTATGTTTATGAGTCTAATTTAGTCAAATAAAGACAGTAAATGAATTTCTGTCCTCTGTTCCATACTGTAAATTCACAATCAGGCACTTAAAACTAAACATTCCAGTTTATGTTATAAACAAAACACATCTGTGAGGCAGGTCTTGATTGATGTTACGTCTTTCCTTGTGTGCAATGTATGAACACAGTTACTTTGTTTTTGACACTGGAACTGTTATTGTGGTTTAAGAAACCTTGATGAAACTTTCTTCAAAGTTTATTAAAATTGTAACCCTCAAAATCAGGCTTTAACTTTTTAATAGTTAAAGTTAGTAATGTCATCAGAAGTAACCTCAGTTTTACAGTATCTATTCAGATGGAACACCTTACTTACGCTGCTGGATTAATTCTCAGCTCAGTGGTAACACCTAAAATGTGTTACCTATATGAAGGACTGTGGTTGGTGCCCAATCCCTGGAAGTGTTCAAGGCCAGGTTGGATAGGGCTTGGAGGTACTGGGTCAAATGTGTACACCTTCACTGTTCCTCAACTGACATGTGGAATAGAATGCTGTGGACAGGAGCAAAGTTCTGTGAAGATACTCATCCTGTGTTTCAAAGAGTTATATTTTACTTATTTTATTAAATATTAAGAAAATATGTCTTGGAATTAAAACCTACTGTTTCCTGTAAATAATTAGCTCTGAAAGTGCTTTTCTTTAAGCACACTGTTACAGTTTTTAGTTAACAAACTCAAGGCTAGAAATTTTTTTAAAAGAAATTATATGTTTTGTTTTGGAGTTTTTTTGGTTGTCTTTTTTCAGATAAGTACTTGCCAAATACTATTGGGTTGAGTTTCAAATGAGTAATACTTTAAACATTCCCCCTTTTTTTCTTTTCGTAAAAAACCTATACGAATTCAAGAGCTTGGCCCCTGAACTTAATAACCATTTGTACTCTTGCATAGTGGATGTAAAATACTAGCATTGGATATATGCCCATGTTTGTGCACACAAACTGCAAAGCAAAGCATCAGAGATATATCCTTCTCCAAGTCATTCCTTTGGGGCTGATTGTTCAGGATAAGCAATATGCATGATATAACTGGTGCATGTAACAGTAAGTGCAACCTTCTGCAAATTTGAATTTAAAGACTTGATACTGAGGCTGAACTTTGTAGATGAGTAGTCTATGGTATTTTTAATTATAACTATTTCTGTGGTCTGAATATGAGTACAGCTGATTCTGTCATGTGACACTACAGGTTGGACTTTTAAATGAGACATTATTACATTTGATTGAGGCAGTTATGTTTCTTGAAAATTGTATTTCAAATCAGACAGAAGAGGGAATAATTAGAGGCTGAGAGCTGTGAAAATCTGTACCATTTATTTATTTATTTTTGAGAAACCAAGATTTACAACACGTGCTCCATCTGCCTCTCTCTAATTTACTTCCTTTCCCTAATGAACATTTGTCAACTGTCACACACTTCAATTTTCTTTAGCTGTGTCTATCAAGATTTAAGTGAGACTTATGTTGAAAAACCAAAACTAATCTCACAAAGTGGAAACAAATGAACTTGAGTCAATTCCATGATATTTTAGGGAAAACAGAGATGCAAATCAATTTTCTTGAAATGTAGGTTCTGACTCAACAGCATTCACAAGGTCTTTACTAAAGGTCTGATCCTGAGAAATGCTGGTCAAAGGCACTCTTGATATAATGGGCCAGATGCCCAAGTGGATTAACCTGATGAAGAGCTTTATACAGCCCGAGGATCTTATGGAATGGCAACCAGCAGCATCCATGGCATCTCAAAATCAGACCACCAGAAGATAGCAAATGTCCTGGGTTCTTTTTAAGGCCAATTTTTCAGTTGGTCAAATGTATTTTAAAAGTAATGTCTTTTTAGACAAATGCAGACCTCTCCAAGGGATCAAGTCAATGGATTAATGTGGACAGATCCTTATAGGTTAAGGGAAAGGGCTTTTCATTTTTAAATCTACTACTTTTAATCATGACCATACAAAAAAGCTGAAGAAATATGACATGGTCCCTTGTATAAACAAGATCATGAATGTAAAGCTTATAATGCCACTGTGAAATTTCAATGCTTATTTATTATGGTTATGATGAAACCTGTATAATAAGATGATGATGATAATAATAATAGTAATAATAATAATAATAATAATAATAATAATAATGAATAGACATCAGTGCCAATATGATTCTACTATTTTTCTACATATGCTTTATTGTGGCATTTTGTGTAGCTTGTGTTATGTGTAAAGAAATGTCAATAAAATCTTTGCTTCCTTTTGTCTGTACTTTCCGTGGTCCTTGATTGTTAGCAAGTTCCCCAACTCCTTTTGTCCATGTAGAGTGTGACAAACATGATAGTGATAAGGAGAAGTAGGATAAAAGATGTTCAAGTGCAAGCAAATAAATGAGCTATATGAAGGACTGTGGCTGATGCCTCATCCCTGGAAGTGCTCAAGGACAGGTTGGGTAGGGCTTGGAGCAACCTGGTCAAGTGCAAGGTGTTCCTGCCCATAGCAGGGGCCTGGAACTAGGTAGTCTTTAACATCCAATCCAAACTATTCTGTGATTCTACAATTCAGACTGTCCTTCTGTTTGAAGAATGAAAACTATCTCTGACTTATCGAATAGGTAACGATTAGATTAACTAATCATGGTCTAAAAGCCCTTGCATACGGAGCTCTTTTTGACCAGTTAAATGAATGAGACCTTGAAGTAGCAAAACCCTGAAGGCAGAAAATTAGTAAATGCCTGGAAAGGTTTTTTGTAGGTTTTTTTGTGTTTGGTGTTTAAGAACTCATTTCAGGAATGTAATTCATGAGTAGACTTGAGTTCCTCTGGTCCCTTATATTGAGACTGTGAGCTTCCTGGCATCCATTTGCACACTGTTACCAGGAAGTTACAGAGATCAGTGGGTTGGAGTTGAAGGGATTTGCTACTTCTTCGTGACTCTATGGCAATGTCTGTACCAATTAACCAAACAAGTAAAGGACATTTCTTCTTTTTGTGTAGTCAAACGAACAGGGACTATAGCCATAAGTTCTGGTCTTAACTCAAAAATTTCCACAAAAATACATCTGTACTTAAAATTAGTCACACCTGTGCATCATCAAGACAAGCATCTGTTTATCCTTCTTGCAAGGATACATCCCTCTCTGTCTATTTTGTTAATTTTTCTCCAGAGATATTTACAGACTGCTCACGGCATTGGTGGTATAGTGTGGTACGATGGGATCTATCCCTGAGTATCTGTCTTGGAAAAAGGGAAGGATGGAAATGAAGCAGAGCAGAGTACAGTTCCAGAAGAAGATTCCTGGTCCCAACTAGTGCTTTACACTATTTCAAGCAATGCTTGTGGAAAAAGAGGTATTCAAAGGTGTCTTTCACAGAGACTCCAAAAGACAGCAAATACATTCAGAAGTTGATGGAAGCCCTGAGACAGACAGGGAAGGAGAGTAAAATTTAGGGGATTGCTGACTTCATGTTGCAAGCTGATTAATAGTCGACAAGAGCTCTGTTGTTGTGCCTATGTCTGTGTAGATAGATTTTTTCCTGACTAATTTCTCAATCATATCAAATGGCAAAGGGGGCAGCAGCTGGGAGGACATAATTAGTGCATTGGTTAAATGCATTTTCCTTTTGATTACAATTACATTCCACTCTCACAGACAGAAAATTGATTGACCTCACCTTAATCCCAACAAGTCATTTGTCCATCCCTAAAATGTTGCAGGAGTTTGCATATTCTGTGAGATTTGGCAGAATGGACCTCAAAGCAACCAGGATAAGCAGATAAGCAGGTACTTTGGTCAGTGCCAGGAACGACTCATTGTCACAACTATGCAGGAAAGCCAAACCAATTCCAGCTTTATAACGTGTGGTCCTAACTGGTGTTTTTAGCCCATTATTAAGAGAATTGCTAAATACCCCTCAGTATTCCTCTGAATCAAATTGTGGTAATATGAGAAACCATATCCTCATTAGAATCCAATGTTGTGCTGGGGACTCCTAGTGAAGAAACACCATGATTTGGTGTTGTGGCTGTCCAAAACAAAGTACATATGTACCAAAAAGATCTGTGGTTCAGCCCCCACCCTGGTTAGGCTTTAGTCATAGACACATGGGATTCCAAGACCAATAAAGTGAGACGAGAACAACATTTTGAAAGACAGGTCTCTGTTTTCTCAAAGACAATGGGCAGGTGCCTATAAGGGGGCAAAGGCTCATTTTGGCCCTTTGGGCCTTCTTAGGGGAGTATAACAGTGAGGGTTATAGGGGGAATCACAAATAGCTCCCTGCCAGGCATGAGCAATGGGAAGTAGAGCACAGTTCACATGAGCTTTTATAGTCTCTTCAAGACTAGAGACAATCTGCTTTTTTTCCTTTATGGTTGGAGAGCCAAATGCAAGTTGGCTGGTAAAATGCTACTCCTTATAGCCCAGAGTGAATCTGGTCTAAAGCCTCTTAAACACTTGGAAGCAAAGTGAATTCTGCATGGCTCTAGCCTTTGAATGGCTGGGCTTTGGACCTGTTCTCGGAGATGTAACTGATACCTGTAGCTGTAACCTGTGCCCCTTCCCATAATATTTATATCCCAATTTTTGTCTCCTTTTCCTCTAACCTGTGCCTCCCATACAAACACATCCTTGTTCCCTGCCCATTACCAAAGATAGAACCCAATGTTATGAACAATTGACAGTAAAAGTCAGGAGGCAAATTCAAAGACACTGAATTAGTGCAGACCCAAATGCCTATTTACACAATTAAGAATGCAATTAGTAAACAAATAGGGCAAAATTGGTCTGCTGGACTTCGAGTTAATTATTGTGCCGGAATTGAGGGCTAATTACTGAAGAAAAGAGTAAGTGTGGGTTTTCTGCATTTCATCCTTCCAGGTGTCATTGGTCACACACTGATTTGTACAGTGGTGGCATTAGCAACCTGTTCTTTAGCTTGGATGGTTCATGAAAGCTCACAGTGGCTTGATCAAATTTTCATTATTGTTCTCCAAAGAGGTTTCCTCTCTGATTTGAGTCAGAGAAGGAGTGAGACGTATTCACATGCACTCTGTCACACACACAAACACACAAACCTGCACACAGAGATAAGCATTAACATCTACTATACTTACAGTTAATTCTGCTGCAAGGCTTAGTGCAAATAGGCAACTAATAGCTTAATATTCATACCAAATTGCATATATTTGGGGAGACAGATCAAACTTGGGCTGTGCTTTTCTTCCTTGAGCCATGAAAATGAAAGTAAGAATAAACATCCAAATTGGAAATACTATCTTTCATCATTGCTTGCTTTTTCTCCCTCTCATTACATGTCTACTGCATTTTGTATTCAAACTCATCCATTAGCTAATCATTAGCAACAATTGTTGTGCCTGTATGTGGAATATGTTCATCCCATGAGCATCATGAGGTATTTATTACAGGGACTGCGGAGAAATATATAGAATTTCGAGAAGTCTGCCTAGCACTGTGCAGTAGGGATAGATTAGCTCAGGAAACACTGCCTATGCTCCACCAATTTTTTTTTTTAGACAGATCTAGTGATTTCTCTATCAAATTTCAAATTATTTTGGTGGGCTTGGACATCAAAATCAGAATCTTCTCGCTTTAAATTGTACAAATTCTTGCCAGAAACATGCTTCTTGCCTGCTTGTATAATCCAAAACTGCCACAAGCTCTTTAGCTGCAGAGTTATTTATGGATTACCCTGTTTGATCTTTAATGTGGAACACATAGAGCAATACCTCTCTAGTGCTTTGCACTACTGTACTAACTGTAAAGAAGCAGCAGGCAGCTCAGAAAGAGCATCCTTAAGAAGCTTTGATAAATCATAAAAGCAATCTGTACATGGCAGGGAGACACAGCTAGTCAAAGGGAAAGCTATTTTAAATCACTAGTAATAGTAACTGCAGACTCTCCCTGTCTGGTTCAGTCTGGGTTAGATGTGAACATTCCCAAGAGCATTTCGTGCTTCTGAATCTGTGATTGTGTAACTGGCTTGCTGCCTTGTCTCCTTGTGAATGGCTTTGACAAGCAAGGTCTTTGGCAAGGCTAAGCAGGCAGCACATCTTTGCTTACATTCTCAATGTTAAACTCTGAATCCAAGCTGGTGTCTGCGTGTCCATGTTGTTTCCTCTGTAGCTAAAATTCCACTGACTATTGAACCAGTGGGGTGGCATTATCAGCCCCAAGTAACCTACAGAGTCATTTCATACACAACAGGAGGGCCTTTGCCACTGGCAATTTGCAAAAGGAAAACAGGAGGGACAATTCAGATTATGTTACTTTTATGCTGGCTTCCCAAGCTGCAAATCATTAACACATGTTTTTAAAGAATCACAGAGATTCTTAGTCCTACGGACAGTGGACAGTCAGAAGGGAAGTCTGAGGAAGAGGTCTCCTGCCACACGATGTCAGTATTGGCTCATATGAAGAGAATGAGTTGTGCATTCCCTCGATTGCCATTGAGCACCTGGCAGGACTGTGACAGGCCAAGGATATGATACTGGAAATAAGCCCAGGAAGATGGAACACCATGCCCAAGTCCAGAACTGGGTGCAAAGTGGAATGGTCATAAAGGCAAAGCCGTATGTTCTTCTGATGTGCAATTTTGCCTCTGATAAATCATTTATCTTTTCTAGACTACCACCATGTATCCCAAGGGTACATGAATCACAGTTTCCTTATGTTTTTCCAGTTGCTGATGACATAAATTGGAGAATCAGACCCAGCACCTGGCTTAGTGCCTGCAGCTTGTTTTGTGCTTTTCATCACGACTTTCTTATAAGTTGACTACTGAGTTCTCACAAATCTGATTTACAGGCTGTTCAGGACTTGCTGCTTCTTATTAACAAATCTGTGAGCTCAGATTAGAATATTTCACTATCAAAAAGCATGAGGGCACAGAGCCTGCTGGAATTTAATAGGAAAATCTCAATAGATCAAACTGTTAACACTGGAATTGCCACAAGGCATTAGTCAAATACCACCTTTGTGCTTCTTACAGGCTTTCATTAAAATGGCCAGTGAATCTTTGGTATTAATATGTCCTCCCAGAAATTACAACCATTTCTTCAATGGAAGGGTTTTCAAGCATTGGAACAGGCTGCCCAGGGAAGTGATGGAGTCATCATCCCAAGAAGTGTTAAAAAATGTGTGGATACGGCAATTAAGGACATGGTTTAGCGGTGAAGATGGTGGTGGTGCTGGGTTGATGGTTGGACTTGATGTTAAGGTCTTTTCCAACCTTTATGATTCTGTGATTCTGG
The DNA here is from genome assembly GCF_003984885.1 of Neopelma chrysocephalum. Classification (NCBI taxonomy): domain Eukaryota; kingdom Metazoa; phylum Chordata; class Aves; order Passeriformes; family Pipridae; genus Neopelma; species Neopelma chrysocephalum. Next base: position 12,277,118 of record NW_020897725.1, on the reverse strand, counting down.
AAGAAGGGAATATTTTTGTATGAAATCTATATGAAAGCTTGGATGTCTTTTTCCACTGGAGAATATGCAAGTACTGAACTAGAAATGGAACAGATCTGTTACTTGGCAACTCCATTCCTGGATTTCTCCTTCAGTTTGAACATCCCTAACTATTTTAAGGAATGATGCTCTAGAGCTTTTATTGAAAAACTTAATCCATTCTACTGGTGACATGTCAAAGCTCAACTGAGAGCATATGCTGGATACATTCTGCAAACCTTCTTAGGTTCCTGTGTTTCTGGTGTTCTACACTTCCTTTTCTATGAGATGGTTCACACACAGAGAAAGATTAGTTCTGCATTAGAACAACTCTGTTGCATATGTTACATAAAGTCATGTTTTTTCTGTTGTCATGTATTTGACGGTATAAACACAAACAACAAAGAAAAGTCAAATCATAGTTTAATACTGAAATCCTCTTAAATCCGTTTAGCAGGAAGCCAGATGGTGGTGGTGTTATAGTTAAGAAATAAGTTTCTATTTTAGTTTAATTTTAGATTTTTTTTTTTGCATGATATTTGTTTAAAAGTCTTCCAGTGTGGTTGCCTCTGGAAAAACAGATGCAGTAATTGGACCAACTTTTCAGTTGGCCCCTTCAGGCTTCCTCAGCAAAATAACAGGATCACACTATGCCACCGTTCTTCGTCTTCCATTCCCTCTTGATCCAAAGGGAGGAAGGAGGATTCAGGGCACAGACACTACTTTCTACGTTATCCCGGGTTCTAAAATCTAGAGTGAAATTACTTCTATGAGAGTGATCTTGCTTTCAACCAAGCAACTAAAATAGTGAATGTCACAGCCTCTCTTTGAAAGGCTTTCACACGGGCCTTTTTCGTAATCATACACAAGGAAGATGGAAGTTCAAGTAATGAAAAACATCCTCAGACACACAATTGTCCTACCTTCCTTTGGGCCTACTGAATGTCATCCAGTTTCTCCTGGAAGAAAATTTCCACCACATGACAAAGGTCCCATTACATAGACCCAAACTCCAAAATGTGCCTTCAACTCTGTCTTCCGCTCTTCATCTTATGGCCTGTACTCAGCAGCAGCATGAGCTGAATGCCCTCCTGTCCAGTGCACTTCCCATAGGAGTGTAAATTACTCATTGATATTAATTTTCCAGAGGGGAACTGGAGTCAGCTGGAGTCAAATATTTTTTACTGTCAAAGGATTTATCAGTTGTATTCCCATTCTCTACCCCGGGTTTATTGGAAGAAGCAGATCCAAGGAGTGCAAAGTCTGCATGGTGGTCCTTGGGTCTTAGAAGAGTTTGTGGTGCAACTTTAGATCTTCACTGAGAAAGCTCTGCTTCCCTTAACCTGTTTTCGTAGGATATTCTTGCATGTCCAGCTAAGTAAAATATCCTCCAAGGGTGGGTGCAGTATCCGAGTCAGGTGGCAAATGGTTGAAACAAGGCATCAGAGGCCAGACCAAGTACAGTCCTAATGCAGAATGAAGTACATGAAGTAGAAGGAACTAATGAAGAACACTAAAATAAAAAAGAAATAGAAAAAAAACAAAAAAGCCTTTAGTTAGAGAGCAATAAGTCAAGACCCTGTTAGGGGTTTTTATATCTTCAGAGACATTTATCAAAACTATTTCAGCTATCTCTATGGTACTCCCCCCTCACAGAGGAAAGAAGAACATTGTTAGGCTGAAATGTCAAAAGAAACAAATAGGAACCAAAAAAATAATAAAATTGAGAGATCCTGAAAACACTCATATCAACTACCATGTTTTAACCATCTGATTAATCTTCCACAGGGCAATTTTGAAGCAATATTCCTATTAGACAAGAGTGCTCATAGGTTTTTGTAGTTTCAAGGCTTTTTACAGAAATTCTTCAATGTTTCCTCAATTAGTGCAAATATTGACCCCTTCCTTTGAACAAGACAAAATGAAAAAGTGGAATCAATTAAACATATCCTCTGGCTGCCAGTCTAGGGAGGGGAGGTTTCAAATCAATCCTAAAGGAGCAGTGGTGTGGTTAAGAAGTATCACTGCTCCACTTGTTCTCTCAGGGTAAAGGAGTTTCAATATTCCCTTGGTTGTTTTGTAGACTATTTTCTTGAGGAAATCAGGCTAATACAGTCCTTCTAAGCATTTCATCTGGAGTCCAATTTCATCTAAATTTGTTGGGGGGATAGAAGTCACTAAGGCATTAAGTTCTCACTCCTCTAAGCAGGAGAACCCATCAGAAAAAAAATAAATACTGAAGTGCAAGCTTGGTCTTTATTAGATATGTTAATTTGTTCGTTTTGTTTTAAGTAACAGAGTAGTTCAGCATCAGTATAGACTTAATTTAAAATAGTTATTTATTGCACTAGAAAGTAACGCCTAACACTAAGAAATCTAAACTTGTTGAGTAGTTCCTGTATTTCTTAAGTAACAAAGTAAACTGTTAACTCTCCTCTTAGTCTCATTTTCCCCCTTAAATTTTAAAAACACATCCAGTCTGTCTTGCTAGTAACCAGACAGTATTTATTTTGCCTCTGAAGGGAGTTAGCATTAATAACTGTGTGGCCACTGTGCTCATCTGAACACTAAACCAATCTACAGTATAAAAATTAAGGGGATTAAAATCTCTTGATGTTATGAATTTAAAAATTTATATGTCATGAGGAAAGATTGAAGAGGTAAAAGTTATAGGCAAAAGACAAGATCCAAAATTTCTCTCAGATTGATGTCCTGTATTGCTGCATTCAGTCTGGGCTCAAAGGTTGAGTCTTACTTTAAAGTATAGAGAAAATGGCAAAAAATTCACCAAAGGTCTTGTACATCACTCCATCTTCACCAGTGGCAGAGAAGGATAATGAGGATAATGTTCTCACTGATCACTGTGCCACGTGCCCTTTGTGGGGTTATAAACAGCTACATCAAATGAAAACAGGAGATAAGGGATTCCCAAGGTACCTGTCCCTCAGGGTACCCACTCTCTCCACTGTAGTAGCTCTGTGTTTTTGAATACAAATATTAAAACTGTATTGGAAAACGTGATGGAACCCAATATCTCATCTCACATCTCCTGCTGTCACCACAGGCAGGTCAGTAGTCATATATATATTTATATTTCTTAGCCTGATGTACTGTCCCTTCCCACCAGGTTGAGCAGGTTTTGTCCTGGAGCCAAAGCAGAGCTCAGTGACAAAACCCACTCTTGCTTTGTTATTTGTTATTTCCCTGTCAAACTGTAACTGATGTTTTTGACAAAGTGCCTGTGCCTGTTAGAGATCCCAGATGCAGAAGACTCCTGATGAGTGTGAGTGTAATGGGCAGTTAGTTCTGCTTTCCTGACCATTACTTTCTGCAATACCGTGGTGAGATGAATAACAAATTGTCCGTGCTACCTTCTCTCTTCTGAGGCTGCTTTTATGCTTAGCAATAACTACAAATTCTGACAGAACTAGCTGGGAATCCTCTAAAAAGAAATGTTATTTGGGGGAGGATTGTAAGTTGCTCAGTGCTAGAGCTAAATTACATGGTGTGCTTGCTTTAGCAGAGCAGACTACGACACTATCTGGTCTGGCCAGGAAGCAGAATTATTTTGTCCCATCCCTGCTGTTACATGGACCATATAATAATTATAGCATCTAAATAATTATAGCATCTAATCTGTTCAACAGTCCCAGCTGGCCCTGTCCCTCACACAGTCAAGCTTCCTACAGTCTTACCTTTGAATACAGTGGGAAGTTCATAAGTCAGTGTCTGAAGACACGTAGGATGTGACTGTGGAGCCAACCAGACCCTGAGCACCTGCTCAACTCTGCAGTTCCTCTCATTGAGGAATCATGTATTACAGGCAGGCAGGAAGGCAGGAAAGTGGGAAGGCGGGAGGAAGGAAGGAAGGAAAGAAGGAAGAAAGAAAGGAAGGAAGAAAGGAAAAGAATTGGGCAGATATACAGATTATAGCAGATAATCAAGGGATCATAGGAATATAGAACGGTTTGTGTTGGGAGGGACCTTCAAGATCATCTATCTACCATGGATAGGGGCACCTTCCACTAGATCAGCTTCCTCAAAGCCCCATCTAACCTAGCCTTGAACACTTCCAGGGATGGGACATCCACAACTTCTCTGGGCAACCTGTGCCAGGGCCTCACCACTCTCTCAGTAAAGAATTTCTTCCTAATATATAATCTAACCCTGCACTCTTTCAGTTTAAAGCCATTCTCCCTTCTCTGGTCACTACATGCCCTTGTAAAAAGTCCCGTTCCAGCTTTCTTGGAGCCCCTTTAGGTACTGGAATGTTTCTATAAGGTTATCCTACAGCCTTCTCTTCTACAGGTAAAATATCTTCTATCCAATGGATATTACCATATAAAAAAAAAAAAAAAACAGGAGGATGGATGTGTAAAATATCCTTTTCCGACTACTCAGGCTGGTTTTGTAACAGCATTATGTTCTCCTTTTCCTGTGGGAACAGAAAGGCCCTTCCCTCCTGCATCTTTTCTGGCGCACTCCAGAGGAGCAGGGATGAGCTGCTCTCAGGCTGCTGTTGTACTGTACGTCATCAATGCATGTCCTTACAGGACAGAAGTGAGTCTAGAGGCAAAGAAGTAATTCTGAAGAGATACAGATCCATCTGTTGAAACTGATTACCATGAAATACTTTAAAGATTAAGAATAAAGATCGGGAAGCTTGCAAATCCAAGACAAAATTCAACAGAAGTCGACAAAAAGCCAAGCCAAAATAACACAACAATTAATTTAAGAAACAGAGGAAAGGTCATAGATCTTATCTGTCAGACTAGCTACCAGTGAAATCTCATCTGAAACTGAACTCTTGGCCAATCAATGTCCAAAAATTATTGAATAAAATAAGAAGATGAAAGAATGCATAAATAGACTAATGTGAAAACAGAGAAGAAGAAAAACCTTTCAAAATTTAAAGAGTTTGACTTTAATTTAATAAAAAAAAGTAATCAAGTTGAGGAGGGAAGGAATGCTGTCTGTAAACATGAGGTATGTTTACAAATGCAGGAGGTAACAGGAAAGAAGAGGAAAATGATAGAACAGAAAAGAAAACCTCTTATAAACTGTCTATGAATATAATTCGACTAAATATAAAAGGCTTCCAGCCACCAAACACTGTGGTCTGAAACAGCCTTCTGGTGAGAATAAAGGGAAGCTGAACTTACCTCAAAGTGCTGGTCAGTGATTTTGTAACCAAGGCTCCAGGACTCCCTTCTCTCCAGACTAAAATATCTCTTTCAATCAAATCTCATACTTCTATATAGACCTGTGTCTCCAAATCATAATTTGATTCTCATCATGTCTCAGAGTAGTGAACTTTTCTCCTTTCAGCAAATCTTTTCCAAATATTAAAATAAATGCTGAGAATAGGAAATAAAAGTGAGAGTGGAAGCTGTTATTGACTACTTATAAAAATGCTCACGGTCAGCTACGTGTGAAGAAGGAAGAACAGAAACATTTGCAGCTGCAAACATAACAAATTTCACAAGGAAGTTGAAATGTGTGATTTGCTTCAAGAGAAAAGTAGGATTTTTTTTTTCTGCAAAGATATTCATGGCTTAAGTTTGCGAAATACATGAATGATTTGGCCTAAGTTTCATCCTCAAGTAACTTTGAAAATCAAAGTTCCATATGCCTTCAAAAAATCCAGAAACCTTCATCATCCCAATACCTTAAAAAGAAATAATTTCTCATTTATGCTGCTGTTTTTCAGAGCACCTTGCATCAGGGGAAAAAAGCTGTGAATATGACTTGAAATATTCCCAAACCTTTGTCACTAAGGAAAATTTATGTTTACAGTACTTTCAACTCATACAAGTGCAGGGCAATATACAAAGAAAATTACTGTGCTTGCTAAAAACAAGTGCATGTGTGCATGGAACCATGGCTATCTTTCTGTCCCTTAATGTAGACACACTGGACTTGCAAGTTTCGGTCTTTATCTCATGATCTGAACGTTTAGCTTCCCTTTTAAATCAATCATCAATGAAGATATATGGTTTACTACCCAGTCATTCATGCAATACCATAATATTCAGTCCCAAAAGCTGAGTTTTGGACTCATTGTCAAATATTATGCCCAGAAGGAACCATGGAGTCTCTGCAGTGTGTATTTTACCAACAGCAGAATTTCACCTGCTGCTGAAATACATTATGTCCTAATTTATTTCAGCCTTGGACCACATTGTGCTAAACCCTGCAACTTAACAAAGTTACAAGGAATATCTCGCAGTTTCTGCCCTCGAGTCCCTGTGATTTCAAAGTATGACTAAAAGGTAACTGGGAACTTTCAGAAATGGAACAATCTGCACAGGAGAAAACTGTCAGCTTTCATGTGCTAGACATGCAATTGAATTACCTTCTTGAGTTTGATTTCACTTCCCTGGGACCAAAACAGAATGAAATCTGTAGTCGTTGAGAGAAAAGCCTCATCAGCACAATGAAATGGGAAAATAACCCTGAAAATAGTGCTGAAGTAAAAGCCCTTCCACTCCTGCTTATCCTTCCAAATGGCTGGGGGTGAGAAAGAACATGTTGCTAACTGTGTAATGAGGCACAGATTGAAAATTGCTTAAAAGCCTGTGCAGAGTAACAGGGAGGATTTTACCCCGTGGCACTCTAAGAAAATTATTGTAATTGTACTTTTTAGTTATTATCAACTTGGTCTCCAGGACCCCAGTAAGTACCATTAGACATCTGCTGTGGGACTATTCTCAGCAAGCAAACAAGCTACTAAGTCTTTCAAAAAATATAAATAATTGGGGGAGCACTTTGGTTTGGTGTGGTTTTTTTTTTCCTTTTTTTGCATTCCTCACAAATAACAATATGGAGATATTTTTTCTTTTCTTTTCTTTTTTTTTTAAACTTAAATATTATTATTATTATTGGTGCAGGTTGGCATTTTCTATTTGCTGTAATAAGTACTTTCCAACTTTATGATTTGGATAGCATGTGCACTCATTTTAATACTTATAATAGCTGAACATAATAATAGCTAAAAAATTGAAGAAAGGTTTGTTATAGGTTAGTAGAAGTTGAATGTCTAGACTCCTCACTTTCAGTATTTCATAACCTGTATTTTCTTTACTTCTGCCACAGTTCTGCATGTAAAAAGAAGGGGAAATAGAGAGAAAAGGGATTAAATCCAGAAAATAATGGACAGATTTATAGAAAAAAAACCCTTTATTCCTTATGTCTTCACTGTGAGAGCAGAGAGAGAAATAAGAAAGACCTTGATGCTATGTAAACACTGTTCAGCAATAGATAAAATGTGTTACCAGCATGGGTTTGATCACAGATGTAAAAGACAGCTCCTTAGCAGCTGCTGTGAAGGATGTAAACTCCAGCCCAACCAGATCTGTGCAAAAATATTCATAAGAAAGAGCTCAGAAAGTCAACACCTGAGTCCTAGGCCCTCTTTCATTGGAAGTGTCTCCTGTCCCAAGGTGGAGTCCCAACACCATCCCAGAACCTGGGCAGAGATGTTGCCATCCCTCCTGTGGAGGAACCTGTGCTACTGCAAACATGGGAAAGCAAAGTGTATGGCTGCAGGAGGAAAACAGTATGAGAGAGTTCAAACTCCCAGTGAGGATAATCAGCACCCAGTTTTCACCCCTACTCTTTGGTTGTTTCTGTTTGGTAGCCAGTGCTTATGCAGCAGAAATTGGGGAAGGCTACATGTACACAATTAAATTTCCTGGGACTTCGTGCTGGCATTGACACTCCTGGGACTGAGTGGTCAATACGTATCCTATCAAACTTTCTTGCCCTCCAAATCAGGTAGGCTGCATCTAATACACTTCTCGGAAATGGCCTGTGGTCCCCTCATTGACCAGTTAAGTACCTGGGACTTGTCTAGGGAGTGTTAGTTGGTCCTGACCAAAACCTTGCCAGATCATCATCATGGCTAGGCTTCGCGAACGAAGATTGGGGAAGGGCTCTACCCATTTTTCATGCAAGCGCGTTGGTGGCTAAAAAGGCCAATACGAGATAGACATGTCCGGTTGCAAAAGACACAGCAGAAAGACTCCTTAGATGGTATATTCTGCAAGGCTCGATTCTTTCTGCGTTGTCTTTTCTCCTCAAGAGTGATCCTGCGTGCCTTCTCAAAAGCATCAGCAGCGTTATAAATGGTCTGTCTCCAGGCCTCCCGATTGGAGGCCAGAGTAGATGTCTAGGGAGTGTTAGTTGGTCCTGACCAAAACCTTGCCAGATACTATTTTAACAAATCAGCAGTATTACACAGCAAGTTACTGTCAGTGGCTGACTAGGATATAGACATAGTCAAATGGCCAGTGGCCTGATTATCTGCTGTAGCTATTTAGGATTTCCAAGTATCTGTGGCCACCAGAAGTTATTCTACCCAAATGGACTCACCTCAGTGAAGGTGGCTCTTAGATGGACCCAACTTCAACAGTCCTTAGGCTTCAAATAGTTCATCAGACCAGTGTTGAGCAAAAGACCAGAATCCTCCCTTGCACACTGAGTCCACCCCTTGCAAAAGCCACACTGTAGAAAAGGCAGAGCTGGAATGGTGGGAGGACAGGGATCCATCCCTCAGAATAGTCTTGCTCTCTCCCCACTTATGCTCTGCTTTTTGCCCAGCAAGGCAATAAGGCAGGACAACAGCAAATAATTGCAGAATGATACTTGCAGGAATCCTTGCTTTGCTCTCCTCTGCTCTACAGTGTCCCTGTTTTCATGTACTGTTAAATTAGGACACTACATATAAACATATAGCTAACTCAAACCCTCTCACAGAAGTAGACTCTCAGCCTCTTGCTTATTCCTTGCATTTTATTTTTTCTGTGAGGCCTTACCTTGGAATCAAACACAAAGCTGCTCATCTCCATCCTTTGGATCCTGGTAAGACAAAAGGGAGAGCCTTGAAAGCGAAGCTAACTGCAGAAGAGCAGGCAGATATTCACTTCACAGCAACCCTCTTGGGCTATTTCCTGTGCTTTTTCTTCTCAGTTCCCCCCCCGATCAAAGAGCAGACTCCACTGCCTGCATAATACATGAAGCCGCGATAGCTGACAGCGTGCTCTGGCTCGGAGAGCTTGGGAGTGTGTGGGGAGACTTTGATGTCTGCACGCTCTGAATGGCCCTAATGGAGGCTCTCCCCCTGATTGCCCACACACCCTTCAAACTCCTGCTCAGGAGCAGAACTGAAGAATTAGTTTCCTGACTTCTTTCACTCGGTTGGTCTCTTTGTTTCTCTCCTGAAGGAGCCATCCCGACTAGGGCTGTCTGGTGCCTAAGGATGCAAACAGAGGACAATATTGCTGTAAACACGGTGAGGGATGAGAGGAGAAAGAAAAGTTGTTTAGTGACACCGACAGAGATGGGTAAATACATGGCACTATCTCAGAGTGGAGAAAACCATCCTCTACCCCTGCACGAAGGAAAGGGATTAGCTCTCAGCACCGGGGCCATGCTTTGTGGCAGGGCTTCTACATGGCTTTGAAGCACAAACCTGAGAAATTGAAAAGGAAACAATCCTTAATCCTGATTTTTTATGATTTAGTGATAAAGTCAAATCCACTTTGCTGTAAGTAGCTCAGCTGTTTTGTAGAAGCCAGGCTATTTCCTGAGATACAAGGCTGTGCTTATATAAAGAGACTGATGTTGCTGGGGCGAGGGGAGGGGAGGAGCAGCCAGTGGTGTGTGGGAGAAGTTTGGGTGCCCTTTGTAGAGGGCTGCCTTTTTTATTTAATTATTGGTATTGTTGTTATTTATGTCCTGTATGATTCAGGGAGTGGTGAGTAGAAAAGGAAAAAGAAATATGAGGAAGAAAAAGCATTTTATCCATTTTTACCAAGACATCCTAAAAGTCCTTTCAACAGGTACATTATTTTTGCTTCCCATTAATGAAAATTTTTCAAAAAGAAATAAAATCTGCTGTTCTTATCCTATACAATATGAATGATGTAGTCTTAATTGCACATGACCCATCCTGCTAAAAAAGCCCATCCACTGATTCACTGAATGACTGCTGAGCACACAGATCTTAAAAGCATCATGCCAGTGCTTTTAAAGCATTCATAGCCCAATGAAAAAAGCTAACTGCAAAAGAATAGAGAGCTATAAAACAATTAAAATTCTGCATAAACACCATTAACAATAATTGATCTTTTAAATCAAGAAGCTTTTACTGATCCAACTTGACATTGAAGGTTTAGATACAGGAAAAAAGAGCTTTCAACAAACGTGAAAGGGAAGTTCACTAGAATAGGTGCACTCATGGACATTCTACTTGTAATTCTGCAGTTCTAGTAATGGCACCGGGCTTATATTAGTGATTCCATGGAGCAGGATATTCACAATGACATACTAAAAAATTAGTTTATGTTGCTTTGGTGATATAATTTTTGTTAGTAATATTTTTTTTTAAATAAAGATTGAAACAGGAGCAATTAGACATATGACATTTTACCTGCCTGAGAGCAGTCTGCATTCAGAAAAAAAATAAAAGGGTGAGGTATATAATATGAATATCAAGCATTTTCACATTCTGGAAAATATTCTTTATTAAAAACCCTCACAATTATTTTTATTTTCATTTTGTAATTTGCAAGGACCTTGGACGAAGATTTTTTCATAAGCAGAAAGCAAAGCATTTTAAATTTTCTGAAGAATCCACTGACCCAGTTCAGTGTAATTTGCAATTTCTGGAGTCACCAAACAGCACCTGATGAAGTGAAACAGCAACTTTTAACACAGCTTTCGAGAAAAAAATCTCATTTATTGAATTTAGGAAGACGGCAAAAGTTGCAAAACAAAAGGAACAAAACGAAAAGGAAAAATTGCAACACGTGTTGGGTGTCCTAGGCACGCAGGATTCCCAGGAACACACCCTTCAATTCAAAAGTCCCGCTTTTTAAACATTCTTAAGGTTCAACCCCGTTTATGTCATAGAAGAGGCGTTCCTCTCTTTCTGGTTGGCTGTGTCGTGCTGGGAGGTGGAGTGTCCAGCAGCATGGCAGCTTCCAGGACCAGCCATGTGGTATAAGGGGTTTCCTTACCAATATTCATTTACAGTTCCCTATTCCCATTCGCATGTTTCCCTGACACCGGTTCCAGGCTGAATCCGGCGTCTTACAACTCCGCGATACACCCTATAGGTTAGTAAAGAAAAACTCTTATGTTAGTGATTTGCTAAATTCATTTGCTTGTAATAAAACTGATTCTTTATTTCTCACAGAAAGCAAAGCATTTTAAATTTTCTGAAGAATCCACTGACCCAGTTCAGTGTAATTTGCAATTTCTGGAGTCACCAAACAGCACCTGATGAAGTGAAACAGCAACTTTTAACACAGCTTTACATGTTACTGTTTATTGCTATCAGGAAACTGTAGTCCAGTCTCTTTACAGATACTACAAGTATCATATTGGGGAACTAGCTGTAAGCTGAAAGAGTGCAGGCTTAGATTAGATATTAGGAAGAAATTCATTGCTGCAAGTCTGGTGAGGCACTGGAACAGGTTGCCCAGAGAAGTTGTGGCTGCCCCATCCCTGGGAGTGCTCAGACCAGGTTGGATTGGACTCTGAGCAACCTGATTTAGCAGAAGGTGTCCCTGCCCATGGCGGGGGGGTTGGAACTAAATGATCCTGAAGATCTCTTCCAGGTTGAAACATTGTGTGATTCGATGAAACAGCAATTCATAAGTTTTCTCCAAAACCCCTATCCTATGGAAACCACCCGTGATGTCACCCTATCAATAGATTCCTAATTTCTCCCTTCACTCCTGCACTGTGGTACCTTGTCTCTCGCTACACGTGAATCTCAGGGAACCTGAAAGATCAAGTGGAGCTTATCATACTCCAGACACCTATAGCTCAGAGTAAACCTCTTTGCATCCCTTATGTCCAAGACAATTTTGCATTGTAAAGCAGAGGAAACAGGTCCCTGCTTACCTGTGTGCCCCATGGCAGGCAGCTGGACAGTGCACTTTTCTGTCTTTCATTATTTCCTCAGTACTGTGTGTTCTTCTCCCAACGTTGTTCCTGTTCTCAAAGTCTCTCTAAGGTGGTGTCTTACTTTTCTACCTAACCTGTCTATCTTTTATTGAAACTGTTCCTTACCCTTTGTAAAGTCACATCTAAAGAGAAATAATCCACTGCAACCATGTAAGAAGCATATATGCCATCGTAAGTAACCCCAGAAAATCAACAACAGGAACTCTCAGAGACATTGTAAATACAGCAATGGAAGCTCTTTATTATTTTCCTGAAAATTCCTCTGACAGGGAAGATGAAACCAATAGTGATACAATACTACTGAATTTGAATTTGTCAGTAGTAGGAGATATCTTGGACTTCTGTTTTGTCTTAGGAGTGGGAATCACCCTGAGACTGATCTGTCATTACTATTTTTATTACTTTGGATTTGCTAGCCTACTTTAGGATGAAAGCTCAGTTATATTGAATGAAATGTGCACTATGTCTGAAAATCTGTGATCTAGGCATGTGAGAAATAAGTATGTGAGATGTACCTGAAAGCTGACATACACATGCCAGAACATACCTTGAGAAAAATAAAACAGCAACAAACAACCCAAAAGATTGTGTGTTGTGGGTGTTTCATTTCCTGAGGGACTGGGGGAAACTTATTAGAAACAAATAATTGCAAGAAAGAGGTTGACCAGTGTGTTCTTTTTTATTTTTTATTTTATTGATTTTTGCTTGTTGTGGTGGGCTACAGAATTCTCACTAATTAAAATAAATGAGTGAGTATTCCAGAGAGAAATTTGCTAAAGAAAGATTTAAAGGAAGAAGTTCCTGAAATCAGATTTCATAGAATCACAGAATAGTTTGGTTTGGAAGGGACCTTCACAAATCATCTAGTCCAGCTCCTTGGCTGTGGCAGGGACATCTTTCTCTAGATCAGATTGGTCAAAGCACCTCCAGCTTGGGCTTGAACACTGCCAGGAATTGGGTATCCACAGCTTCCCTGAGCAACCTGTTCCTGTGCCTCACCACTCTCATTGCAAAAAATTTCTTCTTTGTCAGCTAAATCTACTCTTTTTCGGTTTGAGACTATTCCCCTTGCCCTATCACTGCCCGCCCTCGTAAACAATCCCTCTCCTCCTCTCTGGTAGACACCCCTTTAGGCACTGGAAGGTGATATGAGAGCTCCCTGAACCTTCTCTTCTCCAGGCTGAACAGCCCCAACTCTCACAAACTACCTTCACAGGAAAGGTGCTCCATCCCTCTGAGCACCTTTGTGGCCTCCGCTAGACCTGGTCTAACAGATTCATTTCTTTCTTGAGCAGAGGACTCCAGAGCTGGATGCAGCACTCCAGGTAGAGTATCATGAGATACTTCCCTTGACCCACTGGACATGCTTCTTTTTATGCAGCCCAGGAAGCTCTCTTTGTCCTTAATTCTTACCTTCAAGTGAAGATCTGTCAAGAGAAATCTTGATGAGTGAAGGAGAAAGACAGAATGAAATAGAAAAGTAAATTAAATTAATTATGGAAACTCAAGCTGGACCTTTAAATATAGGTCAGAGCAACCCTGTTGAGATGTGCATATTCAAATTAAAGTAGGAGCTCTTTTCTTTCTTTTCCTTTTTTTCTGCTGTCAGTCACCATCTTAATCTAGAAGATGAGAAAAGACTTAAGTGCAGATTAGGCCACAATAAATACCACCCCGTCCCAGCAGTAGCATTTTGTTCAGGGGCTGTATTAGCCTTTATATTAAACCATTATTGTCATTATTTTTTTACTAGGACTGTTTTTCTGCTACCCAAATCCTCCCATCATACCTTTCCAACTTAATCAGAACACACAATGTCAAGTGGCCATAAGAGAGGACAGAGCTCCACCCCCATATATGTTTTGCCTCTCCATAACAACTTAGAGGATGTTCTAGGGAAATATTGGTCCTAATTAGAAACAGTCTCCTACATTAATTCAGAGTTAACTACATATTAATTTCTTCAGTCATTAATAAAGCTTTTTCTCATACTTTGTTTTTCAAGGACACACAAAACGTCCTTCAATCTTCTTTGATAACACAGAAGTAACCAAATCTTGGTGTTGGCTTCAGGATGGTCTGAAATGAAACCCAGGTGACAGTGACTGACAAGCAAGAAAGAAAATAAAGATTTATTATTCTGAAATATCAGTACAATGAGATAGTTCTAATAAATATATATGTAGAAATGCTTTGTAGTTGAAATGTTTTAATTCCTGAGCCAAAAACTAAATTCAGAGGAAAACTTCAGTCACTGCCTATAGTAAAAACAGAATCAGAGAATATCTCAAGTTGAAAGGGACCCAGGAGGATCATGGAATCTAACTCCCTGCTCCTTTCAGGCCTGCTTCCCACTAAGCCATATAACTGAGAGCATCATACATGCTTCTTGAGCTCTGTCAGGCTTGGCACCATGACCACTCCCCTGGGAAGTCAGTTCAAGTGACCAACCACCCTCTGGGTGAGGAATCTTTTCCTGAAGTCCAATCTGAACTTCATCTAACACAGCTTCATCCCATTCCTTTGGGTCCTGTCACTGCTCACCAGAGAAAGGAGATCAGCACCTCTTCCTCCACTGCCCCTCTAGAGGAAGGTACAGACTGCAGTGAGGACACCCCTCAACCTTCTCTTCTCCTGGCTGAACAAACCAAATGATCTCAGCTGCTCCTCCTGTCTTGCCCTTGAGGCCTTTCACCATCTTGGTCACCCTTCTTGGGACAAATTCCAATAGCTTTATCTCTTTTTTATATTTTGGAGCCCAAAACTGTCACAATATTCAAGGTGAGGCCGCTCCAGGTCAGACCAGAGCAGGACAAGTCCCCTCCTCGCCCAGCTGGCGATGCTTTGCCTGATGTCCCCCAGGACACGATTGGCCCTCCTGGCTGCCAGGGCACTGCTGACTCATATTCAATTTGCCATCAGCCAGGCACCACAGATCTCTTTCCACAGGGCTGCTTTCCAGCATCTCATCCAAAAATTTTTTTCTGCCCTATGTATCATAAGACTGTGTCTTCAGGACAATGTCTTCTCCATTTTATCCATGGAAAGTATGCACAAAAAAGTCAGTAAATAAGTTTTCTCATAGTTATGCATTTGACAAACAGCACACACTAAGCCTGTGACCCAGTCCCTACTCTACTCAACTAGGTCTTGGTATCTTGTTTTCAAAGGAAAAAAATATCTGCAATTCAACTGAGAACTGTATACTGCATAAAAATGCATTTTCACGGCACATTTCACTAAAATATAATTTATTATATATTCAGGTAGGTGTCAGTGCTGTGAAATGTCAAAGACTTATTTTTTTCCTTTAGAAGGCTTTTAAATATTATCACAGAAAAAACTGCTGTTTAATTGAAATTCCCTTTACTGTCACTCAAACAAACAGAAGGATTAAAACATCAATTAAATGGTGATTATGGCACTGTGCAACTTTGCAGAATCTGAAATTAAATGCTTAAGAATAAACTTTTGTGGAAGAAGCTGTTGAGGAACTATTTGAGGAAGCAATCCTGAGCTTAATGGCTGAAAAAAATTTTTTTTAATAAAGGTTTATATGTATTTTTTGAAGAAAATGCTTCTCTTTTTGAGAGTACATGTGTACCAACAAAATATCCTATATTAGCAAGGGATAAAACTCAGGAACCTAGGTTTCCATCTAAAAAATCTGTGCAAATTCAAGCTCTAGGCCATCAACATCAGCCTCTAGAAGAGAGATGAAAATAGATGCTCATCTTTGCAGCTCAAGCCATCCCCTGGGAATGAAATATAGCTACTGGGGACAGCGAAGGTGCTGAACTTCCTCTGCAATTTGAAGTACAATTCTTTTGCTCAGTACACATAAATGTGTGCTTTCACACTCCATCTCAGTCCAAAATATATGTGGTCACTGCAGCACTGGGATGTAGAAGTCCCAGCTGACACAGAAAGAACTAAGTCTTGTCCTGAGTTGTGCGTGGGTACATTCATGACCGTGCAGGCACAACTTCAAAAGATGTTCCTAAGAGGTGACTAACTCAATGCTTGAAAAGTAGCTTCTCAGCTTGTGAGGCTGAAGAAGGATCTGCAAGGCACGATTTCAAGAAATCCAGGAAGCTCAGAATCACCAGCCATTTCCAAAATCTGCCATAGATGACCTTAAAAGCTAAAAATAGGGAATGCTGGGGGAAGGCTTCATATTTGAATGAACTTCAAGACGTAGTAAAAATTTTCAATATTGGCTACCTGCTGTGCCGGATGATCCAGTCATACATGAAACTTTGTATCAGTCACCTGATACCATTCGATGAAGACAATTAGAAATTTTGGACATAACAGGTTTTCAGCACTTTTATCATGAAACCTCACATAAAGGTGTAAATTTCCCAAAGGTGTAAATTGCTTTAGGCAGTAACCCCCCGGGGTAGGGCCTTTGTTCGGCTGGCTCATCTTGGTAGGTTCCCAACCAGGAAAATGGTCTAGTCCTTCTCCTTTGATGGGCTGGTTCGATGTTCTGGCTTTCCCTGATAAAATTACTGGTGTTCTTTCACCTATCACTGTTCCTCTGATCCTTGCCAGGTTCATATGTTTAATTTATTTAGCCTTTAGTCAGATGACAGTATCAGTGCAAACTCTGAAGAAAGCACATCTTAGGTATCTGGTAGCATAACGTTGCACTCCTGGCTAGTGCCACTGGCTTTCTGCATATTCTTATCAACTACTTAAACAAATTTTTTCAATGTCTGCTCTCAACTGATAAATTGTGATACAAATGCATGTAGATGTAATATTGAAGTATGAAGTAGCTCAGTTCCTAATTCATTACTAATGTGCAAACATAATTATTAAAGTAAATTTCTAATGTTTTGAAGACTTCAGCGCCATCTTTTCACTGCCACTGACTCTACATCAATATGTCAGCATCTTTCTCAAATCCAGGCTTGTGTTGTGGTGTCTGTGCCATTTCTGTGCTACACGAAAAGGAGGCAGTTGCTGCTTCTCCAGAATTTTACATCAACTTCTGTTCAAATTTGATAAGTACTCTCTCATAATGCATATGCTGTGTCCTGCATGGATGACTGGAGGCATGGCATTTTTCTTCTTGCTGGAAAAAAAAATGGGGGTTGTTTTTGATACAGATAAAGATAATAATGAGGTGGTGCCTGCAAGTTCTGTGTTTTCACTCCATCGACACTGTGTCTGATAACTATGAGAAAACAAATAATTTGGAAGCTTCTACCTCAATTTTTTTTGAAAATAAATGCTGCCATGGACTTCTTAAGCTTATAAAAAGAAATATGCAGTAAGGTAGAGTGGCTGCAGTCAAAGACTTTAACGTCATGAAAGTGCAGCAAGAAGGTTCAATTTTCAGAACCAACAGTGAGTCTAAAACAGGGGAAGGATAAATAGTCAGTGGGGGAGGAGATGGGCTCAGGAGGAAAGCATCCAGTCCTGTGGTTCCTGTAGGGATTTCAATGACATAAATAAACGAGTCAGAGATGTTGCTACAGCAGATCCTCCCTAAGGGAATGGTCAATGCTGAGGAACTTTGAAGGAATGCATGTTGCTTTTTTTCCTTGCCAACACAATTCATATATCAGGTATTGTGTTTCTATAGCAACACAAATTTACTTTGAGAGACAGTTTGCACAAAAGGAGGCCAAGGGCTCCAGCTCTCTGAGCACACTAATTTAGAAAACTGTGTGAGCCATCCAGCATCAACTGCTGTGGTGGGCTGACCCTGGCTGGAAACCAGGTGCCCACCAAAGCTGCCTGTCACCTGGACAGGGGGAAAAAATATAATGAAAGGCTGGAGGAGTGAGATAAGGACAGGGAGTGAGTGATCTCTCACCACGTATTGTCACAGGAAAACAGACTCAGCCAGGGGAAAATAGTTCAATTCACTACCAATCAAATCTGAGTAGGATAATGAGAAATAAACCCAAATTTTCAAACACTTTCAACCCCTCCCCTCTCTTCTTCCTAGATTCAACTTCACTCCCAAATTCTCTGCCTCCTGCCCCACAGCAATGCAGGGAGACGGGGAATGGTGGCTGTGGTCATTTGTTGTGGTCACCTGTTGTTTCTGCTGCTCCTTCCTACTCAGAGGGAGAACTCCTCACACTTTGTTCTAGAGTTGGGTCCATCCCACTAGAGACAGTCCCACACGAACTTCTCCAACATAAGTCCTTCCCACAGTCTGCAGCTCTTCATGAACTGCTCCAGCGTGGGTCCCTTCCATGGGGTGCAGTTCCTGAGGAACAGGATGCTCCAGGAGACCCACATGGGATCACAAGTCCTGCCAGTAAACCTGCTGTAGTGTAGGCTCTTCTTTCCATGGTCCTGCCAGGACCCTGCTGCAGTGCAGACTTCCCACAGGGTCACAGCCTCCTTTGGGCATCCATCTGCCCCATGTGGGGTCCTCCAGTGGCTGCAGGTGACTGCAGAGTTGTTTCTCTCACATATTCTCAGTCCTCTTTCTGCCTGCAATTGCCATTGTGCAGTAATTTTACCCCCTTTTTAAATACGTTATTCCAGAGGCACTACCACCACCACTGATGGGCTCAGCCTTGGCCAGTGTTGGGTACATCGTGGAGCCCACTGGCATTGACTCTGTTGGACATGGGAGAAGCTTCTGGGAGCTTCTCACTCAAAAGCCCACTTAGTGCTGGAACCTTTCATGCTGCATGGAGCCTTCAGACATTTTTTGACGGGACCATGACCATAGTCACAGACAACCAGGCTCCCACATAGTTTGGGTTCATTCTCTCTTTCTGGAACATTTTCAGCTATCTTTCACATGACAGAAGTTGCTCTCAAGCAGAACACAATCCCACACCACGCAAAAGCCTGAAGGTAAACAAAGACTTTAGTTGCTATCTGAAAACATGTAGGCTGCAGAATTTTAGAAAAATAATTTCCTCACCTAAATTAGCGTTTACCTGTGAAAAAAGAAAAAATTATCATTCTCGACTGGGCATAGATGATTGAAATATGTTAAATTCTAATAATTTCTGATGATTGTATCACAAATAATGTCCCATAATGCCATACAAAGAATTCATATCAACAAGAGTTCTGTCTTCTGCTCAGAGAAATCAAGCCTTTTGATCAATGCAGAATGAAGGTGCCTGTGTCTGAAATCATCCCTAATTCCATCTACAAGGGTTCCCTATTTCTCTTGCTTGTTTTTTTGCTTAAAAAAAAAAAGAAAAAAGAAAAATTCCCGGGGCCAGAAAAGGGAATCTTGCTGATCAGAGAAAGTGTCTTTTCCTGGGGATCTGGACACATGTGGACAAAAAGAAGAGAGATATGAAGCCCAGGCCACATATTTGATAATCTTTCCTTTGCTATTTTTCTTTGGGTCCTAATTCCTTTCCACTGGCTTGCTGAGTTTCCAGTAGCTTGACTTTCCTTTCTAAATGAATCATAATGAATGCTGGGTCTTATGGTAACAACTGGCCCAATTCTGTCTACAACATGACTCTAAATCTGTAATTGCATTAATGGTGCCCTTTTCTTTGTTCACAATATGCTCTTTCCTTGCTTTTAAATAAAAAAAGGCTCTCAGGAATTCCCTTCTTTTTAAACTTTATACATTCATTACTCTCTCTCTCTCTTTCTCTTTTTTACACACTTGGTTAAATAGAACTGCTCCCTTCTCTGTCATTGATTTGCTAATTCAGGGAAACTTCCAGTGCTTTTACAGAATTTTAGCTCTGCAATGGATGTGTTGAAGGGCATCACCATCACTTCAATACTGCTCACACTTTCTGTACATGCAAGTGTCTACCTTTGTTATCTCTGTTTTACCTGCCCATAATGGTCAACTAACTGCCTCTTTAAAATGAGCTTGTAAGTCCATTCTTTCCTCCAATAGGAAAGTTAACCCCTGATGCCTTACCTGGTTCAAGCATATTCTCATTTCCTGTGAAATTTCTTCTTGATTTCAGTGGCAACAGACTGTGCTCTGAAATGCCAATTCCACTCAAATAAATGGAAAATAAATTCTGTGACTTAATACAGACAGCATTCCATGTTTGGGATTTTTTTCTCCTACATTCTTTTTTGTTTCAATTTCCCTTTATCAACAGCTTTTTTTGGTGAAGTAATTTGGTTTTGGTGATTTTTTTTTCACATTGTCCTTCTCTTCCTCTTTGTCTTTCATTTTGTATTATCTTAGGGTACCAAGGAATAAAAAGTGTCCTATGCCATGTCAGAAAAAGGTTTAGGAGGGTTGTGTAGGCTTGAATTATCTGGTGTCACCATAAATGCATGTGCGTGTGTGTGTGCACTGTACTGTGCATATCATACTGCTCTTGAAGGAAGGGTTGGGGAAAAAAAAAAGGAAAAACCTAAATGCATGATTTCAGTTTACATGGATGTTTGAAAGATATTTTGGTCTAAAAGCATCACTAGTCTGTAACAGGTTAAAAAGAAGCAACCAGACTGGGCACTGCAAGAGGTTGCCCAGAGAAGCTGTGAATGCCCCATCCCTGGAAGTGTTCAAGGCCAGGCTGGATGGGGCTCTGAGCAACCTGGTCTAATGGAAGGTGTCCCTGGCCATGGCAGGAGGGCTGGAACTAGAGGATCTTGAAGGTCCCTTCCAACCCAAACCATTCTATGATTCTAATAATAAAAACAAAGTTCTTTTTCTGCACTCGTGATCTATCTCAGTACACTGCAACTGCTTCCAAGCTACTGGGAAACAGTTTGAATTAGGGCAGCTGTCCCCCTACTCAGCTGTGATTCAGTCTGGCATCATAGCTGAAAATGAGGATAAGAGTCTTATAAAAAGCAAGACCTATGTTAGTAAATTCTCTCTTTCATGACCTATCAAAGTGTAAAGAAATTGTAATATTCATAGTATTTGTTAGTTCTGAGCTGAAGGTGTTTCCTCTAAATGCAGGCAGGAGTAGGGCAAATGAGATAAGGTATTGATGGTGTGAACATATAAAATCTGAATGTGAATAATCAGGGATTATTCCAAGTAGATTTTTTTCTTTCTTTCCAAAGAATAAGCAAAAGAATAAGTTTTGTAACTATAATGGCACATACAACCTTAATGAGCTCAAACAAAGGCAGCAACATTTCAGAATGTATTTGCCTGTGAATAAGAGGGGAATGTGATAAGCCCACTGCTAATTAGACTAACAATATTCATCTGAAATGGCTTCAAAGAGGGTTTCTTTTAAAAAAATGGATTTGATAATCCAAAGATACTGCATTATTGAAAGGATCATTATGCTTCCAGTCATAGAAACACATTCTGTGTTTACTCAGGTTTTTACTTATTTACAATTTCACTTTTGATTGTTTGTTTTTCATTTGTGGAATTCTTGCTCCCACTGAAGTCAATGGGAAAAGATAGGAGTCACAGCTCTGTAAGAGCTTTGTACATGTGTTATATATACCTCACCCTCTCCATAAAGCATAAGAGACAGTTGTGCAGGCTAGTAGAAATATGAACTAAAGATCATTGTCCTGTCTAAAACCCTCTCATTTAAATATTTGGACTCTTAGGTATGGTTGCTGGATGACTGTGAAGAGAAGGTGGGATTCTTCTCATCCAATATAGAATCATGGAATGGTTCATGTTGGAAGAGATCTTAAAATCACCTATTTCTTACCCTTAACCCTCAGAGAGACCTGCAGGGCACAGAGCAGTCGTGGCAAACCCCAGTCTAGGATAGGGATGGGAATTTCTGATCTGAGTTTTGGCCTTCAAGATGCTTCACTGCTTTATTCTCCCCTCGCCTGGAGCCAAAGAGGGCATTTCTATACGTAAAGCAGTGTGCAGAGAGATCAAATTTGGTCCCTCATCCTTTGATTAATACAGAAAGCAACAAGCCAAAGCACAGGCACAGAGGAATGAAGTGCTCTGTGCTTTAGAGAAGTGACTTCATCTCTGTAGACATGTTTCACACCCACTGCTCCAAACATGAGTGTCATCTCACTCGGTTCCGTGACAGCACATCCCTCTTTTGAAACCTGACACAGGTACTTTGAGACAAGCAGGAAACAACAGTTCCTGAGCACACAAGTACACTCAGGGATAAGAACAATACGTGTCAGAGTCACAGAGCTGACATGCTTACAGGCTTTGCCTACCAACCTATTAGCCTGATGTTCTTTTTGAAGAGCAAACAGAAGGTGGCAACACATCAAAGAACCCTAGATAATCCTGAATCTCCTGACATAATGGATTTACCACTGATCTTGAAGAAATAGGTGTAAATATGGGAAGGGAGTTTGTGTGGGACAGGAGGTAGGATCTGGTTCTTAATTTAGGCTTCAGATAGAAAATCAACTGGAAAAAATCAACAGGAAATACAGCCAGATATTTTGCTTGTTATTTAAGTGTTCAAGGCCGGGTTGGATGGGGTATTGACCAAACTGGTCTAGCAGGGAGATTGGAACTAGAATATCTTTAAGGTCCCTTCCAACCCAAACCATTGTATGGTTCTATGGCTCTCTGCCTTTTCACTGGGGACAGATGCAATGTTGGTCTATAATTGGAAGTGAAAGAGAAGGCAAGCAGTGCATGTGTTGCTGCATGGCCTTTGCCACAACCCATAGCTCTACAACACTTCATGCAGATGTGATCCTTTCCAAGGTCCCACACTGGTACATTTTCACTTGGCCCAA